>NC_064243.1:103698750-104019500 GCF_003254725.2 Canis lupus dingo
GCCCCACTCTACCTGTGGGCCTTAGGCAAGTTCCAGGGTGGTTATAAGGCATGGTTGGCACCTGAGATATTTTCAATCCATCCTGCCAAGGGCAGAGTTCCCAGGATAGATTTTTGAACCAGTCAGAGAGACTCCATTCTGCAAAATGTGTGGAAATGTTTTGGAGACTTTTTCTACCTGGTAATGTAAGTCCTAAGTATGACAGGTCCTGACGTGGTCAGGAGCACTGTGTGCAGCCTCAGTATTAAAGCTACCCTAAGGAAGCACAAACTCAACGCAGATATTTTGAAGTTGTGGGAGCCTGGGTACACACAAGGCTAAAGCCAGTGATTCCTCTGCACAAGTCCATTTTTATCCTCCCCACCCCCATTCCCTTCGGCTACTTTGAATTAGGCTTTTGCTCCTTGAACCAGAGTCCTGACTGATACACTCTTCCCGTTTGCTTCTGTGGATCACCCCTACGTCCAGGCAGCATCCTGCATCTTGGCTGTGTTCACCCAAGGCCTGCCCAGTACTGCCTCTCCTGGGGCTTCTACTCTGTGTTATCTCTACCATGACCCTCACAAGTCCCTTAAAAAAAAAAAAAAAAAGATTTTATTTATTCATGAGACACACACAGAGAGGCAGACACAGGCAGAGGGAGAAGCAGGCTCCATGCAGGGAGCCCAATGTGAGGCTCGATCCTAGGACACTAGGATCACACCCTGAGCCAAAGGCAGGCACCCAACTGCTGAGCCACCCAGGCGTCCCACAGTCCTCTTCTTTATGGTCCCCTCACATCCTTCCCCCATCATACTCCTTCCCTTACCCTCTCCCTGCCCCTCCATTTATTTAGGATAGAACCCACCCACACCTGGGGTCTGAGGATACTGGTATTCAAGCCCTGAGGCAAACCACACGTAAGCCCTACTTTGACCCGACTCTGGATTCTTTGTCGGCCTTTGCAGGATCCTCCTCTGTGCTCTAACCCCCAGACTCTCCTTTTCTTGAGTCTCCCCATACCTGTTTGAGCATTGGCCATTCCTCCCCCACGCACCAGGCCCTCCCATCCTCTCCCCCAGCTTCTCAACTCACTCCCATGGGCTCTAGTCCTTTCAACAAAAGGACCCACTCTTCTCTCCAGGACTGACCACCTGAGATGGCTTGGGCCCTTTCTGAGTCTTAACTGATCCAACTCTTCCAGGACTCTATCACTGGCCCAGCCCCTCCCATAGTACACCATCTACTCTCTCTCCTCAAGCATCACCTCCTCAACCCTGCTGTGGGACCTCCAGGATCTGGCTGAGGTCCCGTATGCTGGCTCCATTCCTTCCTAAACAGGTGACGTGTGACCACTCAACAAAGTGCTGGGCTCACATGTGATTTTTTTTTTTAATTTTTTTTTTTATTTATTTATGATAGTCACAGAGAGAGAGAGAGAGAGAGAGAGGGAGAGAGAGGGGCAGAGACATAGGCAGAGGGAGAAGCAGGCTCCATACACCGGGAGCCCGACGTGGGATTCGATCCCGGGTCTCCAGGATCGCGCCCTGGGCCAAAGGCAGGCACCAAACCGCTGCGCCACCCAGGGATCCCCTCTCACATGTGATTTTTAATGTTAATTATTTTAGTGATCGTCTAGTGAAATTGCGTGGTGGTTTTTGTGTTTCAAGGAGATGGGATGTTGAGCTTGTTTCTACTTCCTCACTGGCCATTTGATCGTCTCTTGTTAAGTGCTTATTTAAGTCCCCTCACCCTTTAAAACAGATTTATTACTGACTTGGGGGATTCTGTTTGTTTTTTCTTTTTTTAAAAAATATTTTATTTATTCATGAGAGACACACAGAAAGAGGCAGAGACACAGTTAGAGGGAGAAGCAGGCTCCATGCAAGGAGCCCAACATGGGACTCGATCGATCCTTGGTCTCCAGGATCACACCCTGGGCTAAACACAGCGCTAAACCACTGAGCCACTGGGGCTGCCCTCTGTTTGTTTTCTATGTGAGTCCTTTATCAGGTGTGTGGAGGGTAACTATTACTCCTCCCTGTCTGCTTCCTACTTCTTTAAGTATTTATGGCATCACTTGATGAACAGAACTTTGGACTTTTTTTTTTTTTATTTATTTTTATTTTTTTTATTTTTATTTATTTTTTTTTTTAGAACTTTGGACTTTTAATCAAGTCCAACATACAAACTTTTTATTTGCTGTTTAGCTCTTCTGTGTCCTAAGAAACTGCCCACCCACCTAAGGCTGTGACGGTAATCTCCTATATTTTCTTCTACAAGTTTGACCATCTTTTCTAAACTCTTTGTAACCACAGGGGGTGTTCCTGTAGGAACTCACGGAGAACAGGGCTAATAGTAATGATGGTAAGAACAACAACAGCTAGTATTTATTGAACTTACACAATGTTCCAGATACACCTTCAGAGAGTTTACATGTACCAAACTCAGCACAACAGCAGTATTAGGTAGGTGTGATTGTCCCCATTTCACACATAACACATAGGGGTAACAAGTCATTTTCCCAATGTGTCACAAGAGTAAAGAGGTGGGATGGTGATGGTAACAGGGAGGGTGTGTACCACAGCAGGAGGCTTTCCCACATACGTTGCATTAACAGTTATTCCTTAGAACAAATCTGAAGTGAGACAAAGCTCAAATGGTAGGAGGCTTCTATGCACTCATTAAGCCAATTCAGGAAAAAAATTCTACACTGTGTATGTGTGATCACTAAGAAAAAGTGATTTCTCTATTCTCTAAATTTGCCTCGAGCATGACTATTCTGAGATGCTATAAGCGGAAGAGTGACCAGTGAAAGCTTTCTTATGTTAAATTGTATCATGGATTTTCCTTGTGCTGTGGCAGGAATGAATGTTGTATAGAAGCTTCTGCACCTTCTTTTTGTTCAAAAGGTTTTTCAGCAGTGTGAACTCTCTGATGTTCTCTAAGATGGTTCACATGGTTACATGCCTTCCCACATTCCTTACACTCGAAGGATTTCTCACCAGTGTGAATTTTTTGATGTTGTGTAAGTTGATGGCCATGACTAAAGGCCTTCCCACACTCTTTACATTCATAGGGTTTCTCTCCTGTATGAATCCTCTCATGTTTAACGAGGCTTGACCCATAGATGAAGGCCTTCCCACACTCCTTACATTTGTAAGGCGTTTCACCCGTGTGGATTCTCTCATGCTGGGTGAGGTGGTAGCCACAATTAAAGGCCTTCCCACATTCTGTGCACTTATATGGCTTCTCACCAGTATGAATTCTCTCATGTTTAACAAGGCTCGAACCCCAGCGAAAGGCCTTCCCACACTCCTTACATTCATGAGGTTTCTCACCAGTGTGGATTTTCTGATGCTGAGTGAGATAATTGACTCGAGTAAAGGCCTTCCCACATTCCTGGCATTCATAGGGCTTCTCACCAGTATGAATTCTCTTATGCTGAACAAGGCTCGAGCCACAGATAAAGGCCTTCCCACAGTCCTTACATTCGTAGGGTTTCTCACCACTATGAATTCTCTTGTGCTGAATTAGTTTATATACACGGCTAAAGGTCTTGCCACAGTCTTTGCATTCATAGTCTTTCTCCCCAGTGTGAAATCTCTGATGCTGAGTGAGCTCGTCACCACGTCTAAAGGCCTTCCCGCAGTCCTTACATTCATAGGGTTTCTCACCCGTATGGATTCTCTTATGAATGACGAGGCTTGAACCCCATCGAAAGGCCTTCCCACAGTCCTTACATTCATAGGGTTTCTCACCAGTGTGGATTTTCTGATGCTGAGTGAGTTGATTACCCCAACGAAAGGCCTTTTTACACTCCTTACATTCGTAGGGTTTCTCACCCGTGTGAATTTTCTGATGCTGAGTGAGTTGATAGCCACGACTAAAGGCTTTCCCACATTCCTTACATTCATAGGAATTCTCCCTAGTATGAAGTCTCTGATGTGGTCTAACAGAGGTATTTTCTCTACAAGTGGGCGTTTTTTCATAGTTGATTATCATTTGATTGAAACAGCTCTCTCGAGGGCCCTGTGGTCCTTCAAACTCACCTTCACACATCCAGTCAAGGCCGAGGGATTTACTTTTTCCATTTGAGTTCCATTTGGATAAATTTATTTCATAAATGCCCTTTTCTGTAGGTAAACTCTTGGTCCCATAGGGTGACTCCAAATCTGGAAAAAAAAACATTTTGTTTTCCTTTTAAGGAAAATTAAACCACAAAGCTAACCACAAACCAGAAACTTCTCTGATGGAAATAAAACTTCTCCAGGAGAATAAACATGAATCACTTAAGGCTCTCATTAAAAGTATGGTCCACTTCTGGCACCACAATACTTAATGAGGAAACACTGCTAAAGTTAGATAAGAAGGAACTGCCTATTAGCCCCACCATTTCCTATCAGCTGACACAATTAAGCAGAAAGAAATCGGAGGGGCAAAGCTCATGAATAAAGATGAAAAAAAGAGTACAGTTTGCAGATGATGTGATGTGATGACATACCTGGAAAACCCAGGAATATCAAATATAGAACTAATGTGAAAGACAAGAATATATAGTTGGTTAGCTGGGTATAAAAATAACATTCTGAAATAATGTCAATCATATAATGAAAAGTAATTCTGGATAAAAAGACCCACCATCAAAGGAAATAAAAAGGACAATGTGAAGGATTAACTGTAACATACATGGTAAACGCCTGTACGGGAATATTTAGGTGGGATCTGACCATCTTGATGCTAACACCAAGAGGCTGCAAAACCCAGACTATGCTTAAATTCATGAGTTCATAATGATGCTAGAAAGTGTTAAACGATCAGCTGTGGAGCATGCTAGCCAACTAGCCCTTGATTATAAGAATAATTTTTCCTTTAAAAACCTTTTTATCCACTATGAAAAATTACTACATAACCAACTAGCAGATGGAGCACAGTTTCTCTGTAATGAATTAGTACAGTAACAAAAAAGCAATGATAGATCACTATAGCGAACATCCACTGAAGTGGATCTATGCACTGAGTGTCAGTGAGTGCTAACAGCACAAAAAGAGCCATAATGGGATAAAGTCTTAGGATGTTAGAACGTTGACAGTACCCGGGAAGAAGTATTAGCAAATATTAGATAAAAGGAAAAGAAAAGTACTCAAAGCTAGGATATCAACAAACTTGCAGGAGCTACAAGGGGCATGGGATCACGTCTACATCCCTGCTACTCAAGGCATGGTCCATGGACCAGGAGCATCAGCAACATGTGAAGCAGGAGCAAAAACAGAAGAAAACCGGTAGGAGGGGAATGGGGCAAAGATCAAGTTCATGGTGGTGACTTCTTCCCCAGAGGCCATGGACCTTTGTTAGGGAGCTTTCCAAACACCTCAGGTGCACCTGCTCCCTGCCTTGCCTGGCTGCTTGCTTCAGTGATGGCTTGTTCCAGCCAGACTGGCTGTCACTCTCCTCTGCACCTGTCCTTTCTCTCAGCCATCACGGCTCTTTCCCTTCCTCCCCAAAGTAGCAAATCACTTCTGACTTAGAAATGAGAGGTCCTGGGATCCTTGGATGGCTCAGCGGTTTAGTGCCTGCCTTCGGCCCAGGGCGTGATCCTGGAGTCCCAGGATTGAGTCCCATATCGGGCTTCCTGCATGGAGCCTGCTTCTCCCTCTGCCCGTGTCTCTGCCTTTCTTTCTCTGTGTCTCTCATGAATAAATAAATAAAATCTTAAAAAAAAAAAAAAAAAGGAAATGAGAGGTCCTGCTTTCAGAAAGAAAAAAAAAAAAAGCCACATGATGTAGAACTTAAGAAAAAATAATTACATGCTCAAAAATTCCTTGATGGAAACTTAGTCAAATTTATTACAGGCTGAAAGTCAAAAGGATAAAATTTCAGAAAAGAAAAAGGATTAAGTAACAAGCAACGAGACAGGAAGGGTCTTATTTTAAACTTCTGAGCACCTTATCCGTAGAGGCAAGTACAAGAGGGTAGTGACAGTGTGGATTCTTGCTTCTGCCTCCCCTGTCCAACCAAGTCACTCTGTGCCTGAGTATACTCACCCACAAATTAGACACAGCAATTGTGCCTACCTCATAAACGTGTGGCAAGATGAAGTGTATTTACACATAGCCAAAGCTGGTATAGGGTGAGCACAACACTAGCCTTTACTGTTATGACTGTTACTTCTCTAACAGAAGAATAAGACATAGCCTGAGACGTTTAAAAGACATTGTCATCTAAAGTGTAACTCAGAATTCAGGAATTAAAACTTTCAACCTCACTTCAGGTACAATGAGCAACAAATGTATAATGCTTGTTTGGTTTTATGTGATTGCTGTTCTACATCAAACATGTGGCTGGTTTACTAGAGGAAGAAAAAATTCAACTTGTTCCCTGGAAGTCAGTCCTGGCATTCCTGGTAGAGGGTGCTGACATTCCCGGGGGCAGGCAACTCACCCAGGGAGACCAGGTTACTGTAGTTCTCCAACATCACGTCCCAGTACAGGTCCCTCTGCCTGGAGTCCAGGCACGCCCACTCCTCTTGAGAGAAGTCAATGGCTACGTCTGAGAATGTCACCAAACCCTGAGAACACAAACCCATACATCCTTGAGGAGATGGGACAGCACAGAAAGGGTTCTGCCCTGAGTAGGACTGGACACAGGAACAGACTACAGGCCTGTGAGGTGGGTAGGGTGCCGTGGGGACTATGACTGAGCAGAGCTCCTAATGTTCTTAAAGAGTCTTGCTGCTGCAGAGAAACCCCACATCCTGTGCAATGCTTGTTAATCCCAAGCCATCAGGATGTTTGAAACAATCCTGGGGTTCCTCCTGTTCACAAGCACAGGGCCTGCCATGGGCCTGCCTCATAACAGCTCGGCAAAGTGGCATGGTCCATGGACAATGCTCAGGGTTTAGTTTCTGAAATGTGAAGTGAGATCTTTTATCTTTGAAACTAGGGTTTATGTGTCTGAATGTTCTCAAACCTCAAGTTCATCATTTTGCCCAGGTTTCAGGCAGTCTTCCTACATAATGACAAAAGCATCTTATTCCATTGTAACGGTGACTTAAAGTTGTACACCCAAAGTATCTAAGATTTTCCCCAATTCTGAGGGTGTGTGATCACCTGGGACTTTTGTACACTGTGACCTTCTTCCCCATTACTACCCACCACCCCTGCCTTTTCTCTGCTCCTGATTTAGGATTTAGGTGTCTGACAATGTGGATGCACCAGGGAGGGATGGTGGGTCTGTTTGACAACAACATGCACCCTTTGGGTCCCCTGGTAGCATCATGGCCTCTCAGTCCTCAGGCTGTGACCACAGCCTTATCTATTCCCAAAGCCTCATGGAGCTCCAGCTCTAACCACCACTGACTTGGAGACCAACCAACACGAACATTGCCTCCTCTGCCTGGAAAAAACATCCATGGAGAATGGGGGGGCGGGGGTTAGTTTTTGTGTGTGGTCAAATGGGATCACCATCTCCCCCTTATTAAAAGACAAATGTGACTCAAGGATTTCTCTCAAGTGGCTGTCCTCCTCACTGCTCCAGCATTACTCCTGATGGCAGGGTGTGTACACAGGAGACACTGAATCACTAGCTCAGTGAAGTGCGCATTAGGCACACAGGTGGGGATGGGGCTGCATGGCATCATCATTTGCCAGAACAGGAAGAACTGGGCAGTGGGTAATTACATGGGCCTCAGTTGGGCAGGAGGCTTCAGGGTAATTCATAAAAACAGCCATAGGACCTAAATATCATATTTTAAGGAAAGAGAAATACATACTTACGTGCGCCATAGTTTTAGAATCAAGAACTGATCAGTCCTCTTGAGGTTTCTTTTACCAAAGACACAAAATCCAGAGAAGCCAGAGATATATGAGAAAAAAAGAGGCATTACAATAAGTGCATCTTGGTCCCCCAATGATTTAATACAAGTTTCCTGCTCTTCCATTTTGTTTCCAATCCCCCACCCGTTGGCCGTTTCCTCCCCCCAATACACACACATCAATGTGATGCATCGGGGAGTATGAAGAGTCTGGACAAAAGGGAAGAGTTCTCCCTGAAGCCCTAAGAAACCCAGCTGCACACACAGAGAAGGAGTTTTTGTTTTTGCCTTGAAATCAGACCTACTTTCAGCTGTTGTTTCTCAACACAACTTAAAATTTTTTTTAAAGTAGGTTCACCGCTGTGTGCACCAAAGGTGTAGCTGCCATCTGTCACATGATACTACCAGTACCACGGGACTATGATCCCTTGCTGTGCCTTTCCTCCCTGTGACTCCATAACTGGAAGCCTGAGCCTCCTGTTCCCTTTCACCTATTTTTCCCCCTCCCCTCTGGCAATTATGTTCATCTGTTCTCTGTATTTATGGGTTTGTTTCTGTTTTTGTTTGTTCATGTTTTATTAGATTCCACTATCAGTGAAGTCATATGGTATTTATCTTTCTCTTCTTTCATTTAGCATAATTCTCTAGGTGCATCCTTCTTGTTGCAATTGATAAGATCTTTTTTTTTGTCCTCAACTTCCAAAGGGTAATTGACATCATACCTGGTAGGAATGTCTTTGTTTTGGGTGCAGCTAGCCATTCCCAACCAGTTTTAGGGTGGGAACTGGCTACACCAAGACCAATCAGGTGATTTGGGATAGGTGCTCTGGGTCATGGGTATCAACTGACCTGGGTACTGAGATTAACATATAGACAACAGGTCAGTCATGTCTGGAGGATCAATCATTCAATCAGCTGTGCCTATGTGCTGAAGCCCCAGTGAAAACTCTGGGCCTCAAAACTTTGGTGAGTTTCCCTGTTTGGCGACAGTCTATATACATATTGTCCTATGTCAATGCTGATAGAGCATCCAGTCCTAACTTCAGGGAGAGACGAACTGGAAGCTCCATGTTGGGAATACTCCTAGACTTCAGCTTATGTGCTTGTTTCCCTGGTTGATGTTAATCCGCATCCTTTCCCTGTAATTACCTGGAACTGTGAGAAGAACAGCTCTTGGTGAGTTCTAGGAATCCTTCTAGCTTGAGGGTGGCTTTGAAAAGTCCTGACCTTGTATGTGGTGTCAGAACTGAGGATGATCTCGTGTGCATACTGTGCCCCCAAACCTCCCAGTCTGGCTAACTCTGGGCAGGGACATTGTGATCTGGACCTGAGATGGGGTTCATTTAGGGTGCATGGTCTTACTTGGAGCAACATCCTGCTCCTTCCAACCACACCATCCAGGATGAAGAGGGGGTGTACCATGCAAACCTGAACCTCTCCTGGCTTGTAGGGTGAGGTTGGTCAAGCATGGCAGATGGACAGGGTGGAGAAGGAAAGGCCCAGGTAACATTCAGCACCCTATGTCCATAAAAGCTCACTACAGCAATACATGCAGAGTACTGATGCAAAAGAGTAAAAGATTGTGAAACATTAAGTTGGAAGAATTCCTTACAAGACATGAATAACACTTCAGATACATGGTCAGCAAAGAAACCAGGATACAACAATACACTTGTAAAATTCTATATATGAGCATGTGTACACACACACACACACACACGATGCTTATATATATGATACACAGAGAAGACACACACACACAACATCAATAGAAAAAAAAAAGATATAAAATAGAAACAGAGAAACAGAAAGAAAAAGCCTGGGAAGTTATAAATCCTTTGTGCAGCAAGAGTAAACAAAGCAGGTGTGAAAGGGCAAGACTGGCCTTTGGCTGGATTTCCAGAAGGTCCGGGGGTCCCCAGTGTTCCCTGACAAGAGTGGCTCACTGCTTTGAAACAGTATCAATGATGTGGTTTATGCTGAATCCTTACTTTCCTCTGGGAGCCTGGAATTTTGGTATACGGCAGAGAGAGGGTGCCTCTGTGACTGACCTGTGATAAAAACCCTGGCTTCCTTGGCTCAGATGGGCTTCCCTGGTGGAAAAAGCGTCATGTATGTTGCTATAACTCACTGATGGAGGAATCAAGCATGTCCTGTGTGACTGCACCACGGGAGTGCTCTGGAAGTGTGTGCCTCATTTCCTCCCCATGTCGTCCATCCCATGCACCTGTCCCTCTGATGTGCTGTGTATCATTTCGCTGTAATAAATCCTGGCCTTGAACAGGACTACTCGTCAAATCCTGAGTACACACAGAGAATCACAGAACCTTGCCTCTGACACACTCTCTGACTTTGGTTTTCTTCAAGTATACCTCACTAGGGGTATAACAAAAGCCAGGCATTGGCTTGACATATATATGTATGTGTGTTTATTTCTTTCAAACTCATTAAATGATAGACTCTCAAAGAGAAACTTTAAAAGTCTTGAGATACCTTCGCAGTATTTTATGTACAACTTTTCTTTCCTTTTGCTTCCTAATATACCTAAACCAACTCTCTGACTCCTACCTATATCCACATATGTGAGGGCCAACTGAAAAAATGACTAAGATTCCAAGGGATGTCCTGTAGTACTGATGGCTGTCTTGGTGGGAGGATGAATGTGACTTCCGAGCTATCCTTCCAGCCATGGTGTCCTGTGGAATGCTAAACCACCTGACCCTATTAGTCTTCACTTTGCATCAATATCATCAGAGAAAACACTTAAGATACAAAACGTAGGAAACAAATTCCATTTTACTCCACACAGAGCCCATGTGTTCAGAATTATCTGGTCGTGACCTGACAACAGTGGCCTCCTTCTCAGCACCCCTCACGGCATATCACCTAGAAGTCTCCACTGGCCTTGACCACAGGCTACCTTGAGCTCCCACTCAGTTTCCCTTTCCAGCTGAGACATAAACAATGTACGGGTAACAATGTCCTTTTAGTCGTTTGTTGTTCCCAATACTTGTATCATATTGTAGATACTTAACAAAAGCACCGTATTGATGCAAAATTCCACTTTTTGGAACTTATCCCAAGGAAACAGGTACAGAAGTGCACAAATATATGAGAATGTTCAAGGGATTTTTAAAAATTGGGACAGTTAAAAAACAATTTTTGAGATAATAGTAAATTCACCTGCAGTTGTAAGAACACAGAGGGATCCCATGTACCCTTTACCCAGCTGACCCCAACGGTAACACATCACAAATCTATAGTACAATATAACCACCAGGACATTGATACTGATGTAATCCATTAAGTTTATTCAGATTTTCCAGAGAATCATTTTAAAAAATGAAAAGAAAGCATAGAAATACCTGTGGCAAAGATAAATAAATTATGGTCTGCTACAGTGGCATCTAATGCACTTACTAATAATATTGATTTATACTATTTGAGAAAGAAGTTTATGCTGAATTACTAAGTGAAGAAGGTATTACTATACATTTAATAATGTAGGTGTAATTTGGGAAGAGAGGTCTTGGTGAAAGCAAGAATAAGGCTCTGTGGTTTGACTTTCAG
Source organism: Canis lupus dingo (assembly GCF_003254725.2). Classification (NCBI taxonomy): domain Eukaryota; kingdom Metazoa; phylum Chordata; class Mammalia; order Carnivora; family Canidae; genus Canis; species Canis lupus. The sequence continues at coordinate 103,710,113 of NC_064243.1, forward strand.
GATGTGAATCTGAACTCTGTTATTAACCTCACACTGTCTGTTCCCCACAGGTAAGACTGGGGTAGAAACAGTACCTGCCAGGTAAGACTGAATCAACTATTAGAAAGATAATTTGAATAAAACACAGTAATATTAAGTTATTTAAGACAAGTTAGCTGTTATGATAGGAAACGATAACATTATACAAGTCTTAATGTGGGGGCACCTGGGTGGCTCAGTGGTTGAACATCTGCCTTCCACTTGGGTTATGATCCCAGTGTTTTGGGATCAAGTCCTGCACTGGGCTCCCTGCAGGGAGCCTGTGTCTCCCTCTGCCTAAGTCTCTGCCTCTCTTTCTGTGTCTCTCATGAATAAATAAAATCTTAAAAAACAAACAAAAAAGAACAACACAACAACCACCCTTAATCTGTTTTTTTTTTTTTTTTTAATTTTTATTTATTTATGATAGTCACACACACAGAGAGAGAGAGGCAGAGACACAGGCAGAGGGAGAAGCAGGCTCCATGCACCGGGAGCCCGACATGGGATTCGATCCCGGGTCTCCAGGATCACGCCCTGGGCCAAAGGCAGGCGCTAAACCGCTGCACCACCCAGGTTTCCCTTAATCTGTTTTTATAAAAGAAACTCAAGTCTGTTTTTCCTTTCTTATGCTAAAACATGTACTTCACACCTGCTATCTATATAATCCACACTAAAAACTTTCAGAGCCTCTTAAAAACGAAATTCTCTTAAATTAACATTAGCAAAAAAAAAAGAGTCTAAGACATGTAAGGAGGAAATGTTCCCTCTCCACCAGCAGAGAGGAAAAGACGTGATTCTACATGGAAAATCCAGCCCAAAGATTGCTTAAGTGGCTCAGCTGGTTACATGCCAGACTCTTGACTTTGGCTCAGGTCATGATCTCAGGGTTGCAAGACTGAACCCCGTGCCAGGCTCCATACTGGGTGTAGAGTCTGTTTAAGATTCTGTCTCCCTCTTCCTCTGCCTCTCCTCCCTGCTTGCACACTCTGTCAAAATAAAAAAATAATAATAATAAAATAAAATAAATAAAATAAAAATAAAATAATAAAATAAAATAAGATAAGATAAAATAAAATAAAGTAAAATAAAACAAACGATGTCAAATTGAGAACACTAGCAAGTGGCCAGATCTTGTATTCCATATGATATGGAAGATTTCTGTGAACACTTTAATTTTTTAGAAAAGATTTTATTTATTTATTCATGAGACACACAGAGAGAGAGGCAGAGTCACAGGCAGAGGGAGAAGCAGGCTCCCTGTGGGGAGCCTGATGCAGGACTCAATCCCAGGACCCTGGAATCATGACCTGAGCTGAAGGCAGATGCTCAACCACTGAGCCACCCAGGTGCCCCGAAAACTTTCATTTTTTTAAAAAAGCAGTCACTATACCCAATATGGGGTTCAAAGCCCCCGACTCTGAGATCAAGAGTTGCCTCCACTGACTGAGCCAACCAGGTACCTCTGTTACGTGATTGTTTTAAACTACTGTTGTCTTACGTTTTTCTCATGTATCTTATCTGCCCGAGAAAATGTTATAGTACAGCTCATATTTGTAGTAAGTCAGGGATTATTGTCATGTTCTGTGAAAGAAAAAATCCTAGGAAGTCGGATTTTAAAAGTCTGTCTTTACTGATAATTTGTTCATGGGATTAGTTTCAAATGATGTCTTTCTAATCTTCTAAGGTGTAAATATGTGAGAGACTTTTTAAAAGTAAGATGAGGATCCCTGGCACACATCTCTCTTCTCCACATGCAACTGGTATAATGTCACCCATAGCTGAGCTAGATTCCTCTATAAACTAAGATTTGAACAGTGTTTGGCTTAATTATGTGTCAATTAGCAGGATCCAATGCTCTGGAGTCAAAACCGCATACATATGCATGGGGGTGGGTACTGGAAACATACATACCAAAATATTGACAGCAATTATCTCTGGATGATACAGCTATAGGTAATTTCAAGTTTCTTCTTTATGGGCTCCTTAGGAAACTGAACCTTTTGTAGCAGGCCTGTATTAAATCCATGATAAGAAATATAATTTAAGATAGTCTCAAATTTTAAAAAATTCAACAATGAACAATTCCATAGTTATGGAGGAGTGGGTACATTGCAGTCATCAGGGGAACTGTGGATGGATAGGCCTGTGGCAGGCAGGATAACTGTCTCCCAAATGTGTCCATATCCTAACCCTGGAGCTTGTGAATATATTACATTACACGGAAAAGGAGAGGTAGGCTGCAGGTGGACTTGGGGTCGCTCGTCATCTGACCTCAAGACAGGGAGGCAGCCTGCATTATGCCAGGTGGGCCAGTGTATTTTGCAGGGATCCTTATAAGCCAATGAGTAAATGAGAAGAAAGATGTGACCACCAAGGCTCAGAGTGACTAGGCTCTAGTGTGACAGGGCTTCTGGAACATGCAGTTGTCACTTGGGGAGACATGGTCTTGAAAAACAGGAGTAACATCACAGTAGAGAAAACTGACAAACTACCTCAGCCAGATGATCAGGTTCACACTCAGCAATCATAAATCATGCTGACCGTTTATGTTCTTGCCATGACATGATGAAAGTAGCACTCTTCCACCCCCCAAACCATAAACCCAGTCCAATCACAAGAAAAGCATCAGGTTCCAAGAAAGGGGAATCCTACCAAATACCAGTACCTCTTAAAACCGTCAAGGTCATCAGAAACAAGGCAAGTCTGAGAAACTGTCACAGCCAAGAGGAGCATAAGGACACATGACAATGAAATGTAATGTGATCTCCGGGATGGCATCCTGGAACACATGAAGAATGTTATGTAAAAACTATGGAAATCTGAATAAAGCATGGACTTCAGTTAATAATAGCGTATCAAAATCAGTTCACCAGTTGTAAATAATGTCCTGTACTAATGGTAAGTTGTTAACAATAGGTAAAAATAGGAGACATCCATACTAAGTGTAAGTTGTTAACAATAGGGGACTGTGGGTGTGGGGTGCCTGTGACTTCTCCGTATTAACTGCAATTTTTTCTACAAATCTAAAATCATTCTAAAAATGATCAAGATCTATTAAAGAAGAAGACTATGGAACCATATGTGGCCCACAAAGGATGAACTGTTCAGTACACAACCTTTTAGAGAGAAAGTTTGCCGAATCCTACTCTAGTTCCAGAATTCACACTCAACATCAAACTATGTGGTTCATACAGATACAAGTGAAGCAGTGAAGCAGAATGAAGCTGTCAGACTTCCACAAGACCTGGATGATACAACAGATTTCTATTTACTGATCACTGAAAAAACAAACCAACCAACCCTGCCTCTGACAAAGATCTTTGCTCAAACCCCCGTTTCATTTATTTGTTAAAATGGCTCAATTTCTTTGAATTTTATCTTTTAAATTTGAAGTAGGCTCCACGGCCAAGGTGGGGCTGAACTCACACCCTGGGATCAAGAGTTGCTCACTCCAGAAGCACGTTTACTAAGAGTTGCACACACTGTGGACTGGGCCAGCCAGGCGCCCCCTCAAACCCCACTTTTAGAAGCATCACCAAGCTGCTTACTTGGTCACTGACTGGCCAAAACAATTAGACCTTCTCTGACCCGCAATCTGCGAGTCAGGAGTCAGGCCTGTGGGAAAGATTGAGGATTCCTGGTGTTTGATTCCACCTTAGAATGAGTATCCTCCTGACTAAATCGCAGGCTAAAATAAAGCACAACAAGAACCTCCCCACCGCATTCTTCTGTTCTGTGCTCTGTGCATACACCTGCACATCCCCACCACATTTCTCAGGAAAGAATTAGTCACTGTTTGGAAGAACGTTTCAGGCCAGGAAAAGCAAATATTCTGAAGTCCTAGAAACACATTTACTCAACAAAGAGGTAACTCATCTGAACCTTGACTTTAAGATGTGTCACAAGTTGTCTTCCTCCTCAGGATGCTGGTTCTGGAGGATGGCTGGCCTGGGGGAAAGAAAGAAGGACACACTAGGGCCTTTCTGGAGCATAAGTTGGAGCAGAGAATACCCTCCAGGCCCACACACCTAACAAAAACCAATAGGGGGGGCGCCTGGATAGCTCAGTCGGTCAAGCATCTGCCTTCAGCTCAGGTCATGATCCCAGGGTCCTGGGAGAGAGCCCCATACTCGGCTCCCTGCTCTTTGGGGAGCCTGCTTCTCCCTCTCCTGCCCCTCCCCCGGCTTGCGCGCGCTTTCTGTATCAAATAAAATCTTTTAAAAAGATAAGAAGAAAAACAGAAAACCAATCAGAAATAAGGGGGGGAGGAGGCGACTGGGATCTGAGTATCTCAACGCTTCTAGAGGACTAGGCTGCAAGAAGTGGGGTCCTGAAACCAGCGCGGAAGAAGGGCGCTTCTGGTCCTGAACCGGCCACCTCGGGGTTGTGACTGCGCCCCTCCTGCTGGCTACTTTCTCTGCGGGGTCGGGCCCTGCCCTACCCTGCCCTGCCCTCCCTCCCGGCCACTGGCCCTGCGCCGGCCCGCGAGGCCGGAGAAAGCAGCCACGACCTCAGACCGCAGGGTGCTCCCTGACCCGGTGCCCCCATCCCGCCCGCCGTCACCCCCGCGGCGGCGCAGGAGCCCCTCCCACCGCCGCGCAGTCTCCGCCGGCCGTGCCGCCCCGCCCCCACACGCTCCCCGAAGTGCGTCACAGCCACCGAGCCGGGGCCTGCCCCCTCCCCGGGGTCCCCGGGCCCCGACACCCCCGCGTAGCCCCGTAGCCCCGCACTTCTCTCCGCGGCCGCGGGCCCGGGCTCCGCGTCGGGCCTCCTCGGGCGGAGCACCCTCCCGGCCGCCCTCCACCGACCACAGCGCGCGCGGATTCCCTCCCGGGAGGCCAGCCACTCACCGCTCGGGGCCCCACGACCCGCCGGATGTCGGGAGGCGGCACAAGGCACTAAATCAACTCGGGACCAGGGCCGCGGGATGCCGAGCCCAGACAATCCTCGGCGCAGTAAGCGTCTCCCCGCAGGCGCCTCGCTGCGCTCCGACTCCGCGGAGGGGGCGGTGCACGGCGCCTCTGGGTAATGTAGTCCAGCAGCTCGGGAATACACGGAGCTGGGCGCGGGGTGGTCCACTTTCCCAGCATACAACAGTACACGGTCTCCAAGGAGCTGTGCTCACAGACTCCTGGGAAATGTAGTTCAGAGCAAACATTCGCGCAGGGATGGGAGGGGGGACCCGTTCCCAACATGCATTTGGGTCCCTTACATAAGGGTGGTAGTCATCTGTGATGTTACTCACTGCTAAGTGGTTGATTTTAGCGTGATGCGACTTTTCCCTCGGATCGTAATTTATTAAAAACAAAACAAGCCGTTTTTTTCTAATTCTGACATTCCTTGTACATCCATTAACTAGACTATTTCAATAACTTAAGGCTTTCCCTTATAAAGTGGGGCTATGTTTCCACTCCAGGATTGATCTCTTGTAAAGGCAGCAGGTTTGTCTCTTTAACACTTTCTAGGGCAGTCCCGGTGGCCCAGCGGTTTAGCACCGCCTTCAGCCCGGAGCGTGATCCTGGAGACCCGGTATCGAGTCCCACGTTGGGCTCCCTGCATAGAGCCTACTTCTCCCTCTGTGTCTCTGCCCCTCTCTCTCTCTCTCTGTGCCTCTCATAATAAATAAAATAAAATCTCTAAAGAAAAAAACACTTTCTAGAGTAATCAGTCGTTCTAAAAACTACCTTGAATGATGATCGGTTACTTTTGGCTTTTTCTTGTCGGCTCACTTTATTTTTCACTTCTTCTACTTCAGATGCAGAATCAACCACTTCTCCTGTTGTTTGGAAATGACATCGGAGAACACAAACTCCATACTCTTGGGCTGACACTGCTTTTAGGTATTTTCCCTGAACAGAAGTGGGAGAATTCTTATGTTCCTTTTTTTTTTTTAAAGATTTATTTATTTAATCATGATAGATCCACAGAGAGAGGGAGAGGCACAGGCAGAGAGAGAAGCAGGCTCCATTCAGGGAGCCCGACACGGGACTCAATCCTGGGTCTCCAGGATCTGGCCCTGGGCTGAAGGCAGCGCTAAACCGCTGAGTCACCGGGCTGCCCAATTCTTATGTTCCTATTCAAATATTTTCATATCAAATTTAACCTATAGCATTGTTCTCTTAATTTGTTAAATCCCAAATGATATAGGAAAAGACGTTAGGGTTTGAAGTCAATGGCCAAGAAAGAATTCTTGAGATGTCTTTGGTGCAAAAAGGTGGTTTTATTAAAGCACAGGGTCAGGACACGGGGACAGAAAGAGCTGCAGAGGGGTCATGAGGAGTGGCCCATTATATACTTTCAAGTTGGGATGGTTTAAGTTGCTTGCTAACGACTTTTCTTGAGGGGGCTAGCTATTGATGGGAAAAGGTAATTTATGGCTGTCCAATAAAACCTGAGTCATGAGATCCTTCAGATGTATATTGGGGGGTCATATGCTTGGGGGATGCTTGCCAACATGTATCTTGGGGAGGAGAGATAAAGGGAAGTCTCTAAAGGAATTTTTATATGTTAAAGTAGACTTACAGGATCCTGGAGGTTGGGCTAAGATTGCCTTTTGCCCTTAGCAAAGTATTAAGATCAAGGCAGCTGAGTTCTTAGAGGAAGGTCACTCTGCCTGTTTCAAGGATTTGTGCTCTCTAATAAAGAAATCTTAAAAAAAACACACACACACACACACAAAAGAATGGGTAAAGTCAAGATACTACACTGTTTCATCAGTAATGAACTATTTAAAAATGCTGTTGGAAGGGCAGGGTAGTTATTTGGAGATTCCTTCACTATCTCAAACTATGTATCAGAATAAAAGTACAAATGGATCAGATATATAAAGGTTAAAAAAAGTAAGTCCTCAGAAAGTTAAAAATAGGACTACCCTACAAACCAGCAATTGCACTACTAGGTATTTATCCAAAAGATACGAAAATAGTGAGTTTGGAGGGACACGTGTACCCCAATGTTTATTTTTATTATTTTTAAAATATTTTATTTATTATTCATGAGAGAGACACAGAGAAAGAGAAGGCAGAGACATAGGCAGATGGAGAAGCAGGCTCCATGCGGGGAGCCTGATGTGGGACTCGATCCTGGTACTCCAGAATCACACCCTGGGCCAAAGGCAGGTGTTCAACCACTGAACCACCCAGGCGTCCTGACCCCAATGTTTATAGCAGCAATGTTCACAATAGCCAAAATATGGAAATAGTCCAGATGTCCATCGACAGATGAATGGATAAAGATATACATACACACACACACACACACACACACACACACACACACAACGGAGTGTTAGTCAGCCATCAAAAGGAATGAAATCTTGCCATTTGCAATGATGTGGATGGAACCAGAGGGGATTATGCTAAGCCAAATAAGTCAGAGGAAGTCAAATACCTTATGATTGCACTCGTATATGGAATTTAAGAAACAAAACATGAACATAGCAGAGGGAAGGAAAAATAAAATATGACAAAAACAGAAAGAAAGGCAAACCATAACTCTAGGAAACAAACAGCATTGCTGGAGGAGAGGTGTATGGGGGATAGGGTAACTGGGTGATAGGCATTAAGGAGGGCACTTGATGGAATGAGCACTAGATGTTATATGCAACTGATGAATCACTAAATTCTGCCCCTGAGACTAATAATACACTATATGTTAACTAAATTAAATTTAAATAAAGAAAAATAAGTCATAAACAGTATAAAAGTATGTCCATAATATGAAAATAAGGAGATCATTTCTAACTACAATTCAAAATCCAGACATTGTAAGAGACAAATCATAGTTAAAGTGTTGAAAACAAAAGACAAAAAAATCCTGAAGCAGTGAGAGAAGACTCATCACACTGAAGGGACTAGTCCCACACAATGGGACTATGCCTGGCACTTCATCAGTAATAGTAAACAAATGAAGATAGTGGAATAAAATATTCAAAGTGCTGAAAAAATTTTTAAAAAGTCAAACAGGAATGGTATATCCAGCGGAACTATCAGTAAAAAATTAGGGCAAAATGAAGACATCCCCAAGTGAGCAATATGCAAAGAACTTTTATAACTCATAAAGAAATCAACTCAATTAAAAAGGAAATGAGAAAAAGACTTGAATAGACACATCACCAAAGATACATGAATGGCTCATAAGCAAGTAAGAATACGCTCACTGGCATTAGGAAAATGAAAATCAAAACTATAATGCAGTATTACACCTGTTACAATGACTACAATACAAAAGAGTGAAAACGTTGTGTAGGTGTGGAGAAACTGGAGGTCTGATGCATTTCTGCTCAGAATGTAAAATAGTTAAGCACCTTCTATTTTTAAAAACATCCATATTTATGGGGATGCTTGGGTGGCTCAGTGGTTGAACTCTGCCTTTGGCTTAGGTCCTGGGATGCAGTCCCGCATCAGGCCCCCTGCAGGAAGCCTGCTTCTCCCTCTGCCTAGGTCTCTGCCTCTCTGTGTTTTTCGTGAATAAATAAGTAAAATCTCTTTTAAAAATCTGTATTTAAAAAAATAAATAAATAAAATAAAAATAAAATAAAATAAAAATCTGTATTTTTAAGGGAAGTGTATTACTTTCCAGACTATGTTGCAAATCCTGACTAAAACATAATCTGAAGAACCAATTTCAACATGCAGATTAAAAGGCATTGGAGGTCTCTGAATCTAGTAAGATTTTATTTATTTTAAGCCAGATATAGTTCCAATGTGATATAAACTCTTTTAAGGAAGAAAAATTAATTTGCTCACATTATATTAGGCTATTAAAAAAAACAACAAAATGAGGGACACCTAGGTGGCTCAGTCTGTTAAGCCTCCAGCTCTTTGTGTAGGTTCAAGTCATGACCTCAGGTTTCTGGGATATAGCAGGGAGTCGGCTTCCCCTCTCTCCCTCTGCACCCACACCTGGGCACTTGTTCTTTCTTTAAAATAAATCTTTTTTAAAAAAAGGAACAAAATGGAAAAAGAAAATTCTAACTTGAATCTCCTTTAAATGCATAAGATATAAATATGACTTTAATCATTTAAATTTAACCACTTAGCAATTAATATTAGCCAAATTCACTTTATTCCATTAATGAAAAAAGGATTCCATATTCAAACACTGATTAAGGTGATACAACAAAATAACATTTAAACAAAACATATTTGAGCACTGTAGGTCATCAGTAAGATATCTGATAGTTAAATCACACCAAATATGACATTTAAAAAATTCATTTTTATTTTTTTTAATTTTTATTTATTTATGATAGTCACACAGAGAAGAGAGAGAGAGAGAGAGGCAGAGACACAGGCAGAGGGAGAAGCAGGCTCCATGCACTGGGAGCCCGACGTGGGATTCCATCCCGGGTCTCCAGGATCGCGCCCTGGGCCAAAGGCAGGCGCTAAACCGCTGCGCCACCCAGGGATCCCTAAAAAATTTATTTTTCAGCAAGAAACTTTCAACAAACATAATAAGCAGTCAGCACTGGGAGCATTTTCATGAAAGTGAGGCTGAGATTAGAGGCCCAGTCAGGGCTCTCTCCACTGCCCACTGCACAGGATGCCTGAGCCAGGACTGAGGAAATGGATAAAGGTGGAAACAAGACAAGGAAGGCAGGTTAGAAGTGTTATTTTTCACGGACAATGTGATTTCATATGTGAAACAGCAGAGGATCTATTCTGACTGTTAGACTAATAAAAGAATTGAGAATATCAGGGAGGAAAACTTTCCTGTCTTGTGATCCTTCTAGCTGGACTTAATCAAATTGACATGAGACAGATTAACAGGACTTGTCTGGGGAATCCACACAGACATGAAAGTCCAAAGACAACAAAGCATCATGAAGCTTACATGAGCTAGCTACGGAAGGGAGTAGGGGAGAAAACTCACTGGCAAGGTGAAAGGAGCAGTTTGGAGAAATAGATTGTTCTATTATGCAGATGAGGGGCCTCCGTTAATAACTGGTCTTCCTGTTGCTGTCTCTCCTTTCCAATGTATATTGAGGCAGTTATGGGGGAGGCAGAGTGCCGTTCCCACATCTGCTGGGTTTTTATTACTTTTAGCTCAAAACAATCTTTATGCCAAAGTGGCACATTTTGGGGCAGCCTGCCCTGGGCCCCTACAAGAACACAGAGCAAATCTCGAACATAGTGACATCAGTCTTTCTTCTTTACTAGCAGTAATTAAAAAATAATACAAACAAAAAAAACCAAACAGCTTGCATTCCCATCAGCAAATATACTGTGACCCCTTCTTACGTGGCGTTTCTAGATTTGTGCGAGAAAGCCATTAGGTTTTTTTTTTTTTTTTAAAGATTTATTTATTTAAAGAGAAAGAGCATGTGAGTGTGGGGAGGAGCAGAGAGAGAGGAGAAAGAATCCCAAGCAGACTCTGCATTGAGTGCAGAGTGCAGAGCTGGAGGTAGGGCTTGATCTCATGACCCAGAGATCACAACCTGAGCATAAACCAAGAGTCTAGATGCTCAACCAATGGAGCCACACAGGAGCCTCAAGAAGCCATAAAATTTTATGGGGGACATAATAAAGGTACGATTAAAAACTGAAAAACGTATTTAACAGAACATAAGGGAAGAAAAAAAGGCTGTTGAGGACTTTCGGCTCAGGGTGTAATCCCGGGGTCCTGGAATCGACTCCAGCATCAGGCTCCCCAAAGGGAGCCTGCTTCTTCCTCTACCTATATCTCTGCCTCTCTCATGAATAAATAATTTTTTTAAAAGGCTGCTGGATATTAGGTGATCTGGCTAAATTAATTTTTGATGGTTAATATAAAAGATAGACAATCAACATCCTTACTTTCAGGAGTTGAATTGTGCCCTCTTCCAAAGAAGATGTGGTTAAGTCCTAACCTCCTATACCCCAGTGTGATCTTACTGAAGTAGGATCATTACTGATATAGTTCGTTAAGATAAGGTTATCCTGGGGTAGAGAAGGCCTCTAATTCAATATGACAGGTGTCCCTGTATAAAGAACTCCATACAAAGAGACATGCGTCTTGTGAAGAGGAAAGATTGGAATGATGCACCACAACCCAGGGAAGTCAAACACTGCTCACAGACACCAGAAACCAGAAGAAGCAAGGAAGGATTCTTCCCTCCAGGTTTCAGAGGGACCATGGCCCTGCCGACACCCTCCACACTCAGGACTTGGGAGTTGATACGTTTCTGTTGTTTTAATGCCACCCTATTTGTTGTATTTTGTCATAGCAGCCCTAGGGCTCCAATATGCTTAGCAAATATACAATAAAATATTTTAGGAGTGCCTGGCTGGCTCAGTCGGTTAAGTCTGACTTTAGCTCAGGTCCCGATCCAGGAGTCTCTGGATAGTGCCTGGGGTGGGGTTTTCTGCTTGGTGGGAAGCCTGCTTCTCCCTTTGCTCCTCATTCTGCTTGTGTTCTCTCTCTCTCTCTCAAATAAATAAATAAAATCTTTTAAAAAATACTGTAAAATTATTTACCATATACTAAAGAATATCTTCAATATGTAATTATTAAAAGATCACCGAGATCTCATCTGTACAATACAATTCAGAGGAAAAACACTGGGGATTAAAGAAAAAAAAACCCCAACAAATTCGGAATCAAATTTAAATGAAATCTGAAGATACAGGGATGGGGAAAATCCTTTCCAGTGGGGCACACACCACTGGAAGAGGACTTCCGCTACCTCCATTTTGACCCCAAACTTTCTAGTTGGGTTCTTCTTTCCAGCTGGACTCGGCTCAGGTGAAGATCTGACGGGCAAAGCATCCCCTGAGGGGAACTGAAACCCTGCTGGGCCAGCAAGTCCCCCATGACTGACTCACACACACCATCGCTTTGGCTTCCGTCGCCTACCTGCACAGCTCACCCACCCACCTGGCCGCCACATTTTCCTCATAAGCCTGGGAGTATTTCTGGCACTTTGGAGGCAGCCTTTGCTGTCTTCAAGGGTCGGCCTCCCGGAAGCTGGTGTCTTTGGGACCCCGTTGTCCCGGCCACACCACGACTAGTTCGGTCACGGAATGAGCCTGGGGCCTGCAAAAAAGTACAGACGCCTCCCGACGGAAGAGCAGCTGCGCTCAAGTCTGAACCGGAAGGACAAAATGTCCCTCAGCAGTGAGACCGCCCTTCTCCGGATCCGCTTCCGGGGTCGGTCGGAAATTGCGTAACGGCCATGCTGGGCGGGGCCCGGGGCGGGGCCCGGGGCGGGGCCTCGGCCTACTGTGTGCCCAGCTCTCTGGGCGTTCCCGAATCTGCCGAACAGAACTTGCTCTTCGGGTTTGGATCCGTCTGTGTTTCTCTGGCGTAATGAGGAGGGCTGCCTCCTGCCTGTTCTACCTCAATGTTTTCAACAATTTAGGGTAAAAGCTTAGTGCTGTGGACACTTAGACTGGAAGCTGAGATGATTTCCTCCTAAGCTGGAAAGGTTTGAGTCGGAAGCTGCTGTTACTAGCGGGTGGAGACGAGAGAGGGCGCTGGCACCTCGTCGGGGACCGGTGTAGACGAGGGCTCCAGCAGGGATAATCTGCAGCCCAGATAAGGAGAAAGGCTTATTTAGGTGATGGAGGACTGGAACTGTCAGTCCAGGGGACCTGAGCTGGTAGGGGGCATGGAGACCGTGCCCTGCAGAACGTACAGCTTTATACCGACTCGCGCCGGAACATGACTTCTCTCCTGTCCCCCACCACCTGCAGGGGCGGATGAGCCACCAGGGGGTTCAGGTCCAGTGGCGTCAAGGGACAAGAACGGGGGGGGGGGGGGTTGGAGAGGAATCTGATAATTTAGGTCACCAATCTATTGCTTGAAAACAATTAGGGGCTCCCGGGTGGCTCAGTGGGTTGAGAGTGGGATTTGAGATTTCTGCTCAGGTCATGAGCTCATGGGTCCTGGGACCGAGCTATCTTAGGGGCAAGTGAGGCTGGCTCATATCCTCACTGCTGTAGCAGAATGTTTGGGCATCTCTGGGAGGGCACCTAAGAAAGAAAAGGAGAAACCCACATATTGACCTCCATGGAGGAGCCTGCTGTCTGTGAATCACTCTTGTAGCAGAGGATGTTGTGCTGGATAGAATAGGGGCTGTAGCAAAGTCAAGCTATCTCTTGCAAATTACTAGCCTTACTATAAAATAATATTGATTGCCTCCCACAACAACAAATTAATTCTGAATGTGTTTTTATGATCTAAGTTTTAAAGAACAATAACTGCATTTATAGAAGAAAACAACATTTCCATGCTTTTAGAATAGAAAAGATTTCTGCAAAATTCAAAATACTTAATATGCCAAAGGAAATGACAGATAATGTTAAAATTAAGAGTTGATCTTAAATGACCAGAGAGAATGAGCCCACAAAGAAAGGATTTGTACCCAGCATACACAAACAAGAAAAGGACAACATAAAAAGACAAAAACAAACAAACAAACAAAAAAACAAAACAAAAAACAGAAAAATTAAGGAAATCACCTAAAAAAGGATATGTCAAGTCTACTACACACATGAAGAGATGTTCAAGTTTCTTTTTTTTTTTTTAAGATTTATTTATTCATGAAAGACACAGGCTGAGAGAGACAGAGAGGCAGAGACACAGGCAGAGGGAGAAGCAGGCTCCCCTTAGGGAGCCTGATGCGGGACTCCACCTGGGACCATGGGAAGAGCTGAAGGCAGGCGCCCAACCGCTGAGCCACCCAAGTGTCCCGATATTCAAGTTTCTTAGTAATCAAGAACATGCAAATAAAACTAGCACCTGAAACCATTTCACACTAACTAGAAGACTAAAGTAAACATGACAAACATGAGTAAGTGTTGGTAGGTTATGGATAAACCAGGAACTTTACATACTGCTGGTGCTTATGAACCCCATGTTATAAAATAATTTTTGAGAAATATTTCACAGTGTCTAATGAAGTTGGATAGACGTAAACCTACAGTCCAACAATTCCATCATGTGTATATCCCTAGCAAAAGTTTGCATACGTGCCACCAAAAGTTCTAGAATTCACATACTAAAACCACTCCTAAAAACCCCAAATGAAGACCACATCCATGAACACTGAGAGTAAGATAAATTAATTTTTGATATTCACACAATGGAATCTTAGACAGCAATGACCCATGGAAACATGTGACCATACTGATAACAACGTAAAGGGATGAAAAAAGCCAAAAAGAGAGAAGTTAATGTGGTATCATTACCACATTAGAGCATGGTATCATACTCTCAGGTGTCAGAGTGATGGTAATTCTTCAAGGAAAGAAGCTTGGAAGTGGCAAGGCATGGCTTTTGTGGGAGCCTGATGATATTCTGTTGTTGTTGTTGTTTTTTTTTTTTTTTCTTACTGGGTGTTATGTCCCCTTAGGCATGTTTGGCTTGTGAAATTTCATTGAGCTGTGCATTTAGGACATGTGAGTGTTACAATAAAGGCTTAAATACAGATCAACAATAAAAAAAACTTTGGAATAAGTTCAATTTGTTCGTGTTAGATTGTCATCATACTTTCCAGGTGGAGTTGAGAGGTATCAAATAACTGCCTTGTGATCAGTTTTTCAGAGTATGTGTAGTTTCTAGGTTTGATACTAAGAGATACTAAATATACAACCTCCAAACTAAAAGGGGTGAAATACAGAAGTGTTTAATAAAAAATTAACACATAGAAGTTAAATAGAAAAACAAAGAGCATAAACAGAGATAATGAAGGGCAGCACAGCATAAATTGGTAAATCCAATCCCAAATTATGCATTATTATATTGAACATAGACTACTCCCATTAAATCAAACATATTTTACTATGTTCCATTCAGAAAATTTTCAAAAGATGTAGCTAAAATATAAGAATTATTATTTTTCAAATTTATTTATTGGAGAGAGAGCATTAGCAGGGGTGGGGCAGGGGAGTGGCAGAGGGAGAAGGAAAAGCACCCTCCCTGCTGAGCTGGGACATAGTTGTGGAGCTCGATCCCAGTACCCTGGGATGAAGACCAGAGAGGAAGACAGATGCCCAATTGACTGAACCACCCAGGTGCCCCTAAAATATAAGAATTAAAATAGAAAAATAAAAATACATTCTATATCTTTTATTAATTTATTTTTAAAAGATTTTTATTTATTTATGGGAGACAGAGAGACAGAGAAAGAGAGAGAGAGAGAGGCAGAGACCCAGGCAGAGGGAGAAGCAGGCTCCATGCAGAAAACCTGATGTGGGACTCGAATCCGGGTCTGCAGGATCAGGCCCCAGGCTGAAGGTGGCACTAAACCGCTGAGCCACCCAGGTGGCTCAAAATAAATAAAGATTTATTTTTTGTTTTTTGAGAGAGAGAGAAAGTGAGGGAGCAAGAATGAGAGAGCATGAGTGGAGCACTGGGAAGGGACAGAGGGAGAGGGAGAAGCAGACTGCCCTCTGAGCAGGGAGCCCATTGTGGGGCTCAATCCCAGGACCCTAGGATCACAACCTGAGCCAAAGGTAGATGCCAACCAACTGAGCCACTCAGCCACCCACATTCTATATTTTTTTAACTGATCAAATAAGTAGAATACCTTTTTTAAAAAAATATTTATTTATTTATTTATGATACACATAGAGAGAGAGAGAGGCAGAGACACAGGAGGAGGGAGAAGCAGGCTCCATGCCAGGAGCCCGACACAGGACTCGATCCCGGGACTCCAGGATCGTGCCCTAGGCCAAAGGCAGGCACTAAACCACTGAGCCACCCAGGGATCCCCAAATAAGTAGAATACTTATGTGTGTATACACACGTATATATAATGAGCTTTATGATTAAAGCAGCTCATTATTGTGATTTGTACTGTATTTTATTTAATTTCTAATTTTCCAGTGTATTGATTGATGGAATACATAAGCACATCTATATATATTGCTTAGTGGTCTAATATGTGGTGAATATATATTTTTTAAGATTTTATTTATTTATTCATAAGAGACACAGAGAGAGAGAGGCAGAGACACAGGCAGAGAGAGAAGCAGGCTCCTTGCAGGGAGCCTGATGTGGGACTTGATCCTGAGTCCCCAGGATCACATCCTGAGCCAAAGGCAGACGCTCAACCGCTGAGCCACCCAGGGGTCCCTGTGGTGAATATTTCTAAGTATTTCACAGAACTAAAATTATGTTTCTCTGTTTTTCTTGCATAATATTTAACATATATTAGGTCAAACTCATTCTTTTGTTTTTCCATTATTAATCTAATACTTTGTACCAGCTTTATAATGTGAATAAGGTAGAGCCATATTAAAATACCTCTGAGAATTGAGGAAATACTCATTTTACTCCTTTGAGAATGACAGGCAAAACATTCCATGTAAACAACATGACTTTATGACTCAGCCCTGCAAATGGCTATTCCTCCAGTGCTTCAGGAATCATTGAAGACCCCACCATCACTGCATTCCTCACACCTATTTCCTGCCAGTGTGTCCAATTAGTATATGCACATAATAGGCAAAATCTACCTGGGCCTGGTGGCTCAGTTGGTTGGGCAGCTGACTCTTGGATTTGGCTCAAATCATGATATCAGGGTCCTGTGACGTAGCCCTGCGTCAGGCTCTACAGTCAGCCCAGTGTGGAGTCAGCTTGAGGATTCTCTCTCACCCTTAGGCGCCCTCTGCCCACAACTCTTTCTCACATAAATAAATAAATCTTTTTTTTTTTAAATAAATCTTTAAAGAAGTATTTATTTAAGGTTCTTGCATTTCTTTTCAGGGGTCCATAGCTCATTTCCTTTCCTTTTGGCATTGAATAGAATCTGTCTGCATGAACCACAGTTACTTATTTTACCTCCTGAAGGACATCTCGGTTGCTTACAGCTTTTGGCAGCTATGAATAAAGCTGCTATAAACACTTGTGTGCAGAACTTTGTGTGGATATAAATGTGTAACTCATGTGAATAAACACCTAGGAGTCAGATTTCTGGATCATGTGAGAGGCCATTTAGTTTTGTAAGAAACTCTCATCTGTATTCCAAAGTGGCTATCCCATTTTGCATTTCTCATCAATGGTGAACACAAGTTCCTGCTGTTCCACTGTTTGATGGTGTCACTTTCAGACACTTAATGTATCTCACCGTTTCAGTTTGCAATTTCTCTAATGGTGTATGATGACAAGCATCTATTCATATACTTATTGGCTATGTGTATGTCTTCTCGGTGAGGTGTCTGTATAAATCTTTCACCTATTTAAAAAATTAAGTTGTCTTCTTGTTGAATTTTATTTTATTTTTTTAAGATTTTATTTATTCATGAGAGACACAGAGAGAGAGGCAGAGACACAGACAGAGGGAGAAGCAGGCTCCATGCAGGGAGCCTGATGTGGGACTTGATCCCAGGACTCCAGGATCATGCCCTTAGCCAAAGGCAGACACTCAACCACTGAGCCACCCAGGCATCCCTTGTTGTTGAATTTTAACAGCTCTTTGTATGTTTTGGATCATACTCCTTTGTCAGGTATGTCTTTTGTTTTCTCCCAATATCTGGCTTGTCTTCTTATTCCCATTCTCTGTATCTTTCGTAGAGCATAAGTTTGTAATTAATGAAGTCTGACTTAGCAATTATTTCTTTCATGGCTTATGCCTTTGGTACTGTACCTAAACAGTTATCATAGAATGTAAGGTCATCTAGATTTTCTCCTGTTATCTTCTGGGGATTTTAGAAGTCTTGTGTTATACATTTAAGTCTACAATCTATTTTGAACTAACTTTTGTGAGGGATATAAGGTCTGTATCTAGATTTACTTTGTTTTTGTTTGGGTGTGGATGTCCACTTGTTCTAGCACCATTTGCTGAAAAACGTACCTTTTTCCCATTGAATTGCCTTGGCTCCTTTGTAAGAGATCAATTGATTATATTTGTGTGAGTCTATTTCTGAGCTCCTTGTTCTGCTCTATTTATCTATATGCCTATTATTTTACCTACATTAATTAAGATAGCTTTATATTAAGTCTTGACATTGGGATGTGTCAGTCCTCTGACTTTTTCATTCTCCTTTAAAATTGGGCTGGCTTTTCTGAGCTTGATGCCTCCATTATATAGACTTTAGAATCAGTTAGTTGATACCTACAAGTAATTTCCTGGGATTTTCATTGGGATTTCATTGAATCTACAGATCAGCTTGAGAAGACCTGACATTTTAACAATATTGAGCCTTTTTATCCATAAATGTAGGTATAAGCTGCACTTGATCATGCCATAGTATTTTATGGCAATATTTGCAAATAGTCTATTTCATAATTTTGGGTTCCTAGGCAATTATGAGATTTGTGAAATATTTGCGGTTATCTTTGTAAGATTTTGGAAAACTAGGGATGCCTCGGTGGCTCAGTGGTTGAGCATCTGCCTTTAGCTCAGGGTGTGGAATCAAGTTCTGTATTGGACTCCTCACGGGGAGCCTACTTCTCCCTCTGCCTATGTCTCTGCCTGTCATGAATAAATAAATAAAATATTTTTAAAAAAGATTTTGGAAAATTTTGGGGAAATATCATTCTTCAATATTTTTGGATGGTCTAAATAGCAATGATTTATCTAATATTTAAGAGTAGTAGGATGTTGTTGATAAATTATATGACCTGGTGCTGTGTTTATGAGGAACCTCTTTTATAAATATTGCCATTTATTCTATAAATATGGCTCAGCTTAGAATTTGTATCTCTAAAAAAAAAGAATTTGTATCTCTTTTTGGGTCAATATTCATAAAATATATATTCCTAGAAATATCCACATCAATGAGACTTTTCAAGCAATTGCACTGAGTCACGTGAAGCATCTCTAGTTAATCCCATGTTCTGGGATCCCTGGGTGGCGCAGCTGTTTAGCGTCTGCCCTTGGCCCAGGGCACGATCCTGGAGACCCGGGATCGAATCCCACGTCGGGCTCCCGGTGCATGGAGCCTGCTTCTCCCTCTGCCTATGTCTCTGCCTCTGTGTGTGTGTGTGACTATCATAAATAAATAAAAATTAAAAAAAAAACCATGTTCTTTGTTTTGCTCTTTCTTTCCTAAGGAGTCCTTCTCTGGTCCTCCCATCTCCTTCCCTATTTTGTAAGCTAGTGAGAAATAAACAATTATTTTGCAGGAGGGGTCAGTGGGATTCTTAGGGAAGCACAGGAATGAAATACATGTGAATCACTGCCAGCCCCTCCTCTGTCAGGTCAGAACATTTCCTGCTTCTGTCACCCCACCTGAGACTCTGTCTGCTTCAGGTGTTGTATGAAAAAGGAAGTTTCTCCCACACACTAAACTTGTTTATTTGCCAGAAACGTATAAGTGTTTCTGGGAATTGGAATCTGGCAGAAAGTCTTTAAAAAGTAGTCTCAATTGCCTTTCAACTGCAATGTCACTGAAACCACAGGTGAAGTGATAATTGTAATTCTGTGGGGAGATGAGGTCACAGAATCACAAACCCATATCTCCACTTTGCCTACCTCCTGCACACAAGCAGGAGGTGCTATGGCTGTCCCACTGAGCCCACATCTTGTCAGCAGGAAAGCCTGGGTGAGTATTTTCTATGTCAGGCCGAGTGACATAATGTGTGAGGGAGTGAGGTGTATAAGGGTCTGCATCTGGGTTGGTCCTCATGGCTGGAAGGAGGATTATTCTTGTGTAGAAATTGGTTTGATATTAGAACTACCTGTAGGAACAATAATTCCTGAGGCATAGGCTGAGTTATGAATGGACTGGAGGTCTGAGGTCCCAACAGGATGCTAACTGCTCCTGTCATAGTTTAATGCATCTCTGACAGCGATTGTTGGTGCTTGTTGCAAGTGGTAACAGAGTCTGATATTTACAGTCCTTAAGACTGCAGCTCAGAAATTAATATGCTATTCAACCTGCATCATGAAACCACAGAGACATTGACACGATTGATACGGTTACCTCATTAAAGTTGTGTGCATATGATAATGAGTTTCATGAAGCTAATCTCATCATTCATATCTCCTTTTTTTAAAATATTAAGGCATTAAATATTATTTTATTTTTTGATAACCATCCTTTCAATCATCTCGTTATGCTATTTACACATTCCTCTTTGCTTCTGTTCCTCCCAGGTAATTAATAACTTTCTGACCTGTTATTTTTCACACATTCTCCGTGTTTCCATGGTCATATACAAATACATTTCTAGGGATGCCTGGGCCACTTAGTTGGCTAAGTGTCCGACTCTTTTTTTTGTTTGTTTTTTGATTGAAGTTTGATTTGACAACATATAGTATAACACCCAGTGCTCATCCCGTCAAGTGCCCCCCTCGGTGCCATCACCCAGTCACCCCATCCCCCCGCGCCTCCCCTTCCACTACCCCTCGTTCGTTTCCCAGAGTTAGGAGTCTCTCATGCTTTGTCACCCTCTCTGATTTTTCCCACTCATTTTCTCTCCTTTCCCCTATAATCCCTTTCACTATTTTTTTTATATTCTCCGTATGAGTGAACCCATATAATGATTGTCCATCTCTGACTGACTTACTTCATTCAGCATAATACCCTCCAGTTCCATCCACGTTGAAGCAGATGGTGGGTACATCATTCATATCTCAATGGCATTTGCAGAACTATAATTGTTTTCCTTGTTTTTATGCTTGAGGCATTTAGTGGAGATAGTAATTATGTCTCTCCCCAAAACATTTGTAATCTGTTGATCAAGCAAGGATGATTTTCCTCTGTGAAGTTAGGACAGCAGACTTTTAGGAAAAGGTAAGTTAACATGTGAGGGATTTGGAGAGCAGAAAAATTAAGGATTTCAGCAATTTTCAGCTTAAATGTCTTCTGATATTTGATTTTTGAAGTTCTAACATCATTTTTAGGTTCATCTTTTCATTTCTCCTATTCAATGCACAAGATATCATGCCTTGAGATTCCATTTTGTGTGCTTGTTTTGTATTTTATTATCTTTTTCAAATTAACTACTTTCAGTTTTTTTTTCAAAAATCACAGCTAATTGCATGTTCTCTAATGAGGAGTAATTTAGATCCTACTGTCAAAGTTTTATCTATCTCTAAATGTTCTATTTAAATTACAAATCCCATACTTTAGGGCAAAATGAAATATTACACAATAATTTCTTTTTAAAAAAAGAATTTATTTATTTGACGGAGAGAGAGAGTGCATGAGCACACACAAGTAGGGGGAGCAGCAGAGGGAGAGGGAGAAGCAGGCTCCTCTGATAAGGGTCCCAGACCCCGGATTCGGTTGTGGGCTCCATTGGCAAAAAAATTATATAATTACTTTTGTTGCTCTACTACCATTGGTCTATATTTGGTAAATCCATTTTGTTCATGGATGATATTCAGGTCTTAATTAAGATGTTTTCATCATCTTTTTTTTATTCTTTAAAGATTTTACTTATTTATTCATGAGAGACACAGAGAGAGAGGCAGAGACAGGCAGAGGGAGAAGTAGGGAGCCCGACGTGGGACTCTATCCTCGGTCTCCAGGATCACGCCCTGGGCTGAAGGTGGCGCTAAACTGCTGAACCACCCAGGCTGCCCGATGTTTTCATTTTCATTCACAAGTGCGGTTGGTCAATGGAACAAATACTTTAACAAAAATGAGAAATTGGCACAACCAAACCTAAATTAAAATAAATTTCAAATATGACAATGTATGCATGCATATATGTGGATTATTTGAAGATACAACCAGGCAGGGGCACCTGGCTGGCTCAGTTGGTGGAGCATGCGACTCTTGAGAATAAGAACTCAGTTGTGAGTTTGAGCCCCACGTTGGGTGTAGAAATTGCTTACAAATAAAATCTTAAAAAAAAAAAAAAGGTATGATTAGGTAGCTATGAGAGTATAGCATGATGGTAAACACCAAGTTTATTGCAACCTGACCATTGCAATATTTAAATGAGTCATATAACCTCATTTTAATTAAATTCTCCTTGTCTGTAAAACATATGCACCTATAAATATTAAATAAATTACAATAGGTAAAGCATGAGTAAGAATGACTAAAGAAGTACTATTTAAGGAAATAAATTAAATTTGAAAAATCTTTAATAAAAAAGTGTATTTTTATATTTTTATTTATTTATTTTAAAATATTTTTCTTGTTTATTTATTAATAGAGACACACACAGAGAGAGGCAGAGACACAGGCAGAGGGAGAAGTGGGCTCCATGCAGGAAGACCGATGTGGGACTCGATTCCAGGTCTCCAGGATCACGCCCCGGGCTGCAGGCGGTGCTAAACCGCTGCGCCACTGGGGCTGCCCTATATTTACTTTTAATTTAAAAATTTTTTTGTTTATTTATTCATGAGAGACACACAGAGAGGCAGAGACATAGGCAGAGAGAGAAGCAGGCTCCCTGCAGTGAGCTTGATGTGGGACTCAATCCCAGGACCCTGGGATCATGACCTGAGCCAAAGTCAGAGGCTCAACTGCTGAGCCACCTAGGTGCCCCAAAACGTGTATTTTTAAAAATGTTTTATTGAAATTCAATTTGCCAACATATAGTATAACACCCAGTGCTAATCCCATCAAGTGCTTTCCTAGTGCCTGTCACCCAGTTACCCCATCCCCTCATCCACCTCCCCTTCTGCAACCCTTTGTTTGTTTTCCAGAATTAGGAGTCTCTCATGGTTTGTCTTACTCTCTAATTTTTCCCCACTGGGCAGCCCGGGTGGCTCAGCGGTTCAGCGCTGCCTTCAGCCCAGGGCGTGATCCTGGAGAACCGGGATCGAGTCCCACATCAGGTTCCCTGCATAGAGCCTGCTTCTCCCTCTGCCTGTGTCTCTGCCTCTCTCTGTGTCTCTCATGAATAAATAAATTAAAATCTTTTTAAAAAATAATAATTTTTCCCCACTCAGTTTCCCTCCTTCCCTTGTAGTCTCTTTCACTATTTCTTATTTTCACAACTGAGTGAAACCATATGATAATTGTCTTTCTCTGATTGACTTATTTCACTCAGTATACTACCCTCCAGTTCCATCTATGTTGAAGTAAATGGTATGTATTCATCCTTTCTGATGGCTGAGTAATATATATATATATACACACTACATCTTCCTTATCTATTCATCTGTCGATGGATGTGTTGGCTCCTTCCACAAAAAAACAAAATAAACAAGTATTTGAAAGAAATTCTCAGGGTAAAGTAGTAGCAAGAGGGAGAATTTTGAATTTATTATCCACAAACAGTCAGCCTACGGCTCATGTTTTCATGTGGAGTCTTCTCTTCGTGAACAGAAGCATTGCACCCTGAAAAATGACAGAGTGGCCTTAATGGATGTGAAATTTGCTGTGATCTTCTTATTCCAAATAGTCGTTGGCATCCTGGGGAACTTTTCACTCTTCTGTCATTATGTGTCCCTTGACTTCCGAGGATACAGGTCAAAGTCCACTGATTGGCTTCTCAAGCACTTGATTTTAACCAACTCCTTGGTCATTCTCTCCAGAGGAATCCCAGAGATCATGGCAGCTTTTGAATTGAGATATTTTCTCACTAACTTTGGATGCAAAGTTGTTTTCTTTGCTCACAGAGTGTCCAGGTGTGTGTCCATTGGGACCACATGCTTCCTGAGTGCCTTTCAGGCCATCACCATCAGCCTCTGGAACTCCAGGTGGGCAGTGATGAGAGGGAAAGCTCTCAAGTACATTGGCTCCTCAAATATCCTCTGCTGGATCCTGAACATAAAGCTAAATATTATGATTCCTGGGTACATAAGTGATAAATGGAACAATAGAAACACTTCAGAAACTATGGACTGCAGATACTGTGCTCCTACATCTCATGACAAAGACACAGACTTACTACATATGTATTAGTATCCTTCCATGATGTTTTGTGCTTGGGACTCATAACTTGGGGCAGTGGGTTTATGTTTTCACCCTGCACAAGCATAAGCAGCAGGTCCAACACATTCACAGGACCAAAGTGTCCTCTGAATCCCCCAAGATCAGAGCCACCCGAAGCATCCTTCTCCTGGTGAGCATCTTTGTGTCTTTTTACACCGTCTCCTCCATCATTTGCATATATTTTTCTATTTCTCACAAGACCAGTTGGTGACTGCTAAACACCTCCACCCTAATCAATGCATGTTTTCTAACTGCCTGCCCCTTTGTTCTCTTGAATCACAACCACTGTGCATCCAGATTCTTCTCTGTATGCACAGGAAGAAATACACAATTCTCTCACCTCATCAGAAAAATATAAACCGTCTGGTTTGCACTGCGTTCAGCTGCTTATGCTATCATCCTTAAAGGAAACTTCATTCAGTAAAATTACAGTCAGTCTCATTTTACATTGAGTTTTCAATAAGACGGAGATTTCTTTTTTAAAAAAGATTTTATTTATTTATTTGACAGAGAGAGAGAGAGCAAGAGAAGTTCTGGGTTTGGTCTTGATGCCAACTAGTTGGTTAATAAGCAGATTTCAGGGTGGGTGTCTGCATCTCTAATTTGAGAAGACAAGAGTATGAAGAAAGTCTTCAAGTTTGTATTAGTAGAAGAGTAGCAATTTGGAGACCAAAGACACAAAACTATTGAATCTATTTTGTTTAACGAATTTTCCTGCTTTTTAAATCATCCAAAGGAGCCAATGGATGTATTCAGAAGAAACAGTAGATATTGTTTCACATGTAATGTAATGTAAGTACCTGTAATTAAATTATAGGTAGTTGCAATTTTAATGTAAATTTTTTACTTTAGAATCAGTTTAAATTTGCAAGAGTGTAGCAAAGAACATACAGAGAATTCTCATCTCATTTTCCCTGTTATTAACATCTTACATTACCATGGTACATGCTGGAAAACCAAGAAACCAACACTGGCATCACAGTATAAATTGAATTGTAGACTTTATTCTTATTTCATCAGTTTTAGCACAAATGTCTTTTTTTTTTTTTTTTTACCTCTTCCAGGATCCAATACAGAATACCACATTAGATGTAGCCAACGTGTATCTCCACCCTCCTCTTCTCTCTGTCAGATTCTTTTTTTTAAGATTAAAAAAATTTATTCATTTGAGGTAGAGGGAGAGCACAGCAGGAGGAAGGGCAGAGGGAGAGGAAAAAGCAGACTCCCCACAAAGCAGAGAGCACAATGAGATAATGACCTGAGCCAAAGGCAGACGCTTAACCAACTGAGCCTCTAAGGTGCCCCTCTCTGTCAGATTCTGTTAGATTCTCTGTCTCCTAGGTTTTTTATAAGCTTGACAGGTGTGTGGATTACTGGTCAAGTCCTTTCTAGAATACCTCTGAAATTAGATTTGTCTGATGTTGTCTTCTGATTAGACCGAGCTCATAGATTTTTATGAAAACAGCTCACATCTCATCACATCACATCACATCACATCACATCACATCAGGGAATTCATGCAATTAACCATTGATTTTCACTGGTGATGTTAATCTTGATCACTTGGTTGTCAAGTGTTGGTGGTGTTTTGCAGGTTCTCCACTGTAAAATTGGTTTCTATTCCAATTCTGTATTTATTGGAAGTGATTCAGTAAGTTTAGAAGGTGAATTAATCTCCACCTCTTAGAAAGAGGAGTATCTGGGGCATCTGATAGATGCTTGTGTTTCCAGCTTAGGTCTGGTGTCAGGGTTATGAGATGCAAATAGATGGAAACTGATTGTGTCCATGGCATCTGGTCATTAGAAAAACAGATGAAGAGGGTACCTGGGTGACTCAGTGGTTGAGCACCTGCCTTTGGCTCAGGTCATGATCCCAGGGTCCTGGGATCAAATAGCACCTCAGGCTCCCTATGGGGAGCCTACTTCTCCCTCTGCTTATGTCTCTGCCTCTCTCTCTGTGTCTCTCATGAATAAATAAATAAATAAATAAATAAATAAATAAATAAAAAAAATCTTTTTTTTTTTCTCTAAATAAATAAAATCTTTAAAAAGAAAAGATAAACAGATGAAGAGTCTACTATCCAGGAATTGTTAGGTTGGAACAAGTGACTACATTGCTGAATTCAGGATTGTGGAGTCAATGTGAGGAAGAGGTGGTATGAGGAGGACTGTGCTTCAGTTGGGCCAGTTCCCTGTCTGTGTTGTCTTGTGAGTTCCTGGGTTGCCCCGATGGATCATCACAGACAGAACTTTTTTTTTTAAAGAGACTCCAAACCCAGTGTCGAACCCAACATGGGGCCTGAACTCAGAACCCTGATATCAAGACCTAACTTGAGATCAAGAGTTGGACCCTAACCAACTGAGCTGCCCAGGCACCTCCAGAAGAGTTTTTTCTGACGTTATTGTTATTATCATTTGTATTGTTTTTATATCATTAAGAATAGAATATTTAGTCTCTAATAGGATTGCCCCAGAGTCCTCAAATTGTCTGTGTTAAATTCCATGTGCGTTCCCAGAGCTGAGTGTGCCCAGGGGCATCAGAGGGCGGCCACGTCCCCCTCATGTTGGGGTCTGGCCCTGCCTTGGTGTTGCCCCTCACAGGACACAGCAGAGGAAATGCATTTTGGAGACTGTTCCTCCTGTCTCTCTGGGTCTGGTGCTCAGAATTTACAGAAACAAGTGAATTAAAACCGACAGATGGGAGGAAAGGACTATGTATTTTGAAATTTTTGCCTTTCTCAATGCAATGTTTTTCATGGCCAGCACCCTGCTTTCCATACCTGGAGATGCAGCAGTTGCTACACAAGTTACAAAAAATAAATATAAATACAAAAGTGTGAGGTGCCTGGGTGGCTCAGCTGGTCAAGCATCTCGCCTTTGGCTCTGGTCATGATCCCAGGGTCCTTGAGCCCCCTGTTGGGCTCCCTGCTCAGTGGGTAGTCTACCTTCTCCCTCTCCCTCTGTCTTTCCTCCTCACTGGTATTCTCTCTCTCTCTCAAATAAATCAATACAATCTTAAAAAAATACATAAAAAAATAAAAATAAAAAAATACAGAAGTAAAAACTCTCTCTGAAGTACTACTCCACTCTTCTTTCTGTATTCCACTCATCCATCCATATTTAGTCCTATTCCCTACAATTTTTTTTAAACCAATGATCGGTAAGCAGAAGAGATAGAAAAGTCCAGGTCAAGTATTTAAATCCTTGTTTTTTTTTTTTTTTTTCTCATTAAACTTTTGTTTTAATGGGTCTCAAAATTCTGTGACAGATTTTTGGTCAAGTTGTTTCCATTAAAAAGTACTGATTTTAAAAACTAATAACTAAAACTGCCACACACGCACAAAAAAAAAAAAAAAAAAACAAATGGTCCACAAAACATTCTCCTTTCCTTCTGAAGGTTTTACGATGCATTGTTATCATTAACCAGTCTTTTACTATTAAACTTAAATGGCCAATTGACACAAACAGTTCTGAGACCGTTCTTCCACCACTGATTAAGACTGGGGTGGCAGGTATTAGGGATAATATTCATTTAGCCTTCTGAGCTTTCTGGGCAGACTTGGTGACTTTGCCAGCTCCAGCTGCCTTCTTGTCCACTGCTTTGATGACACCCACAGCAACCGTCTGTCTCATGTCACGAACAGCAAAACGGCCCAGAGGAGGATAGTCAGAGAAGCTCTCAACACACATAGGTTTGCCAGGAACCATATCAACAATGGCAGCATCCCCAGATTTCAAGAACTTGGGACCATCTTCCAGCTTCTTTCCAGAACGACGATCTATCTTTTCCTTCAGCTCAGCAAACTTGCAAGCAATGTGAGCTGTGTGACAATCCAGCACAGATGCATATCCAGCACTGATTTGGCCTGGATGGTTCAGGATATCACCTGAGCTGTGAAGCCAGCTGCTTCCATTGGTGGGTCATTTTTGCTGTCACCAGCCACATTGCCACGACGAACATCTTTGACAGATACGTTCTTGACATTGAAGCCCACATTGTCCCCAGGAAGAGCCTCACTCAAAGCTTCATGGTGCATTTCAACAGACTTTACTTCAGTTGTAACATTGACTGGAGCAAAGGTGACCACCATACCAGGCTTAAGAACACCAGTCTCCACTCGACCCACTGGGACAGTACCAATACCACCAATTTTGTAGACGTCTTGGAGAGGCAGACGCAAGGGCTTATCAGTTGGACGAGTTGGTGGCAGAATGCAATCCAGGGCTTCAAGCAGTGTGGTTCCAGTGGCATTCCCATCTTTACGGGTGACTTTCCATCCCTTGAACCAAGGCATGTTAGCACTTGGCTCCAGCATGTTGTCACCATTCCAACCAGAAATTGGCACAAATGCTACTGTGTCGGGGTTGTAGCCAATTTTCTTAATGTAGGTGCTGACTTCTTTAACGATTTCCTCGTATCTCTTCTGGCTGTAGGGTGGTTCAGTGGAATCCATTTTGTTAACACCAACAATTAGTTGTTTTACACCCAGTGTGTAAGCCAGAAGGGCATGCTCACGGGTCTGCCCATTCTTGGAGATACCTGCTTCAAATTCACCAACACCAGCAGCAACAATCAGGACAGCACAGTCAGCCTGAGATGTGCCTGTAATCATGTTTTTGATAAAGTCTCTGTGTCCTGGGGCATCAATGATGGTCACGTAATACTTGCTGGTCTCGAATTTCCACAGGGAGATATCAATGGTGATACCACGTTCACATTCAGCTTTCAGTTTATCCAAGACCCAGGCATACTTGAAGGAGCCTTTTCCCATCTCAGCAGCCTCCTTCTCAAATTTTTCGATAGTTCTTTTGTCGATCCCACCACATTTGTAGATCAGATGGCCAGTAGTGGTAGACTTGCCCGAATCTACGTGTCCAATGACGACGATGTTGATGTGAGTCTTCTCCTTTCCCATTTTGGTTTAGGTTTAGCGGTGGTTTTCACGACACCTGTGTTCTGGCGGCAAACCCGTTGCGAAAAAGCTATTTAAATCCTTATGGGAATATGGGACACCTAGTGCCCCATGCCCGGGGTGTTTGAGGATTGACTCATATCATGCTTGTGAGGTTCCTGACACAGTGCACCATTAGCTACATGTGAGCATCTGGTAGATGGTCAATAAACATTACATCAATGAATGTCTGCACGTTGTTGTCCAAATACAGACTTGCTCAGACGTTACTGACTTCTCAAGTCTTCTGGAAACTTTGGGGAGAAAGTAACCACTATGACCTTCCAGGTCCTTCTTCCCTAACACTAACACACCAACAGTGTTAGTGTGAAGGTGGTGGCTATGAGGGGCTCCTGTGTGCTGTATCTGCTTTCTCTGGCTTCATGCTACTGATATGGGGTCTTGGGGGGCAGCATCAGCAAAACAGGGAAACTTGCTTGCTAAAGCTGCGAGTTCATGGGATCCACTCCAAACCTGCAAAATCACCATTTCTTAGCGTGGGTCCCTAGTACCTAATGACTTCAAGACTATCACCTGTGGCCCTGGCCCAGTCAATCTATTGGATGGGAGGAATACCAATTTTGCTTTAATTACCTGTTCCAGGTGATTGTAGGTATACCAGGGGCATGAAGCCTCCCAGGTACACTTAGGAGAGCTGACTACAGGCTGTGGTCCCAGGGGAGGTAACAGGGTCTGCCACAGGTGGGTTTGCAGGGGTCAGGTCAGCGCGAGGGTGACTTTTTTTCCTGTTTTTTAAGTAAACTATACCTCCAACATGTGGATGGACCACATGACCCCTGAGATCAAATGTTGCATGCTCCACCAATGGAGCCAACGAGGCACATTTCTGCATTTCAAGGCCCTTCTGCCTGGGATGTAGTGGGAGCAGGTGGAGGGGCTTTGCTGGAATCTTGAAGGCACATTCTCCAGATGCATATGTTATTCCTCCACATAATCTCACTTCCAGAAGAAGCCTAGAGAAGGAAGAGAAAGCTATAGGCAGGTTCTCAGGTAAATGTGTCCTGGGTCAGGAGCCATGTTCTCTTTTGCTGGTGAATGGCCATGGATTTGGAACATGCAAACATTTACTTCTCCACCTCTGGTGATCCTGTCTAACATGCATGTTTTCAGCTACTATTTTTTCCTGTTTATCTCATGACAGTGTGGGTTCGGTCTTTAGAACACTTCTCCCCTGTGTCCCAAAGCCTCCTCTCAACTTTCTCCAGCCTGGCTGCCTTTATGTCCTGAGCACTCCCCCTGTGATTTAAAGGCCTTATTATTGGAAATATTCCCTTTGTGATAGAGCTACGTCTGGTTGCGTCAATACCCAGATTGAGGACGGGCTCAGGTTCTGGGCTATCGACAGGGATAACATTAATGTATAGGCTCCATCTGGATGCTCCATCAGCTCTGTGTGGACCAGGATTAGAAAATGTGCAAACAAGGGCACCTGGGTGGCTCAGTGGGTTAAACGTCTGACTCTTGATTTGGGCTAGGGTCTTGATCTCAGGGTCATGGTTTTGAGTCCCATGTTAGGATCTATGAACCCACTTAAAAGTTAAAAAAAATAAGAAAATGCACAAATAATCAGGATGGCATTAGGGGTCTAAAATAATTCAGAACTTTCTGAAAAAGAGAACCTTGGTATGTAGATTGCTACAGAAACACTATTTAAATACACTGGGAATTATAGGACTCAGAAGCTAAATGTGGCTTTAAATTTGTGTAAATCTGATGTTTTCTCATGATTAGGTTCAGATTATTTTTTTCTTTACAAGTTAGATACTTTTTATTGTAATTCATGTATTTCGTAGAAACAGGAATGTGCAAACAGATCAGGGTAATATGAAAAAAAAAGTTTTCAAACTGCAGTTCTGTGCATGTTGCTTTGTTTACATCTGGAACAGGTTCTCCCCCACATGAGGAACAGCAGCTGTACTTGCCGGATGCCTCCTGGTGATGCAGCCCTGGACACACGTGGCTGGGCTCACAGGGTGGTAGGAGCAGCAGCTCTGTCAGTAGGAGGAGTATTTGCAGGAGACAGTGCATCTGTAGGAACTGATGGTGGAGCAGGAGCAGCTGGGGTCTATGTGCAGCCCAGGTGACCGAGGTCCAAAGCAGGTGACACAGGGAGACACTGGTGCAGGCTGGAGGTGCGGGGTACAGTTCATTTTATTTTTCCAACAATACCATGACAGTGATGTGTGCTGGGACCTGATATCAATATGTTCTACCTCAGCTGATGTTACCTTCGTTTGCTTGGTTCAGGTGCTCTCTGCCAGATTCCTCCACTGTGAAGCTAATTCAATTTTCAAGTCAGTACAGTTTGTTCTTTGCCAAAAATATGGTTCCTGAGTGATTTACTCAGAGATGTGCATAAAACATAATGTTTAATCTGGAAAGTCCCCTCTCTTTTTTGTCTTTGCTTAGAGTTTGTTTGGGAAATGAAGACTCTCATCTTTGTCTACTTGGAGATAGTTGCTTTTTCGGGTGCAGGATCTAAATCATTTAGGCATTGGTCCTGCAAATTTCCATCGTATCCAGACTCACGTCACAGACACACTCTTCTTAATTGCTGCATAACAATCATATTAATATGCACCAAGTATCTTGACATTCTGAAATAGAACTCCCAAATGATCAACAAAATAAACTTTATCCTTTTTTTAAACGAATTTACTTATTAAATGCAGAGATTATGCCCCACCCCAGAACTGAATCAGACCCTGTATTTTAACAAGATCTCTAGTTCATGGTTGTATATATGAAATTTTTGAGAAGTACCTTCTGAAGTAAACACCATGACTTTCCCATTGAGAGAGAGAACACTATTTATTTATTTATTTATTTAAAAAAAAACAGGAAAGCCTGTTTATTTTTTTAAGATTTTATTTATTTGTTTATTCATGAGAGACACACACACACACAGAGAAAAGCAGAGACATAGGCAGAGGGAGAAGCAGGTTCCATTCAGGGAGCCCGACGTGGGACTAGATCCCAGGTCTCCAGGATCAGGCCCTGGACTGAAGGCGGCGCTAAACTGCTGAGCCACCCCGGCTTCCCAAGATACACAATTTATAGATGATATAAATAAAGTATCCAAAGATATATATGTATTCCTATGTTGATATCCTAATTTACTGTCCTTGAAAGTCAGGATTTTTTTTTTTTTTAAGATTCTATGTATTTATTCATGAGAGACACACAGAGAGGGGCAGACACTTTGGCAGAGGGAAATGGAGGCTCCCTACTGGCAGCCTGACCGAGGACTCAATCCCAGCATCCGGGGGTCACCACCTGAGCCAAAGGCAGATGCTCAACCACTGAGCCCCCGAGGTGCCAATCAGGGAATATTTTGTGGCAGTAATCATCTCAATGTGTAACTCAGGCCACTCACCTAAGTCAGAATCAGTGCTTTTAACTCTATCTTAGGTAAAATTAAGAACTCTGCCCAATATCCCCTAGGTAAAAGTATTATTTGTTTCAGGGACAGTTGGCAATCAGGGATGTGGCCACAGATTTCTCTCAAGAGCAGTGGGAGTGCCTGGATCCTACTCAATGGAATTTCAACTGGTGCTTATTGTTAACAATTCCGGGAAAAATTTAAGTGGCTAGAACTATGGTAATCTTCCTCTGCTCTTGATTTAAGTAAGTTGCATTGGGTCACTGATAGTTGAAAGTAGTAAAATCTGCCTCTAACAAATTTGACCCTCATAGTTTATGAGGACACTGTTCTGTTTCTACTTCCTATCACCAGTGAGGGGTCAATACAGCTGTTTACTTTCCTACAAAAGATCCATAGTAATTGGCATTGATTTATGCAGAAGACTCAACATTGCAACCGAGTCATTGCAAATCAGTGATTTCTAACGTGAAATACCACGTCACGCACTGCTTTCATTTGTATCTGTTCAGAAATCCTCAGGTGATGCATGTGTCATTGTTGTCTATGCTCATAGCTTACACATGGTGCATATGACAGTCTGAAGATAAGGAAAATGGCGTGGTTTTTTTTTTGGCAAAATGACTTCTTATGGAAGTTCTCTGCAAATGCAGGGAACGTGTATGTGCTTCCTCACCTGTCAGACCACA
Source organism: Canis lupus dingo (assembly GCF_003254725.2). NCBI lineage: Eukaryota > Metazoa > Chordata > Mammalia > Carnivora > Canidae > Canis > Canis lupus. The sequence goes on from NC_064243.1 coordinate 103,742,949, forward strand.
GATTTTCCTGCCCACTTTGTTGCAGTGTTGGGATAATGGTGTTCAAAGGAGCCAAAGTTTGCCAGCATCTGCCTGTAGGGACCATGAAGAAAGAGCCTTTCTCAAACACTCCAGAGTTCTCATGGGAGACGCTGAAAGGCAACATGTAATTGTTTTGTTTGGTTGATTTTTTTAGCTGTAATTATCAACTGGAAAAAGATTTCTAGAAACATTCCCTGTCCTAGACCGCACTCTGATTGCCGCTGTGGGAGAAATGACAAGTGCAGTTGAGGAGGGAGGTGAGGTCACAGGATCCTGATCTCATATCTCAGGGTCTGGCTGCCTCCTCTTGGCACCTGCAGCGGCTGGTGTCACCTTCAGGCCAGCTCACTGTCCTCACAGCAGGAAGGAGGTGGTGGTTTCTGTTTCAACCAGAGATGCAGAGTCTACCATGAAAGCCTGGCTATCAGAAGTCTGGGTAAGTGGTTCTTTTAGGAAAGGTGCTGCTTCTGGGTTTGACCTCGGTCCAATGTCAGAGCCACACTGGAAGGAGAAATAATTCCTGGGGCATCAGCTAAGCTAAGCAAGGCAGATGAGGTCCTTCATATCACCCAGTGATGATGGCTCCTATGCTCATGTCTGTGTCATTGACAATGACTGTTATTTTGGTCCTTAGACCTGCTACTCTGTCTACCTCACAGGACCCCTAGCCTAAGTTTCAGGATTCCCAGAATTGTGCTTGTTAACACATTCACACTTGTAATAGCCAGATGAATCCATGTGTACCATATAGTAATGTACAGAATCAGTGTATTCAAGTTACAATTGTTAGAATAGAAACGTTTTCTTTAGCTCTGGGTGTCTGATGCAATTAATGGAGACAGTAATTGTGCTTGTACTGAATGCACCTGTGGTCTGTAGGTTGTAGTAGGACTTCTTGAGGCTAGGGAGAGATTAAGGAAAAGGTAACTGAGTTTCAGGCAATAGCTGTCAGGATTGAAAGTATCTTAGGATATTTGATTTAAAAATATTCCAATATTGATTCAAAGTATCTACTATTGCAATTTCTAAAATAGACACAATTTCATCCCTAGAGATTGAGTTTTGCACGTCTCTTACATTTTAATAGTTTTCAAAAACCATGCATGATTGCTAGTAATTTTATGAACTTGGTATTAATAAGTAAATAAGTATATGATCTGAAAAGAATAATCATTTGCATTTTTTTTCTACACTAATAACCATGCAGTGTTGTTTCATGTCCTGTATTTCAGGGTATGGCTTGAGTTTTTTCAAAGTTTCCTGTGATAAATGCCATTGTGTTTTTGTTCCTGGCATAAAAGCAAACAAATCTTTCTACCCCCTTCTTTATATCAAGCCATTCTTCCCTTTATTAAATCTGCTCCTTATGGGGCAGACTCCTGTGGTATTAAACTATAATCCATACATCTGCATTTAATAAGATTTCAAAATCTTCTTTCATAACTGACATAGACCTATAGGATAAATCTCTCTATATAAATAGAAACTCTTAAAATCAAAATTATGACATTACCTCTAATCTAAAACCAAACATAAAAGGAAACTAAAGATACATCTGAATTATCTGACAAACACCAGAAACTACCTTTTTAGTGTTGCTAGGTGGTTCAAAGCACTGTGTTTATTCCCAGCACCAGGCATTTTCAAGTTCCCACTCTGCCCCTAACCAGCATAGGGATTTCTACAAGTCATTTAACTTCTATTTACCTGATCTTTGTAATTGCCTTTTCTCTGTAATTAAATGGACAGTAGTGTGTGCCTCATAGCTTTGTGAAGAATCAGAGATTCCCACGTATATGCTCTTCATGGAGATCTCTTTTACATTTTCTCTTTAGGTTATATATTTAACTCTTGAAAAAAAAAACTCTTAATAAAAGACAAAAACCATAACCTTAGACATACCTAAGATAGAGCTAATATAGTAAATGGAGCATCTTGGGATTTGGTTGACACTCTGAATGTAGTACCTGCCTTCAATTACCACACAGAATCCAATGGCTTTGAAGAGGAGCATCAGTCCCTGAGAACCGACTGGATGGCCACCGGGGATCTGGTGGTAGGCATGGTCTTCTTATCACAGACTATCCTTGGAATCCTGGGGAACTTCTCTCTTCTTTGCCATTATCTCCTCCTCCACTTTACTGGGTGCAGGGCAAGGTGCACGGACCTGATTCTCAGGCACCTAACCATAGCCAACTCCTTGGTCATTATCACTAAAGGAGTCCCGCAGACCATGGCAGCTTTTGGGTTGAAATATTACTCCCAGGATTTTAGATGCAGTCTTCTTTTCTTTGTTCAAAGAGTGGCCAGGGGTGTGTCCATGGAGAGCACCTGCCTCCTGAGTGTCTTCCAGGCCATCACCATTAGCCCCCAGAACTCCATGTGGGCAGTGCTTAAAGGGAAAGCTCCCAGATACATTGTCCCCTCCACCACTGTGTGCTGGATCCTGAACATATTGATAAACACCATTTTTCCTCTTTCTGTGATTGGCAAGTGGATGGATGCAAACATCACGAGAAAAACTGATTATGGATACTGTTCTTCAGTATTTTACCATAAACTCATAGCCTCACTGTTTGTAGCATGGCTTTCATTCAGTGACATTTTAGCTTTGGGGCTCATGCTCTGGGCCAGCGGCTCCATGGTTTCCATCCTGTACAGACACAAGCAGCGGGTCCAACACATTCACACAACCAGGCACTCCACCAGGTCCTCTGTGGAGTCCAGAGCCACACAAAGCATCCTGGTCCTGGTGAGCACCTTTGTATTTTTTTATGCCCTCTCATCCATTTGTCAGATTTGTCTGTCTTTTTTAAATACCTCAAGTCGGTTGATGGTGAGCATGTCTGCATTCTTTACTATGTGTTTTCCTTTTCTCAGCCCCTTTGTGCTCATGAGCTATGACTCCAGAGTGACCCGATTCAGCTTTGCCTGGAGAACGAAAGAAAATTCTAACATTTTGGGGCACCTGGGTCGCTCAGTCTGATAAGTGTCTGCCTTTGGTTTGGGTCCTGATCTCAGGGTCCTGAGATTGAGTCCTGCAACGAGCTCCCAGCTCAGCAGGCAGCCTGTGGCTCTCTCTCCCTCTGCTCTCCCCCTGCTCGTGCTCTCCCTCTCTCTCAAATAAATAAATCTTTGCAAAATTTCTCCTCATTGGATATGTGGTTTTTGTTTTGTTTTCCACAGTATTCCAGTGTACATGCACTCATTCCCCCATAGATTGGTAGAATTGTGAGCACAGTTATGCAAGGGGCACATCATAAAGGCAGGCAGAGGCACGCATCACATGCACATGCATACATAGTGACATGTGTACGTATACGTGATACCAGTAAAACTAGATATACACACGCAATTACATCATGTTTCTTAGCTCTCCAGCAATAATATGGAGAAGTGTACAGTAAGAAATGTAGAAATAATATTAAAGAAGATAATGACAAACAGCTTCAACTCTATTTGGTATTTGTATCTTCCTTCCCAATTTGTTGTTTAAAATTACATATAGGGGTGCCTGCATGGCTCAATCAATTAACCACCTGCCCTCGATTCAGGTCATGATCTCAGGGTCCTAAAGTTGAGTTTCACATCTGGCTTCCTGCTCAGTGAGGAGCCTGCTTGTCCCCTCTGCCTGCCACTCCCCCTGATAGTACTCTCTAAAGATAAATAAAATCTTAAAAAAAAAAAAAAATGGTCGAAGAGTCCTGAAGTTCTTCACTCTACCACTTACCATGTTCTATCTTCTAAAAATTTTTTTAAAGTAATTCTAGGCAATTAACTTACAGTGTTAAGTATCTCTTGGTTGTTAACCTAGGTATTGCGGCAACTTAAGAAACTAAAGCATGATATTATTAGATACTGCTGACTTCTATCATGACAATGGAAGGGAGCGATGCCACCAATCTATTCACATCCTCACAATTTTCTAATTGCTCCTCTGTATTTAAAACATTAATATGCATGCACAGGTCCTCCGTGGACAGCTCCGTGAAGTTTCACAAGTGAACACACCTCTACACGCAACAGAGCACTGTCAGCCTGGCAGAGGCTGCCTCCTTGGTGCCCCTCTCAATCACTTTGTTTAAGGGTCACCCTAGGACATCTAAGATCTGAATCCCCTACCTCTTTGCCTTTGATACAAAAGGAATCCTGTAGCACAAACTCTTTTGTATTTTCATTGTTCAATTCCATGTGTTTGTGATTTTATTGGTACTATCAGCAGGTGGTTGTTTATCATCTACTGGCATCGGTGATTGGATCTCATTGTGAGAAAATCAAACAATTTAATCACTATGCTAATGAAGCACATGGGGCTGGTTTTCTCTTTGGTGCTATTAGAATGATGCTGATGCTGGGACGTCTGGGTGGCTCAGTGGCTGAGCATCTGTCTTTGGCTACAGAATTTTTTTTTGTCCTAAAATTGAGTCCCACATCGGGCTCCCTGCATGGAGCCTGCTTCTCCCTCTGCCTGTGTCTCTGCCTCTCTCTCTGTCTCTCATGAATAAATAAATAAAATCTTTAAAAAATAATAATAATGTTAGAATGCTGGTGATGTGCAAATTCTAGAGTGTGATGAGATGTACGTGGAAATTTTTCAGATGTCTATGTAGTAGTGATATTGCTGAGTGGCAGGTTGCCATTGTTTGACTTTGGGACACATTGCCAAAGAGTCTGGCAAAAGCATGTGTATGGATTTTACAACAACGAGTGTTGATGAGATTCTTAGTTTAGTTGTATCCTTGTCAACAGTTGGTATTTTCTGTCATTTTTGGTTTATTTTATTTTATTTTATTTTTTAAAATTTTTATTTATTTATGATAGTCACAGAGAGAGAGAGAGAGTGAGGCAGAGACACAGGCAGAGGGAGAAGCAGGCTCCATGCACCGGGAGCCTGACGTGGGATTTGATCCCGGGTCTCCAGGATCGTGCCCTGGGCCAAAGGCAGGCACCAAACCGCTACGCCACCCAGGGATCCCTCATTTTTGGTTTAGCATTCTTGTTACTGTTGATGGTATCAGGCAGTGACTTTATTTCCAATTCCTTGATGAGAAACAACTTGAACATCTTTTCACATATTTATTGGCCATCAAGTACATCCTTTTTTTGAGTGTTGCTTTATTTTACCCATTTTTTCCAGTTGTGTTTCCTATCTTTCTCTTATTGATTTACAGGAGATATTTAGACATGCAGAACATGTTTATCCTTGGTGCTGGCCCTATCTATCCTCTATCTATCTGTCTATCTATCTATCTGTCATCCATCCATCCATCCATCCATCCATTCATCCATCTACCTATGTATCTACATATCTAGGTGGCTTTTGATGAGGAAAAAACTCTTAATTTTCATCTAATTTGTCATTTCCTCCTTTCTAGTTGAGGTGTTTTGATATTTATTTATTATTTTTAAGATTTTTATTTATTTATTCATTCATGAGAGACACAGAGAGAGAGAGAGAGACTCTGTGTGTGTGTGTGTGTGACTATCATAAATAAAATAAAAAAAAAAAAGAGAGAGAGAGAGAGCGCAGAGACACAGGCAGAGGAAGAAGTAGGCTCCGTGCAGGGAGCCTGACATGGAACTTGATCCCAGGTCTCCAGGATCAGGCCCTGGACTGAGCCCTCCGGGCTGCCCTGTTTTGATATTTAAAGAAATATTTTCCTATTCAAAGATCACAAAAGTAGCATCCCCTGACTCACTCTTTCTGGGGACCCTTAGCCTACATGTCAGAGGACTTAATGAATCATCTCAGCTTTGGAAGGATATAGTATTATTGCAGTACTAGGATGCGGTAAAGAACTTGTTCCAAAAAAAAAAAAAAAGAACTTGTTCCCTACTGGTCAGTTGTATTTTCCACATTACTGGCAACTGCAAACCCACCTGACGTAGACATTAACCTGCTCATGTCTTTGCCTTAATGTAAGATGGAGATATCCTACCATGATAAATACATCTTCCAATTATGTCTGTAAATGAAGAGAGAAGTTTGATTGAGGAGTAAGCCCTGTTGACAATACATATATAAATATTGATACAGGCACAGAATATGTTCATGTATGTTAACAGACAACATCCAAAACTACACAAAAAGGGGTTAAGTCTCAAAAAAAAAAAAGGTCCATATGGAGATCAAATGTATTGGGCAAGGGGTATTATTGGGACTTTAATTTTATTCCTTAAGTACTTTATACAAAATATGCATGTGATTTTTTACAAGAGAAAATATTTTTAAATATTGCAATATATCCACAGAACTATTCCTAATGGTGACCTCCTGTGATAGCTTCTCATATGGGAAAAGCAAGGAAAAACAGAAAACTAAAATGTGCTGTATATTGGTATGTTTTATTTTCTCAAAGCATGTGTAATATTTTAGAATAGCCACAATAAAGGAAAGGATTTTCATCATATCAGGTTTCAGTCATGAAAGCTCACGACATAAGCAGGGCTTGGAAAGCATAGATATTTATTCCCATCACAAAGCATCAAGTACCAATAAACACATCCTGCCAGACCCACTGTGATCACTCTAATTGTCATCCCCAAGGAGAGAGAGAAGGTTGTGTCATTCCCCCAAATTCTACTTGTAGCCCTATGCTGTATACTAAGGCTAAGAAATTTTTTAAAGATTTTATTCATTTATTTATTCATGAGAAAGAGAGGCAGAGACATAGGCAGAGGGAGAAACAGGCTTCTTTCAGGGAGCCTGATGTGGGACTGGATCCCAGAACCCTGGGATCATGATCTGATCAAAGGCAAACGCCTAACTGCTGAGCCCCAGGTTACTAAGATCTGAATTGCCTTTCATTCAAAATTTTTTTAAAAATCCAATAATAAATTGATTCCAATATAAATGGAGAAATTGAGTGGGGAATGAATTTGTGAGTTCTGCTGTGATTGTCATCCCTTAGTCTATTTCCCTGCAGCCTCAGACTTCCAACCCATGAGTTGGGTAAATGTGATCTTTCTCATGTCCTTCATCTCCTGTCTCTCCTCATCTCTTTGAATTCTCCCTGCCCCATTATCTCCACCCAGCCTTTTTGGACCTCCATCCTGCCACATGGCCTCCAGTCTGTGCCCTTTAGTGTTCCATCTCACTAAGGACTCCATCATCAGTCCAAAACTTGCATGATTTCAACTCCATACCACCCTTCCTCCCCTCCCTGTGTCCAATCCTCCTTTCAGTGACTGTAGCCCAAGGATTTTTTTTTTAAGATTTTATTTATTTATTCATGAGAGACACACACACAGAGAGAGAGAGAGAGAGAGGCAGAGACACAGGCAGAGGGAGAAGCATGCTCCACGCAGGGAGCCCGATATGGGACTTGATCCCAGGTATCCAGGATCACACCCCGGGTTGAAGGTGGTGCTAAACCTCTGAGCCACCCGGGCTGCCCCTGTAGCTCAAGGATTATGTCCTTTATGTTGACAGCCCTCAGCTCCTGAGCTTGTCCCCCATTACCCCCCGCTATTCTTTTTTTTTTTTTTTAATTTTTTATTTATTTATGATAGTCACAGAGAGAGAGAGAGAGGCAGAGACACAGGCAGAGGGAGAAGCAGGCTCCATGCACCGGGAGCCCGATGTGGGATTCGATCCCAGGTCTCCGGGATCGCGCCCTGGGCCAAAGGCAGGCGCCAAACCGCTGCGCCACTCAGGGATCCCACCCCCTGCTATTCTTAACAGTGGTTCATTGCATGCCATGACACCAGGCTCCTATATGCTTCCAACACCTAGTGTTCCAACTCTTCACTTTCTTGTATGCTCTGCCCCCTTGCATCTCTAAGCTCTGCAGTGTATTTCATCCCCACTGCAGCCTTTGACCTTCAGATGTCTTAAGAGCCTGTGACTTTCTGCTCTGTGGCCTCTGTCCCCCATGCATCTTGCTCTCTGAAACCACAACTCCTCCACATGCACACTCTCCTGTGTCCTGTTTGTTGCAGTGCTCTCTGTCATGTAGTTCCTCGCCTGGACTCTGAGTCTGCCCCTAGGCCCTGGATCTCAGGTGGCTGACAGCAGTTTGACAGTCTTTTGTGTGGGATGCGTCAGGGCAAGTGTCCAGGTGGGGATCACTCTAGTTTCCTGGTTCTGCAGTGAAGAGGCCTAACAGGAGGGAATGGGATTTTTTTCTATCTTATGTGGTCCTGTGAAAAACAGATGAAGCAGTCCTGGTTCAGACATGAAAGTGTTTTCTTTCTTTCTCCTCTCTTTTTTTAAAAAAGATTTTCAAGTAATCTGTACATCCAACATGGGACTCAAATACAACCCTGAGATCGAGAGTCACATATCCTTCAGACTGAGCCAGCCAGGTGCCCTGGAAGTATCTTAAATAAATTAAAATTATATGATTCTGAGAGTTAGCTTCTATTGGGCAAGCTCAGGAAACAAAGGTAGGTGTGGTGAGAACATTATGATATACTCTTTTAGCAAATTCAGATTTATGAGGCAGTTTTATCTATACTCACCATGCTATACATTATATTCCCAGAACTTACTCATCTTGTGTATCTGAAACTTGTCCAGGACATCCCCATTCCACCCCCACCCTCAGCCCCTGGCAACCACCATTCTAATCTTTGCTTTTTATGAATTTGACTATTTATTTATTATTTTTTAAAGATTTCATCTTTAAGGAATCTCTACACCCAACACAAGACCCAAACTTACAATCCCAAAATCAAGAGTCCCACACTTTACCAACTGAGCCAGTCGGCACCCCTTTATAAGGTTTTTTTTCCAAGATTTTTAAAAAAAGATTTTATTGAGAGAGCAGAGAGTACAAGAGGTGGGAGGGACAGAGGGCGAGGGAGAAGCAGATTCCCAACTGAGTGGGGAGCCCAGTGTGGTCTTCATCTCAGGACTCTGGGATCATGCTCTGAGCAAAAGGTGGGCTTTCAACCCACTGAGCCACCCAGGTGTCCCAATATAAAGGTTTTTTTTTTTTTTTTTTAAGACAAATTAATGATAGGGGGAAAAAATGGAAGGAGGGGTCCAGTATCTGCATCCTCGTGGAAATGACAGGATACTTAGTGTATCAACTACAGCTGCTATTAACTTCGACCATGTGGTTCAGATGCTGTCTGCCAGATTTCTTCGCTATAACACTAGTATTTTTTTCCATTATGATTAAGAAGCACTTTGGGATATTTACTGAGTGATGTGCATAAACCATGACACTTAATCTGGAAATTCTCTTTTGAGTTTGTCCTTGCTTGCAGTCCACTTGCTTTGGAAAGTGAAGGCTCTCACTTTTGTGTATTAATGAATTTGTTTTTTGCAAGACAAGGCTAAATAAGCCAAACTTTATTCCTTTAAGTTTCCATTTCATTCCAAAGTCATGTTGGACACACTTTTCTTTATGCCTTTGTTGTGTTTTCAGAAAAAGAAAATAAAAAATCAGATACCTAATATATGTTAAATTACCTAAAATTCTAAAATATAACGCAGCACAAATGATAGAGAATATAAAAATTGTCAGTGAAGAACACAGGTAGAAACAATAGCTCTTATATTGGTTTATGTCATTGTTGTGTGTTTGTGTCTCCACAGAGTTAAAAGACACAAAAGCTTCATCTACAAATAGATTTATATTTATGCAATTGGAAGTATTTCTTAAAATCAATATTACATTTTTTCTATTATATCACTTTTAATATAATGTAAATATTTGGTTACTTAAAAATATATGATGTATGCATAAAATGTAGATGTTATTAGATCAAATCTGTCTGGGTACCTTAGTGTTTTCATGACTCAGTTATAAAATCTGCTGTTTATTCTTTCAGGGTTGTCTCTATATATTGGCCTTGCATGTGTCTTCCTTTTAGATAAAGTCTAGGGCAGATAAACTAGGTAAAACCCCAGTTCTGCCATTTACTGGATGTCGGACAAATATTCTTATAAAAGAAGAAGAATATTGAAGTAATATTTTTTTGTGGTTTTATGCATCATGAAAAACTGGTAGAAAAATGTCTACTATACAATCCTCTTAAGAAGATTGCTCTTGCCATTCTTACTATTGTGTGTGCAAACCTGTAATTGCCATGAATCTCTCTCACTTCAAAGTGGTTCATGGATTTGCTCATCAGTTCTACCTCCTTGCTGCGAAAGTACATGGCCTTTGGATTTCAGGCATTAGCCCAAGTAGAGATTCAGAAACTCACGCCCCACCCCAGAACTTCTGAATCAGAATGTGCATGTTAACAAGATCTCCAGTTCATTGTGGTACATACACATTAGGATTTGAGAAATACATTTCAAACTCACTATGAGTTTCCCATATGAGATATATATATACAATTTACGATGTGTAGCACTACAAAATCTATATACCTGTGTTGATGCCTTAATTTTTTATTTTATATTTCATAAAGTATATCTACAGTATTTCTGTGGATTTTTTAAAAAAGATTTTATTTTTATGTAAACTCTGCACCCATTGTGCAGCTTGAATTTTCAATCCCCAGATCAAGAGTCACATACCCTTCTGAGCCAGCTAAGTGCCTTCGTTTTTGTGGACCTTATGTCATCTTGTTTCCTTAGGGTTAGAAATTACAGTGAAGAATGATACTGTGTTACAGTTACTTGATTGGATAATTCAGGTCCCTCACCTAAGTCAGAACCAGTTCTCTTAACTCTTTTTTCATGTTGGGCAAATTAAAAAATCTGGCACTTGGTAAATGTGCTTGGTCTTTCAGGGACTGCTGACACACAGGGATGTGGCCATCGACTTACCTCAGGAGGAGTGGGGATGCTGGACCATTCTCAGGGGGAATTGTACAGAGACGTGCTACTGGAGAACTATAGGAACCTGGTCTCCCTGGAGGATAACTTGCCTCCAGAATTCCTCATATATCCTCAGGGTTTACTTTCATTTGTAGAATGTCTCCTGGGAGCTTTTGCTTTCCATGACTAAATTTGGGGTTTGAGGAAACACTTTTGGTTTTGTTGGTGTAAAGGAGAAAATCTTCATGATGTTTTATCTTGACCTTAATCTTTCCAATTCATGAGGTGATCTGCATTCTTCACTTTAGATTAGGGATAATTACAGAAATTCAATGGCATATGGGGCCCCTGACTGGCTCATTAGGTAGAGAGTGTGACTCTTGATTTCGGGGTTGTAAGTTCAAGCCCCACGTTGGGTGTAGAGATTACTTAAAATCTTATTACATCTCTGATTTATCTTTGTCTTAGAGAGAGAGAGGTGAAGGAGGGAGGAGGGCAAAGGGAGAGGGAGGGAGAGAATCCTAAGCAGACTCCATGTCCAGCACAGAGCCCGACACCGAGCTTGATCTCATGACCCCGAGATCATGACTTTAGCCAAAATCAAGAGCCAGAAGCTTAACTGACTGAGCCACCCAGATGCCCCTCTTCTGTCCATTTCATAACTGGATTATTTGTTTTTTGGGTGCAGTGTGCATCATTCAAAGAGTGTGGTAAGAGGGCAGCCGGGGTGGCTCAGCGGTGTAGCACCACCTTCAGCCCAGGGCCTGATCCTGGAGACCTGGGATTGAGTCCCACATCAGGTTCCCTGCATGGAGCCTGCTTCTCCCTCTGCCTGTGTCTCTGCCTCTCTCTCTCTCTCTCTGTCTCAAATAAATAAATAAATAAATAAATAAATAAATAAATAAATAAAATCTTAAAAAAAAAAAAGTGTGGTGAGCATTGCCTCTTCAGGGTGAAGTGCATGGTAGGAAACCTGGAGTGTTTGTGGGAGCCACAAGGTGCGTGTGAGGTAGAGCAGGGCAAGAAAGTTGATATGGAAAAAGAGGAGTATAGGGAACAATGAGGGTACAGAGAGTGTAGGGGTGTGAGGAGTTAGAGGGTACAAGAAGAGAGTGCAAGTGATTAAAAGGCACAAGGGGTTAAAGGTTAGAGAGGAGTCAAAGGACAATGTGAGTTTTAGGGTTCAAGGGATGAGGTCTGCAAATAAGCTGAGTTGGGAAATATTGGGTGTTGGGGGCATAAGGAACACAGAGGGTAATGGTATCAAAGAAGGTAATAGGGCAGAGTAAATAATGGACAGAGTGGGTAAAGTGGAGGTGTGGGTCAAGGCATAGGAGCCAGTATTGATAAAGGGTTAAAGAATAAGGCATGAAAGAGGATGGTTGCAAACCATGTTTTTTTCTGGAGGTAGTTAGTGGTTGGGAAGGGGGGTGCAATGAGGGGGGAGGGTAATGGACACAGGCAGATAAAGTGAGTGGGTGCAGGATGACTGGAACCAGGACGGAATGGTGGGGAGGATATGGTGAAATGCCCCTGAAAAATGAACGGGATTATAGGATGAGGGTGAGTGGGGGAGCTGAGAGCACCTGACCACTGAGGGATGGGATATTTGAGAGCAGGGATACAAGACACTGAAATTGGGCTGATGTTGCTAGAATGGGAGGTAGACATGGCATAAGGGGAAAGGAGGGTATGAGGAGGGCCATAAGAATGGAGGTCAAGGGATCCCTAGGTGGCGCAGCGGTTTGGCGCCTGCCTTTGGCCCAGGGCGCGATCCTGGAGACCCAGGATCGAATCCCACGTCGGGCTCCCGGCATGGATCCTGCTTCTCCCTCTGCCTATGTCTCTGACTCTCTCTCTCTCTCTCTGTGTGACTATCATAAAAAAAAAAAAAAAAAAAAAAAAAAAAAGAATGGAGGTCAAAATGTCTGCCAAGTGGAGGTGGAGGAGAGGTGGTACTGACATCTAGAAGGACCTCACTGAGATGAGGATGGGTATAAGTGGAGGTCAGAGGGGATGGGTGAATGTCTCAGGGGTGTAGGATGCGGATTACAGCAGGTGGTGTTGACAAAGCTCTCCTGGACCAAACTCTAGACAGGCTTCTCTGCCCTACCTTCTTGATGAGACCTCTAGCTGAGCCTATAAAAACTGCTTCTTTTGGCACATGTGATTTTGGACACACACACACACACACACACGCGCACGCACGCACACAGACTTCAACAGACACTATCATGGCTTCTACTAGCTCAAGGCTGCACTTCTAGATGAGAACTCAGTCCAGGGAACATTCAAGGGACTCACTGTTCCAGCCAATGCCTGAAATAGGCACCCCCAAACCCCAACAGGCTTTTGGTTTCTGTGGAGGGGAGGAGCCTAACTTTGATAAGCACCAGCTACCAACCCCAGGGGGCCTGATCACACTGACCAATGCACTTCCCTGCCTCTGCTCCAGCCTGTTTCGTCTTCCTCCCTACTCCAATCTTCTCTCTTTATTTTTTTTAATTTTTTTATTAAAATAAATAAATTTTTATTTATGATAGTCACACACACAGAGAGAGGCAGAGACATAGGCAGAGGGAGAAGCAGGCTCCATGCACCGGGAGCCCGACGTGGGACTCGATCCCGGGTCTCCAGGATCGCGCCCTGGGCCAAAGGCAGGCGCCAAACCGCTGAGCCACCCAGGGATCCCTCTTCTCTCTTTAGATCATCCCCCAGTCACCTCTGCCCAATTTGAGTTATGTCTATGCTGACCCCATTCCCTGTTGCAATGGGCTGAATGGAATGACTTCATTGTCAGACATTATCACCCAACTGGTGAATATTTCCATTTTAGGAGTGTTGGTGCTGTGAATATTCTCAGGCACATCTCCTTGTTCCGAATAGGATGTGAGGAATGAGATTGTACCTCCATGCTTGTGCCTTTTCAAGTTTTGGCCATTTTGTCTGTCCTCCCAAATGGCTAAAACAATCCACCCCCTCTAACCCTGGAAGGGAGTCTCTATTTCCCCACTTCAATCTCATGCTGATAGTCTAAATTTTTGTGAATCGTGTGTATGTGGTATGTTTTTGTTGATTTTACTTATTTGCATTTCTTGGATTACAGTGATGCTGTTTATGATGTAATGTATTATCTACCACCAGTTGTTAGTAATCTGTAAACAGCTTGGTTAGTCATAGTGCCATTATTTGTGGTTTTCCTTTTGCTTGTAGAATGATACAAATTATTTTAAAATCTATTCTGGGTATTATTTTGTTTTGGGTCATGGGCATTGAAAATGTATTTTTCCATTTTGTGGTTGGTCTTAACTTCGATTTTCAGTCAGCATTTACTAGTTATGATATATCAATTCTAGTCTATTCCTTTGTATTCATATATTTTCCTAAAGAAACATTCCTTAATCTTGAATTCATATAATATTCTAAATTTTTAGTTCAATGTTTTCATATTTTCCAATTTTATGCATGTTGGTTTAGCCATGCAACATTTACATATAAATAATTTAGTATAGGGACACAGTTAAAGTTGTACACATTCATGATTATCTAATAATCCCTATTTCCTCACTGATGAAAAAACCTTCGACATTTCAGTATTTATTACATTTGGAGGTCATGTAGGGCTACACATACTGTGTAAGTAATCTTAGGATGGTATTTTATCAACAACTTCTTGTTTTCACATTATTTCATTACAACAGATCACAGCTTCTCTTAGAGTAAGTCCCTTACATTGTTTGTTTGCTTGTTTATTTATTTATTTAAATTTTAAAAATATTTTATTTATTGATTTGAGAGAGAGAGCATGAACAGAGGGAAGAGAGAGAAGCAGGCTCCCTTCTGAGCAAGGAGCCCAATGTGGGCCTCCAACCCCTGAGATGATGACCTGAGCCAAATGCAGATGCTTAACCACCGGAGCCACCCAGGCAACCCCCCCTTACATTGTTTTATTCTCTATCTTTCTCTTCTCTATTTTGGTCCTATATTTTTATTTGTTAATTTTCCAAGAATCTGGTCTTATTGTCATAAAAACACATTGATTAAAAAAAAAAGTCATTGATTTTTAATTGGACCTGACTGAATCACACATTAGCTTAGGGAGAATTTATATATATATATATAAACAACAAACAAACGTAGGTTATATATATATATATATATATATATATTTAAGATTTTATTTTTATTTATTAGACACAGAGAGAGAGAGAGAGACAGAGACAGAGACACAGGCAGAGGGAGAAGCAGGCTCCATGCAGGAGCCAGGCTCCAAGCCACTGGGGCTGCCCAGAATTTATATTTTTATGATAGTTCTGAATATGCATTTAGGTCATTGTCCACTTAGGTTAATATTTATGTCTTGCAGGAATAACATGTAATTTAGGAGGATTTGAGGCTGGAGTAATAAATTAGTAGAAAGTAGCAAGCGTTGTCTATATAGACTGCTTGGCTTTAAGTTTGAAAATGAACTGAGGGGACACCTGGGTGGCTCAGTGGTTGAGCTTCTGCCTTTGGCTCAGGTTGTGATCCCAGTGTCCTAGGATAGAGTCCCTCATCAGGCTCCCTGTGAGGAGCCTCCTTCTCCCTCTGCCTATGTCTCTGCCTCTCTCTCTGTCTCTCATGAATAAATTAATAAAATCTTAAAAAAAGGAAAATGAATTGGGTATTAGATTATATTAAGTATTTTATTTATTTATTTTATTTATTTATTTATTTTATTTTATTTTATGAGAAGAGAGAAAAGGGGGGAGGGGCAGAGGGAAAGGAAAGAGAGTCTTAAGCTGACTCCCTGTTGAGCTCAGAGCCCAATGCAGGGCACAGTCTCACAACCCTGAGATCACCACCTGAGCTGAAGCAAAGAATCTGCTGCTTAACCAACCAAACCACCCAGGCACCCTAAGATGAGCTTAAGTATTTTAAAATAATTTCAAATTACACTAGTCAGAGTATGGAGGTGGCTTTTAAGCCTAGGATTAATTATTTTATGAGAACTGAGTTTTTATGGCATGTAAATAAATAATATATGAGATGTGAACAATCTCAAATCTTGAAAGACTTCTAGGATATGCATTCAAGTGTTCTCTGCCCCTGCCCTACCTAAAGAAGAAATTTGGAATGGATAATACAAGACTGGGAAATGTTTGGCCAATTTTGAAGGATGCTTAGAAATGCATTTTATTTTCTTTAGCTTTGTAAATGTAAAATAGTTTTTCCATTTTAAAATATTTAAAGCAGGGTCAGCTGGGTGACTCAGTTAAGTGTCTGCTTTCGGCTCAGGTCATGATCCCGGAGTACTGGGATCCAGCCCCACATCAGGCTCCTTGCTCAGTGGGGAAATCTGCTTCTCCTTCTCCCTCTGCCCTTCCCCCCTGCTCAAGCTCTCTTGCTGTCTCTCAAATAAATAAATAAATAAATAAAATATTTTTTAAAAAGCATTTAAAGCAAATAAAGTATTCATTCACTGGTGGGGAGATATGTTTATAATAAATCTCATTCATTATTGGTTGCATTTTAATGAAAAATTTTAAATCTGGCACCTAAATCCAAATGTAAGATGTGCTTGCCAACTTCCTTCAGGGAAACCTAGCTGCTTCAGATCCAGGACAGAGCTGCCTCTATTTTTTCAAGGGAGGGGCAACTGAGGAAAGAGCATCCTTTGGTTAACAGGTCTCATGTCTAGAGAGAAGTGTACCATTACTTTATTTATTTATTTATTTATTTATTTATTTATTTATTTATTTATTTTTTACCATTACTTTTTTAAAAAAATCTAATTTTCTTTGACTTTATTTAGAATGAAATTATCCAAAGGAAGTGGTTTTTGAAAGCCTGTGTTTCATTTCATGATAGTAGTCATTGTAATTCTGTGTGTTTCAACTCTGAGAGCCCTCACTTCTCATTTCATAGTGAAATGAAATAGAAAAGTGTTGTGTTCAATGCAAGAAATCACTGCCAGATCCACTGTTATGAAAATGACCCCGTTTTCTTCTATACTTTCAGATCTTACATTTAAATATTTTGTTCATTTTGTTGTATGGTGGAATGTAAGGGTCCAATTTTTTTTCTTTTCCATGTGGATATCCAGTTTTCCAAACGTTTGTTAGAGAATTTGTCCCCATCGTGTAGTCTTGGCACCTTTGTTGACTATCAGTTGACTGTATATGGATGAGCTTGTTTCTGGCCTCTTCATGGTCTCCCAGTGGTCTACATGTCTTTATGCCAGTACCATACTGGTTACTACAGCTTGCAATATGCCTTGAAATCAGAAAATTTGATGCCTCCAGCTTTGTTGTATCTCAAGTTTGTTTTGGTTACTTGGATACTTTGTGGTTCCATGTAAATTTTAGGATTTTTTTTTTCTGCTTCTGAAAAAAAAATGTCTTTGGGATTTTTTTTTTTTTTTTTTGTCTGGGATTTTGATACAAAATGCATCGAATCTATAGATCTCTTTGGGTTGTATGGATATTTTAATAACATTATATTTCCAATTCATGAACACAGAATGTTTTTGTATTTATCTGTATTCTCTTTAATTTCTCTCAGCATTATCATTAGATTTTCAAAAAGATTTTATTTATTCTGTGTGAGAGACACACAGAGAGAGCTAGAGACACAGGCAGAGGAAGAAGCAGACTCCCCATAGAGAGCCTGTTGCAGGGCTCAATCCCAGGACCCAACCACAACCTGAGCCAAAGGCAGATGCTCAACCACTGAGCCACCCAGGTGCCCCAGATTTTAAATATATATATTTTCTAAATATGCTCTTCTTTCTTTCTTTTTATTTTATTGCTATCTAAAAACATAACCAGATGTACCTTGGTGTTTATATGGTCTTGTTATTCAGTCTGAAAATAAACATTGGAAGAATATAATTAGCAACAGTTTAATGAAGCCATAGCATTTACAAGATTCTCAAATGGGTACAAATATAAACCTGTCATAAAGATTAGTAAAAGACACAAGGTAGAACACATTTGAATACTGTACAATGGCAATAGCAGCTTTGTAAATGTTTATATATAGGATTTCTATAGCATCTTTTAAAATATAAATTCAATTAACATATTATTAGTTTCAGATGTAGAGTTCAGTGATTCTTCAGTCTTATATAACACCCAGTGCTCATTATATCACATGCCCTCCTTAACATCCATCACCCAGTTACTCCCTCTCCCCACCCATCTCCTCTCTGGCAACCCTCAGTTTGTTTCCTATGATTAAGAGTCTCTTTTGATTTGTCTTCCTCTCTGATTTCATCTTGTTTTATTTTACTTTCCCCCCCACTTCAATCCTTTGTTTTCTCTCATAAATTCCACATGAGTAGGTTCATATAATTGTCTTTCTCTGATTGACTTATTTCCCATAGCATAATACACTCTAGTTCCATTCTTGTCATGGCAAATGGCAAAATTTCATTTTTGATAGTATTCCATTGTATATATATATATATACCACATATTTTATCCCTTCAGCTGTCAATGGACATCTGGGCTCTTTCCATAGTTTGGTTATAGTGGACATTGCTGCTATAAACATTAGGGTGCAGGTGCCCCTTCAGATCATTACATTTGTATCTTTGGGGTAAATCCTTAGTAGTGCAATTGCTGGGTAATAGTGTAGCTCTATTTTCAACTTTTTGAGGAACCTCCATCATGTTTTCCAGAGTGGCTGTACAAGATTACATTCCCACCAACAGTTAAGAGGATTCCCCTTTCTCCACATCCTAACATGTTATTTCCTGACTTGTTAATTTTAGCCATTTTGACCAGTGTGAGGTGGTATTTCATTGTGGTTTTGATTTGTATTTCTCTGATTCTGATTGATGTTGAGCATTTTTTCATGTGTGTGTTGGCCATTTGTATGTCTTCTTTGGATAAATGTCTGTTTATGTCCTCTGCCCAGTTCTTGATTGGATTATTTATTATTTGGGTGTTGAGTTTGATAAGTTCTTTATATTTGGATACTAGCCCTTTACCTGATAGGAAATTTGCAAATATCTTCTCCTATTCTGTAGGCTATCTTTTGATTTTGTTGACAATTTTCTCAGCTGTGCAAAAGCTTTTAATCTTGATGAAGTCCCAATAGTTCATTTTTGCCTTTGTTCCCTTGTCTTTAGAGTCATATCTAGCAAAAAAGTTGCTGCAGTTGAGGTCACAGTTTTCCTCTGTGGATTCCTGTCTCACATTTAGGTCTTTCATCCATTTTGAGTCTATTTTTGTGTATGATGTGAGGCAATGACCCAGTTTCATTCTTCTGCATGTGGCTATCCAATTTTCCTAACACCTCTTTTTGAAGAGACCGTCTTTTTTCCTTTGGATATTATTTCCTGGTTTGTGGAGGGCTAGTTGACCATAGAATTGAGGATCCATTTTTAGGTTCTCAGTTCTGTTCCATTGATCTATGTGTCTGTTTTTTCTTTTTTTTTTGCCAGTACCAAACTGTCTTGATCATTCCAGCTTTGTAATAGGGCCTGAAGTCCAGAATTGTGATGCTACCAGCTTTGGTTTGCTTTTTCAACATTCCTTTGGCTATTAGAGGTCTTTTCTGGTTCCATCTTAATCGTAGGATTATTTATTCTAGCTCTGTGAAAAGAGTGGATGGTGTTTTGATAGGGATTGCATTGAAAGCATAGATGACTCTAGGTAGTATAGTCATTTTAACAATATTCGTTCTTCCAATCCATGAGCTGAGAACGTTTTCCATTTCTTTGTGCCTTCCTCAATTTCTTTCATGAGTGTTCTATAGTTTTCAGAGTACGAATTCTTTGCCTCTTTGGTTAGGTTTATTCCTAAGTATTTTATGGTTTTGGTGCAATTACAAATTGGATTGATTCCTTTTTCTCTTTTTTCTGTCTCATTAGTGTATAGAAATGCAACTGATTTCTGTGCATTGATTTTATCCTGCCACTTTGCTGAATTCCTTCATGAGTTCTAGCAATTTTGAGGTAGAGGGTTTTTGGTTTCCACACAGAATATCATGTCATTTGTGAAGAGTGAGAGTTTGACTTCTTTGCCAATTCAGATGCCTTTTATTTCTTTTCATTGTTTGAATGCTGAGGCTAGGACTTCTAGTACTATGTCAAATAACAGTGGTGAGAGTGGAAACCCCTGCTGTATTCCTGACGTTAGAGGAAAAGCTCTCACTTTTTCCACCTTGAGAATGACATGAACTGTGGGCTTTTCATAGATGGCTTTAATGTCATTGAGGTATGTTCCCTTTATCCCTACACTTTGAAGATTTTTAATCAAGAAAAGATGTTGTTCTTTGTCAAATGATCTTTCTGAATCTATTGAAAGGGTCATAGGATTCTTTGTCTTTTCTTTTGTTAATATAGTGAATCATTTTTATTGATTTGCTGATGTTGAACCACTTTTGCAGCCCAGAAATAAATCCTACTTGATTGTGGTGAATAATCCTTTTAATGTACTATTGGATCCTACTGGCTAGTATCTTGGTGAGAATTTTTACATCCATGTTCATCAGGGATATTGGTCTGTAATTCTCCTTTTTGGTGGGATCCTTCCTACCCCAGCTTTCTTTTGATGTCCATTAGCATGATAAATGGTTTTCCATCCCCTCACTTTAAATCTGAAGGTGTCTTTAGGTCTAAAATGAGTCTCTTGAAGACAGCATTATTGATAGGTCTTACTTTTTATCCAATCTGAGGATCTGTGTCTTTTGATTTGGAACATTTAGCATATTTACATTCAGAGTAAGTATTGAGAGATATGTATCTAGTGCCATTGAATTACCTGTAAAGTCACTGTTTCTGTATATTGTCTCTGTTCCTTTGTGGTCTATGTTATTTTTGGGCTCTCTCTTCACTTAAAGGATCCCCTTTCATATTTGTTGCAGGGCTGGTTTAGTGATCACAAATTCTTTTAGTTTTGTTTGTCCTGGAAGGTTTTTATTTCCCCTTCTATTTTGAATGACATCCTTGCTGGATAAAATATTCTTGGCTACATATTTTTCTCATTGAGCACCCTGAATATATTTCAGGCTGCCAGGTATTTGTGTATAGGCTGACAGGCTGGTGTTTGTAGTTTGGATCTCTTGTCCCAAGATTCTTTCAGGATTTTCTCTTTGTCTCTGAAATTTGCAAGTTTCACTATTGTATGTTGGGCGTTGCCCTGTTTTTATTGATTTTGAGGGGGGCTCTCTGTGCCTCTTGGACTTAAATTCCTGTTTCCTTCCCCAGATTAGGGATGGTCTCAGCTCTAATTTGCCCCAATATACCATTTGCAATCCCCTCTTTCCTCTTCTACTGGGATCCCAGTTAGTCTAGTTTTGTTTTGCTTGAATTCTCCCTTCATGTTCCAGTAGTCGTTTATCTCTGCTTCTCAGCTTCTTTATTTTCCATCATGTTGTCTTTTACATCACTACTTATGTCTTCTGCCTCATTTATCCTGCACATAGAGCCTCCATTTTGTATTGCATCTCATTTTTTTTTTTAATAAATTTTTATTTATTTATGATAGTCACACAGAGAGAGAGAGGCAGAGACACAGGCAGAGGGAGAAGCAGGCTCCATGCACCGGGAGCCCGACATGGGATTCGATCCTGGGTCTCCAGGATCGTGCCCTGGGCCAAAGGCAGGCGCCAAACCGCTGCGCCACCCAGGGATCCCGTATTGCATCTCATTAATAGCATTTTAAAATTCTGACTTGATTAGATTTTAGTTCTCTTATTTCTCCAGAAAGGGATCCTCTAGTGTCTCCTCTGCTTTTTTTGAAGCCCATCTAGTATCTTTATAATCATAATTCTGAACTCTATTTCCAACATCTTATTTATATCTACACGGATTAGGTCCCTTGTGGTCAGTATGCTTCTTGTTCTCTTTTTGAGGTGATTTTTTTCCATCTTGTCATTCTGTCCAGAGAAGAATAGATAAATGAGAAAACAAAATACTAAAATGGTAACAATGCCCCTGGAGAAATATACACTAAAGAAATCAAAAGAGACCCCCCCCCCAAAAAAAAAAATCCCCCAAAGAGAATGTAATCAGACAGGTGAACAAAACAGAGCAATACACTGGATCCTGTGTGTATTTTGGTCTGTTTGTTAGAATACTAGATCCTAAAATTGTAAAGAAAGAAAAACTTATATTGTACAAAATAAAATTAAATACAATGAAAAGATAAAATGTAACTACAAAAATGAAAACTAAAAGACAAAAAATATATCATATACTATTTTCTATATACTATTTTTCCCTAGTGCTGGAATTTTGCAGTTCTGTATTGGTAAACTTGGTCTTAGCCAATGTTTGCTGATCTTCTGGGGGAGGGGACTGCTGTGCTGATTCTCAGGTGTTTTTGCCCCAATTGGAATGGCACCACCCTTGCCAGGCACTTAACCCTTACACAGGCTAAGTGTAAGCAGCTCTGGATTGCTCTGTGTGGCTTTTATTTCTTGAAGTCTTTCTGTGCTGCTTTAGAGAATGAGAATAAAAATGGAGGGTTCCCAATCTCCAGCCCTGGAGCTGAAAGCTCACCACCGTCCCCCCACCCACACCCCAACTCCTCAGTGCACTCTCAGGGAAAAGTAGTCTGTCTTGTCTCCCTAGTTTCTGCCCGCACTCCATGATCGCCTAGCATATGACTCAGTGTTTCTATCTCAGGCACTTGATTCTGCTTCGAGTCCCCAAACCCTGAAGACTCCTGTAGCACAAACGTGTGCTGCTCCTCCTGGGGGAGGAAAGGTCTCACCAGTGCTGCCCCTTGGTGGGCCCCTTTGGAGAGTGGTAGCCAGACCATGCCTTAGTTCACAATTTATGGCAACACAGAACTGACAGCTCCCTCCTGGGGTTGCTGATTGCAGGCAGCTTCCCAACTTCATTGCCTGGGAACTCTGCTATACTCAGGTATTTTTGTGACCCCAGGGATCCTGAAACCACACTGTCCCACCTAGGATTCCACCCCTCTTTGCCACCTGAGTGCCTTTCAGGCAAGGACATCCCTCACTGGAGCAGACTTCTAAAAGTTTCAATTTTGTGCTCTGCGTCTATATCTCTTTCAGGAGCCAGCTGACTGACAGAGGCTTCCTCCTCCTATGGCTTATCTTCCCATATATCCCCTCAGATTCACTTCTCTGCACATCCTACCTTGCAGAAAGTGGTCGCTCTTCTATTTGCAGAATTACAGCAATTCTTTTCTTGGCTCTCCAGTTGAGTTCATGGTGTTCAGAATGATTTGATAGCCATCTAGCTGAATTTCTGGAATCAGAAAAAAACTAAGGTTTCCCACTCCTCCCCACCTTGGACTCTTCCTTATGTGTGCTCTACATTTAACATAGCCTATTATTTTGTTTTTCTTTTTCTTTTTCTTTTTTTACTTTTTATTTATTTATGATAGTCATACACAGAGAGAGAGAGAGAGAGAGAGAGAGAGAGAGGCAGAGACACAGGCAGAGAGAGAAGCAGGCTCCATGCACCGGGAGCCCTATGTGGGATTCGATCCCGGGTCTCCAGGATCGCGCCCTGGGCCAAAGGCAGGCGCTAAACTGCTGCACCACCCAGGGATCCCCTTATTTTGTTTTTCTATCTTAGCTCTTCCACATTCATTTTTTTTAATATTCTATTTTTAATTAATCTCTACACCCAGTGTTGGGGCTTGAACTCAGAACCTTGAGATCAAGAGTCACATGCTCTACTGACAACCAGCCAGGTGCCCCTTCCACATTAATTTTTAAAAATAATTCTCCTTTTTAGCTCCTTTCTGTAAGGATTATGTAAGTGGTATCTCTTAGTTATTAACCATGAAAATTCAGTTTACTTTGAAAGGGCAGTTGCAATATCAAGTTATTTAATACCCTCCACTTCCAGGTTCATAATCCATGGGTATTACAGTACTAATCTATTTATATTCCCCAACCCATTTTTTTTAATCGGTGATCAATATTTGAAAAACAAAGACATGTGCACAGTCATAAGTACGCAGTAAATTTCAGAAATTCCAGAATCTGAATATACTTCTGTACATAGCTCCTAGATAAAAATACAGAAAATGGGGCACCTGGGTGGCTCAGTGGTTGAGCATCTGCCTTTGGCTCAGATCGTGATCCTGGGGTCCTGGGATTGAGTCCTGCCTCAGGCTCCCTGTGGGGAGCGGGCTTCTCCCTCTGCCTATGTCTGCTTCTGTGTCCCTCATGAATAAATAAATAAAATATTAAAAAAAAAGAAAAGAAAAATACCCTGCCTTAGAGAGCTTTAAAAAAAAAATGTATAGCTTCAAAGGTAGAGGTCAGTGATCCCTCCATCTTACATAACACCCAGTGTTCATTATATCACCTGCCTTCCTTAATATCCATCATCCAGTTATCCTACCCACCCAGTGACTCTCAGTTACTTTTCCTATTATTAACCGTCTCTTATGGTTTCTGTCCCTCTCTGATTTCATCTTCTTTATTATTCTCTTCCCGTAGGATTCTTTCGATACTTGAATTCCACACAAGTGAAATCATATAATTCTTTCTCTGATTCACTTATTTTGCTTAGCATAATACCTCTTCCATCCACATCATTACAAAGAGCAAGAATTCATTTTTTGATGGATGAGTAGTATTCCAGTGTTCCATCACATATATTCCACATCTTTATCCATTCATCTGTAGATGGACATGTGGGCTCTTTCTAGTTTGGCTATTTTAGACACCACTGCTATAAACCCTGGGGTGCTGATATGCTTTCAGATCACTATGTTTTTATCTTTGGGGAAAATACCAGTAGTGCAATTACTGGGTTGAAGGGTAGCTCTATTTTCAACTTTCTATGGAACCTCCATTCTGTTTTCCAGACTGGATATACCAGCTTGTATCTCTGCCAACAGTGTATGAGGGCTCCCCTTCCTCTATATCCTCGTCACCCTCTTGTTGTTTCCTGAGTGTCCTTCCTCATCTCTTATTACAGTCTTTGGTTTAAAATGGAACTTTTCTAATATAAGGATTGCCACCCCAGCTTTCTTTTGATGTCTGTTAGCATGATAAATGGTTTTCCATCTCCTCACTTTAAATCTGGAAGTGTGTTTGGGTCTCAATGAGTCTCTTCAGACAACACAGGAATGGGTCTTAATTTTTTTATCCATTATGATACTCTGTGTCTTTCAATTGGAACATTTATTTATTTTTCTTTTTTTTTCAATTGGAACATTTAGTCCATTTACATTCAGATTAACTATTGAGAGTTATTAATTTACTGCCATCATATTACATGTAAAGTTGCTACTTCTGTACATTGTTCCTTTCTGGCTTGTTAATTTTGAGCTATCTCTTCACTTAAAGAATCTCCTTTTTTATTTGTTTGCAGTGCTGGTTTAGTGATCACAGATTCTTTTAGTTTCTATTTGTCTTGGGATCTTTTCATCTCTCTCTCTATTTTCAATGACAGTCTTATCGGATAAAATATTCTTGCCTTATTTTTCTCATTTAGCACCATGAATATATCATTACGTCCTTTCTTGCCTGCCAAGTCTCTGTGGATAGATCCTGTGCCAGTTTAATGTCTCTAATCTTGTAGGGTACAGACCTCTTGTCCTGAATTGATTTCAGGATTTTCTTTTTGTCTCTGAGATTTGCAAGTTTCACTATTAGGTGTCACAGTATTGACCTATTTCTATTGATTTTGAGGAGGGTTCTCCTTGCCCCTGGTCTTAGATGCCTGCTTCCTTCTGTTAAGGAATTTCTAAGCTCTAATTTGCTCCAATATATCTTCTGCCTCTCACTCTTAGCTCTTCTTCTGGGATCTGAAAAATTCTAATATTGTTTGGTTTTATGATATCATTTTATCTCTTGAAGTCTTCTCTCATAATCCAGAAGTTGTTTATCTCTGTTTTTCTCGGTTTCTTTATTCTCCATCATTTTGTCTTCAATATCACAAATACTCTCTTCTGTTTCACTTATCTTAGTGGAAAGAGCCTCCTTTTTTTTTTTTTTTTTTAGATTTTATTTATTTATTCATGAGAGATACAGAGAGAGAGGCAAAGACACAGGCAGAGAGAAGCAGGTTCCTCGCAGGGAGCCCGACACGGGACTTGATCCCAGGACCAGGATCATGCCCTGAGCCAAAGGCAGATGCCCAACCACTGAGCCACCCAGGCATCCCTCCATTTTTTATTATATCGTATTAATAGCCTTTTTTTTCCCCTTTTTTATTTTTATTTTATGATAGTCACACACAGAGAGAGAGGCAGAGACACAGGCAGAGGAGAGAAGCAGGCTCCATGCACCGGGAGCCCGACGTGGGATTCGATCCCGGGTCTCCAGGATCGGGCCCTGGGCCAAAGGCAGGCGCCAAACCGCTGCGCCACCCAGGGATCCCTTAATAGCCTTTTCATTTCACTTGATTTGATTTTAGTTCTTTTATTTCTCCACAAAGGGATTCTCTAGTGTCTTCTATACTTTTTTCAGGACCACCTAGTATCCTTATAATCATTATTCTGAACTCTCGTTCCAAAATTTCACTTATGTATTTACTAAGTATGTCCCTGGCAATCAGTACTGCCCCTTGTTCTCTTTTATGAGGCAAGTTTTTCCATCTTGTCATTCTGTCTGGAGACTAGATGAACAAGAGAAAATAATACTAATATGGCAACAATGACTCCAGAGAAATATACACTAAACAAATCAGAAGAGACCCAAAACCAAAAAAGCAAATTTTAAAAAGAATATAATCAAACAAGTGTAGACTGGAGCAGTACACAGGATCTTGTGTGTATTTTGCTCCCTTTGTTAGAAACCTAGATCCCAAAATTGTAATAAAAGAAAAATAGGGGGGTCCCTGGGTGGCTCAGCAGTTTAGTGCTGCCGTCGGCCCAGGGCGTGATCCTGGAGACCTGGGATTGAGTCCCACATTGGGCTCCCTGCATGGAGCCTGCTTCTCCCTCTGCCTGTGTCTCTGCCTCTCTCTCTCTGTGTGTCTCTCATGAATAAATAAATAAAATCTTAAAAAAAAAAAAGAAAAACACATATATGTACCAAAAAAAGATACATTAAATACAATAAAAAGATTGAATGTAAAACAAAATTGAAAGACAAATTAAAAAAAAAAACAAAAACCAGACCAGTGAACAGAACAGAGCAATTCACCATATCCTGAGTGTTTTGAACAGTTTGTTAGAAGAAACTGCACCTCAAAGTTGTAAAGAAAGATAAACATATACATACAAAAGGAAAAAATGTATATATTGAAAGGATAGAATGCAACTGTAAAAATGAAAATTAAAAGACTAACAAAACAGGGAAAAAACAAGAAAAGAAAAATAGGGGGGAAAAATATGATCAGATAGATGAAGAGAATAGAGCCATATACTAGATTCTGGGTTTATGTCTGTTAGAAGAAACTGCATCGGGATCCCTGGGTGGCGCAGCGGTTTGGTGCCTGCCTTTGGCCCAGGGCGCGATCCTGGAGACCCGGGATCGAATCCCACATCGGGCTCCTGGTGCATGGAGCCTGCTTCTCCCTCTGCCTGTGTCTCTGCCTCTCTCTCTCTCTCTGTGACTATCATAAATAAATAAAAATTAAAAAAAAAAAAGATACCTACTAAAAAAAAAAAAAAAAAAAGAAGAAACTGCATCCCAAAATTGTAAAGAAAGAAAAAAGCTTATGGATAAAAAAAAAATTAAATACAGTGAAAAGAGAGAATATAACTGTAAAAATGAAAATTAAAAAGATTTTTAAAGTTGATAAAATAAGAAATTGGTTGTAACAGAAAAATATTAAAATTGAAAAACTAAAGAATAGTGGAGGGGAAAAAATGCATGAATTTTAGATGCTATATTCCCCTAGCACTGGAGTTTGCAGTTCTGTTTGGTAAACCTGGTCTGGCACGTCTGCTGGATCCTTTGCCATGGAAAGAGGCACCTGCTTTCCTGTACAATCAACCAATCTGTCCTCCACAAGAGCAAGATACTATCACTACCTTCCAAAGCTTTTTTTATACACAAAATCAGAGGAATGACAATTGTAACAAAAACATTCAACGCGTCCATTCATAACACAGGGATAAATTTAATTCATGAAGAATCGTCTTCTAGCAATATCTATACTCAATTTGCCCTGTCTTGGTTTCTGCCTAATCCTCCCATACCACCTCATCAAACACTCAATCTCACACAGGATCTGGGATAAAAACCTCTTCAATTTCCATGACAAAATATTTTCCATGACTATGATCAGCATGTTACACTGCAGAAACATTGAGTGACCTTGAACATTCACCTTGGCACTGTCCCTGTGATTTTTGCATTCAACCTGGTAAAGAAAACAAAAACCTGTGAGGGTCTATCTTAAATTTCTATAGTGAGTTTTCTTTTTTTTTTTTTAATTTTATTTAATTATTTATTTATTCATGAGAGATACTGAGAGAGAGACAGAGACATGGGCAGAGAGATTGTTGTTCCCCGATATGGGACTCCATCCCTGGGCCCCAGGATCATGCCCGGAGCTAAAGGCAAACGCTCAACCACTGAGACACCCAGGCATCCCCTACCATAAGCTTTCTAAGGGAGAGGGGTAAAGAAACAATTGAGCAGAAGCATACAATTGATATGTATCAGCAAGATGAGAGATTTTGTACCCCCTTCCCAACCTAAGAGGTCCTGGATACAGAGGAAACATGGCTCATTACAATCACAAGGCTGCTAATTGGGAAACAGGAATGTGCCACCCATTATCAGGGAATTTTAAAAAGAACATACACATAAAAGATAGAGGAGATTGTATAAAATGAAACAGAGGTGGTAACAAGTACAAAAATTCATTGGTTGGCCCTGAGCTTAGGTGAGCCTATGGAGAAAATATTAAACCTGGGAATGCACTTAACCCACTCCTTGTGCCTATACTGGATGGAAATCAAGGAGATGCTGGTCCAAATCAGGGGGTCAAAATATGATTTCAAGGAACAATAACAATACTGTGTACAACAAATGTATGACTTGGTTCGGATATCCTCAACAGTATCCAGTACATTTTCCTTCATGATGTTTTGTTGTTCATTCAGCAGTGACATGCAGAAAATAATAAAAAACTAAATGTGCCTGCAATCTTTTAATTTAAGATCCTTTCAATCATTACCCATAGGGCTAAACTTAATGGTCTGGAAGACACTCAAGAGGCACACTGTGCCACAATGGGCACATCCTTGGCCATTCAGTGAACATACCAAAGTGGCGTGTATGCAAAATCATGGCAGAAATCTTGTCACCCAAATGCTGTCACTGTGGGTGGGACTCCTTTAGAAACATTGTCCAAAAAAAAAATAAATAAATAAAAGAAAGAAAGAAAGAAAGAAACATTGTCTAGTGAGTTAACTATATTCATGTGTTTATTTTTAAAGATTT
This sequence comes from Canis lupus dingo, assembly GCF_003254725.2. NCBI lineage: Eukaryota > Metazoa > Chordata > Mammalia > Carnivora > Canidae > Canis > Canis lupus. Next base: position 103,772,026 of record NC_064243.1, read on the forward strand.
TATTTATTTATTCATGAGAGACACAAAGAGAGAGAGAGGCAGAGACATAGGCAGAGGGAGAAGCAGGTTCCATGCAGGGAGTCCGACATAGGACTCAATCCCAAGACTCCAGGATCATGCCATGAGCTGAAGGCAGACGCTCAACCGCTGAGCCACCCAGGTGTCCCTACTCATGTGTTTGGAAATAAAACTTATCTCCAATGAAGTAAATAGAGATAAAGGTAAAACATCTATCAGAGTGGCAAGATTCCAACTACAGCCTTAAACAGGAAGATGATTGTTATTGCCAACCCTGTTGAGGCTATTCTGCTATGGGAATAGAGGAAATATCATTCACCTGAGCAGAGAGGCCAATGGAACGGTTAGGACATCAAAACTGACATTGGGGGGCACCTGGGTGCCTCAGCTGCCTAAGCGTCTGCCTTCAGCTTGGATCATGATCTCACAGTCCTGGGATCCAGTCCCACATCAGACTCCCTGCTCAGTGGGGAGTCTGTTTTTCCTTCTTCCTCTGCCCTCTCCCCTGCTCATGCTCTCTCTCTCCCTAATTCTCTCTCAATAAATAAATAAAACAAACAAACAAACAAAAAACCCGACAATAGTTCTGTGGTCATAATAAACATTACAAGAGGTAGGAAAAGATGGAGACATCACAGGAGTCTGCTCCAAGCATCGTGGCCATGTGAATCCATACCAAGAAATGACTTCTGTAAACAAATGAAAAGAGGATAATACAACATTTTCAGAATACATTTCTTGGGCACTTGGGTGGCTCAGTTAGTGAAGAGTCTGCCTTTGGCTCAGGACACGATCCCAGGGTCCTGGAATCAAGGCCCATGTCTGGCTTTCTGCTCCGTGGGGAACCTGATTCTCCCCCTACCTCTGCCTGCCATTTCCCCTGCTTGTTCTCTCTGTCAAATAAATAAAATCTAAAAAAAAAAAAAGAATACATTTCAATTTCTTACTCATGTTGGAAAAAAAAAAAGAAAACCTCAGTCACCACAGAAACCACAGAACACACTGATTTTTTTAATACATTTCTGATTGAAATGTTAAAAATCATGATTTGTTTAGAGACACAGGATTCTATCTCTCTGGTCCCTATAAGGAAAAATTTCTAAAAACAATAAAAAACAGGGACGCCCGGGTGGCTCAGCAGTTGAGCGTCTGCCTTTGGCTCAGGGCATGATCCTGGAGTCCCCAGATCAAGTATCACATTGGGCTTCCTGCATGAAGCCTGCTTTTCTCTCTGCCTGTGTCTCTGCCTCTCTCTCATGAATAAATAAATAAACAAACAAACAACAGTAATGATGAAGGCTGAAATGACAAATTAGATAACTTGTTACCTAATGATCTAAAATGAACTTCTCTAGGGATCCCTGGATCAAGTTCCACATCAGGCTCCCTTCATGGAACTTGCATCTCCCTCTGTCTGTGTCTCTGCCTCTCTCTGTGTGTCTCTCATGAATAAATAAAATCTTTTTAAAAAAAATCTCAGGGAGGGATCCCTGGGTGGCGCAGCGGTTTGGCGCCTGCCTTTGGCCCAGGGCGGGATCCTGGCGACACGGGATCGAATCCCACGTCGGGCTCCCTGCATGGAACCTGCTTCTCCCTCTGCCTGTGTCTCTGCCTCTCTCTCTCTCTCTGATGTGACTATCATAAATAAATAAAAATTAAAAAAAAAAAAAGATCTCGGGGAATCCCCGAGTGGCTCAGCGGTTTGGCACCTGCCTTTGGCCCAGGGCACGATCCTGGGGTCCCAGGATCGAGTCCCACGTTGGGCTCCCAGCATGGAGCCTGCTTCTCCCTCCTTCTGTGTCTCTGCCTCTCTCTCTCTCTCTCTCTCTCTCTATGTCTATCATGAATAAATTTTTTTAAAATTAAAAAAAAATCTTAGACATGGCCTCAAATGATCCTGTTACCAACCATTTACCATTGAATTAGAAAATTCCAAGCTACTCCTAAGGACCTACAAAGGCCTGCATGGCTTAGGTGGGAGGGAAAGAGCAGTGACAGTGGGGTATCCAGAAAAGGACACCTATGATGCCTACATCACTGGAGTGGAGATGAGGAGACAGAACAATTGGAGAATATTTGGAAAGAAAATAAGTAAAATTTATCTTTCTAGATTCAGAGTCACCAGTGCAGCCTTGGACAGGGGTCCTCTCCCCACATGAAGAACTCATACTGATACTTCAGCTGAGATGTTTTTCATCTCTTACCTTGGGCTACATCATCACTGCTAATAAAGTATTGTTTTCTTCCCATGCTAGAACATCTGCTGAACACCCAGCACTCTCCCAGCTTTGTTCCCTCACATAAATGTTAAAACGACCCCATGACTAATGAAGCCTCCCAAGTTTTCACCTAATCAAACTGTTACAGTAAAGTGAACTTGAAGGATGTCACTTCCAAGAAGGGAAAAGTAGAGAAATAAAGAAATCTTACTTCTCCAATTGAAGTGGAAGGAGTGAATTATATCAATTAAAATACATAGAATTTGGGGATCCCTGGCTGGCTCAGCATTTTAGCCCCTGCCTTCCGGCCAGGGCGTAGTTCTGGGGTCCTGGGATAGAGTCCTATATCAGGCTCCCTGCATGGAGCCGCTTCTTTCTCTGCCTGTGTCTCTGCCTCTTTCTCTTTCTCTCTCTGTGTCTCATGAATAAATAAATAAAATCTTTAAAAAAATAGAATTTAATGTTTACTAGAGAATTATTCCCATATTCTTTTTTTAATACTCCCATATTCAAACTGAATTTTGTACACCATGTCATTTCATAGAGACTATTCTTAAAATCCCTGAGCAAGCCATATACGTTAATGACTCATGAACATTGGAATAAGGAAAACAGAGTAGATTCTACATGAGTTAGTAAGTACACAAGATGTCATTTGTATGGGGGGATTCTCAAACCAAGATAAATGAGATTTACAAAGCATAAATACAATATGATGTAGAAAACATTAGTCCTATTATGAATCTATAATATTTTTGTTTGCTAGGAAATCATCAATTTTGAAACATGGAAATTACCTCATTTGAACCTGTATTTCTATTCTTTCTGAAGATATAGGTACAAAACACACATATACATACATGTGCTTCTTCCTAGTTAGAGCTGTTCCTCCAAAATTCATCTATTGCTTAACATAACACATTGCATTCTGTGCATATCAAGACCCCATAATACTATACTTGTGTTCTGTGTGCTCAAAAAAATAGGAGAAAATAAAAATATTGGATGAAATTTTATAAATAGTCCCTGAGAATTCTGTAGATATAGCTTATAATTACATTTGTAGTGACTTTATTCAATTAGCAATTGTTAGGTAGAACTACTGGGCATTAGCGATGGTGAGCCATGGTTCAATAAAGAAGAAAGAAGAAGAAGAAACTAACATTAGAAAAAAATAATTACGGATCCCTGGGTGGCTCGGTGGTTTAGTGCCTGCCTTCCGCTCAGGGCGTGATCCTGGAGACCCCCCTGGATCGAGTCCCACGTCGGGCTCCCTGTAGGAGCCTGCTTCTCCCTCTGCCTGTGTCTCTGCCTCTCTCTGTGTCTCTCATGAATAAATAAATAAATAAATCTTTAAAAAAAATAATTACAATCTTTAGCAAAATCTTACAAATAAGGATACCTGGGTAGCTAGCTCAGCAGTTGAGCGCCTGCCTTTGGCTCAGGGCATGATTCCAGGGTCTGGGGTCTGGGGTCTGGGGTCTGGGGCTTGAGTCCCACATAAGGCTTACCGCAGGGAGCCTGCTTCTCCCTCTACCTGTGTCTCTGCCTTTCTCTGTGTGTCTCTCATGAATAAATAAAATCTTTTTTAAAAAATCTTACAAATAAAAGAAAACATCTGACAGTAGGATAGAGAGAATATACTCAGACCCATTCTATGAGGTCAGGGTTACCCTGATACCAAAGCAGGATAAACACAATACAAGAAGGAAGGATAGCAAAACTAAAAGTTTTCCTACTCTCGCTTTTGACATCTATTTGCATGTAAAGAAATCTCAAATGTAGTCAAAAGAAAAAAAGAGACACAGTGAAAATAAGTATCCCTCTCTAGACATCCATCTCTCCCTGGATCCTTTCAGGTATATTAACAAATATAGGTGACCATTGAATAATATGGTTTTGAACAATGTGAGTCTACTTATACACAGATGGATTCTGGGATTTTTTTTTATAAATACAGTGCACTACTGTAAATGTGCTATCTCTTCATTAGATTCCAATAATATTTTATTTTATTTCTTTCTAATTTTTTTTTTTTTTTTTTAAATCCTGCTTTTCTTTTTTTTTTTTTTAATTTTTTTTAATTTATTTATGATAGTCACACACACACAGAGAGAGAGAGAGGCAGAGACACAGGCAGAGAGAGAAGCAGGCTCCATGCACCGGGAGCCCGACGTGGGATTCGATCCCGGGTCTCCAGGATCGCGCCCTGGGCCAAAGGCAGGTGCCAAACCGCTGCGCCACCCAGGGATCCCTCTTTCTAATTTTTATTTATTTATGATAGTCACAGACAGAGAGAGAGGCAGAGACATAGGCAGAGGGAGAAGCAGGCTCCATGCAGGGAGCCCGACGTGGGATCCGATCCTGGGTCTCCAGGATCGCGCCCTGGGCCAAAGGCAGGCGCCAAACTGCACCACCCAGGGATCCCGATATTTTATTTTCTGAAGCTTACTTCACTCTAAAAATACAATACATACTACAGACTACATACAAAGAATGAGATGATTGTTAATGTTCTAGGTGAGATTTCTGGTCAATAATATGCTATTTCCGTGCAAAAGTAGGTATAGTATTCAGTTTGGGAAACACAAAAGATACAGGCAGATTTTCAATTGTGGAGGGGTTGGGACCTCTCGTGCTACCATTTCCACAGCTAAAATGTAATTTATCTATTGATTTTTCTTCTCTATGACAAATATGCTGATTTAGAATAATCTCTGAAAAGTGATATTGACTTACTGCTTTCTCCTGTGAATTCTCTGATGTTATTTAGATTGCTTTCCATTACACAGTTTAGCAATTATTTATGTCCTCAATGTTTTTTATCCTTTATAAAGAGTCTGGTTTTAGTACAGACTTCAGAAAAGAAAAACACAGGTCTTGCATCAATTTTACTTTCCTAGGGTTTCTACCAACTAGACTTTGTCTGATGTTCAGTAAGGGTGCAGTTCTAGGAAAAGACTTTGCCACCATTCTTGACAACTGTAAGGAATTTCCACTGGATGTATTAACCCATGTTGAATAGTTTTGATTATGAATTAAATGCCTTGCCACATTCTTTACACCTAAGAGCTTCTCTCCACTATGCACCCTCTGCTGTTCACACACTTTGCAGTTCTGCTTAAATGCTTTCTCACATTTTATTTTAAATTTGCCAGCCTGGTCCTCACTATGTCTTTCCTTAGTCTGTTAAGTTTTAAGTGCTACTTTATGACTTTGCCACATTTTATACATTTTTAAATTTTCTTCCTATTCTAAATGTCAGCTGTTGGAGGAAATTTGAACACAAGTTAAAACTTTTCCATGGTTACTACATTTGTAAGTCTTATCTCTTGTGAAGATACAATGCTGCACAGTAAGAATTGAGCTCCATAAGACTTTCTGATATTCATTACTTTTATACTGGTTCTCTGGGGACTAAGTTCTCTGAGGTTTACCGGGATTTGACCCTTGATTAACATTTTCCCCCAGATTCATTGCATTGGGCAGTCTGTCTCTATTAAAAACACCTTTGTAATTATGGAAGGTAGAGTCTTCATTAAAGATCCTCCTAAGTTCATAACACGTGAAACCTGCTCCAAATTAAATATTATGTGATAACCACTGAAAAGTAATGTGCCAATAAATGTGCTCCTGTGTTTATCAAAATTAGAGACTTGAACAAGACAGGATTGTATTGGTGGGAGAATAATGAACCATCTGAATGAAAGGGGAGGTCTCAAACCAATCACATTTTGAATTTATGTCATTTTTAAATAATTAACTTTCAGAAATGTTTCAGGGAATAATTAATCCAATCTGATATTTGAAATGCTTTGAAGGATTACTTTCGGCATGGACTAGGTGACTTTCCAAAATTTCTAAATGTCCTTTTAGAAAATACATGTTTTTTAAAAATGGATTTGGGTACTTGGGGTTAAAAGACTTCATTCTGCCAATATAATGGACTTAGGAGGGGTTTTCTCCCATAGTTATATATCCTTGATCTCTTCTGGCACTAAGGATTTCATTATGAGTAATTGTCCTACTCGGGTTATATCCATTATAACATCCTTCCTGCTTTCACTAACCCTAGGCCCCCATCACCTTCCCAGTCATTCATTAAATATAAATGAATGAATATATATATATATATACTGCCGAAGCGAGCACAATACTCAGGCCTATGATTCCACATCTTTCCATATCACTCTATGCAATGAATCTTCTTTCCCTGTCTTTGCCAACAAGCCTAGGGTGTAATGCAAAGACAAAACTACAAGATGTCAAGTAAGTTATATCACTTATTACACTGACATGCATATATGTTAAAATGCTAAAGTACAAAATTAATACCCATTATAGGGTGGCAACAAAATGGAGAAATAGGAACCACCAGGAATTTGCTCCTCCATGGAGACAAAGATGGACCAAATTACCTTAAACAATGCTCCAGAAGCCAAGAAAGAAAACACAACACCCCCAGCATGTACAAATGAAGAGACACATGGAAGAGACAAGGGAAGTTTGTGACACTCGCCCACAACAGGTTCTCAACTTCCCTAAAACTTCGCGTCAACAGCATACGTAAACTCTTACCTCTCCTCAGGAAAGAAACAAATTAGTGACCTGTATATTCAGTGACCTGGCTTCTTTTCACCTGCCTGACATGGAAAACAGAAGAAATGACAGCACCCTCTGGATGCATTGTGGTGTCTGCTCAGAGTGAGCATTTGCTCAAACAAGGAAGAGACTGAAAAAGAGAGAGGAAGGTATCAAAGCATTCTAAAGAAGTAACTCTATTTTCTTACTGGGAAATTACAAACTCAGACATGACTAATGCTCAGAAATGTGTGACAGGCCCCAGAATTGCTATTATTTGTATACTCCTAAAGAAACCAAGTCCATAACTCTGGGCAAACAGGCTATTTTCTTTTAATTCCCAAATACCTCCTAAAGATCACAAGGCATACAAAGAAATAGAAAAATGTGTTCCAATCAGAGGAAGAAAATAAATCCCCTAACCTAGGTTAATAAAGAACTATTCATTGCAAAAAAAATGTATTAACTGCCTGACACAGTATTCCAATAACCATCATAAAGCTGCTCATAGAGGCAGAAGAGAAAATAGTAAATAACTCAAGGTTATCATCAGGAAAACTATGCATGACCAAAATATAAATCCAAAGAGACAGAAAAAGAGAGAGAGAGAGAGAGAGAGAGAGACAGTATAACATCAATGAACCAGAAATAAGGAGCTGAAGAAGAGTACAATAACTGAGCTTAAAAATTCACTGAGTAGTCAGCAACAGATTTGATGAAGAAGAAATAATCATACATCTTAAAGACACCTTTTCTAAATTCTCCACTGAGGTGAGCAAAGAAATATGTGGAACAAGACAGAGGCTAAGGGACTTGTGGGACACCAGCAAGTGGTCCAATATACACATAAGGGAACCTCATGAGAGGAGAGCCACATAGATGGAAAAAAAAGAGACACATTCAAAGTCGATAAATACTAAGTAGGATAAATATCAGGATATGAACATAGTCACACAGTGTAATTAACCTATCAAAAATCACATGTGAAAAGAAATTTTGAAACAAAAAAAAAAAAAAAAGAAATTTTGAAACAGCATAAAAAAGCAACTCACCCTGTACAAGAGAGTTCCTATAAGACTACTACTGGGGAGGGATCCCTGGGTGGCGCAGCGGTTTAGCGCCTGCCTTTGGCCCAGGGCGCGATCCTGGAGACCCGAGATCGGATCCCACGTCAGGCTCCCGGTGTATGGAGCCTGCTTCTCCCTCTGCCTATGTCTCTGCCTCTCTCGCTCTCTCTGTGTGTGACTATCATAAATAAATAAAAATTTAAAAAAAAAAAAAAAAAAAGACTACTACTGGGGAGACGCCTGAGTGGCTCAGCTGTCGAGGATCTGCCTTTGACCCAGGGTGTGATCTTGGAGTACAGGTATCGAGTCCCACATCAGGGTCCTTGCATGGAGCCTGCTTCTCTCTCTGCCTGTGTCTCTGCCTCTCTCTGTGTGTCTCTCATGAATAAATGAATAAAAAAAAAAAAAAAAAAAAGACTACTAGTGGGATCCTCAGCAGACCTGTTAAGAAGAGATGCATGGGATAATATATTCAAGTACTGAAAGATCAAAATATAGCCACCAGGAATATTTTCCCTGGCAAATTTGTCTTCCATAGATATAGAAATGAAGATTTTCCAAAATAAAACCCAAGTTTACCCATAAACCTGTCCTACAAGAAATGTTAAAGGAATTCTTTCTAGATGAAATAAAAAGATTCTAAGCAGTAATTGATAACACATGACAACATAAATCTCTCTGCTAAACATAAATATTTACCTAATTATACCGTTGCAATTAGGCAGCACATGTCACTTTTATTTCTGATACAGATTCTTTTAAATAAAAGTATGTCATAAATCTAGGTAATAAAAATTACACAACATAAAATAGAATTTGTAATATAGGTAACAAAGTGCGTGCAAGTGTGAAAATAATAGGTAGAAGAGTTTTGCATGCAACTGATGATTTTTTCATCGTTTGTTTCACTTCTAATGTGTTTTAAGTAATCTCTAAGGTCTCTACAATGAAAATACATACAGAAGACAAAAGTTAATGAGAATGGCACCAAGGCATACCATGGGTATAACACCACAATTAAGGATAAAATTTAATAGCAAAACGTTATACAGAGGTATAAAATGTTTCAAAATTACCTTGATATCAAAGAAGTGTTTCTCTCATGCAAAGAGAGTAAAATTCACCAATAACTAGATAACATCATTATGACAACTCTGCTAGACATAATACAACATTCACTGACCACTAACCAAGAGAAATAAACAGAAGTCACAGACTATGTATGTGTGATATACAAATCCAAGACAAACATACACATAATTTCATTGGCAAAAGGCTTAAGCTTATTCTTATTTGAGTGACACTCACACTGTCTTTAAATGTACTGTTGTGAAAATTCTCATCCTATAACATAATACACGAGTAAACCTGAAACCACAACTCGCTAATGTGGTAGACTGTTCCAGAAAAAAGGAAGCACATTACTATGGAATTACCAAACCAGACTAAGATAAAATTTAATTCTAGTAATTCTACTTAAAAATTTGATATACTGGGCAGCCCGGATGGCTCAGTGGTTGGGTGTCTGCCTTCAGCCCAGGGTGTGATCCTGGAGACCCGGGATCAAGTCCCACGTCGGGCTCCCTGCATGGAGCCTGCTTCTCCCTCTGCCTGTGTCTCTGCCTCTCTCTCTCATGAATAAATAAAATCTTTAAAAAAAAAAAAAAAAGAACGTTAAAGAAATGTATTACATTATTATTATATTCCTCCTATACAGAATTTGAGGCTGTAATCCATTCTTTAAGACTGAGGACACAAACAACACCCTCATTTCTATTTTTTTTAAAGATTTTATTTATTTATTCATAGAGACACAGAGAGAGAGAAGCAGAGACACAGGCAGAGGGAGAAGTAGGCTCCATGCAGGGAGCCCAATGTGGCACTCGATCCCAGGACTCCAGGATCACACTGAGCCAAAGGCAGATGCTCAACCACTGAGCCACCCAAGGTGTCCCAACACCTTCATTTCTAAGTAAACACGATGAAAGTTGTAAAATACGCTGACAGCCACTGTATGTAAAATTAATATTTGGGATTAAATTCAGATGCAGTGTAAGGAAAATAAAAGAAAAATGTAATGATTAATTTTCCCTAAAGTAAAATTACATTTCTAAGCAAAAGGTCTTTTTAATATGGGGATTCTAGGGGTGACTGGGTGGTCAGTTGCTTAAGCATCTGTCTTTGGCACAGGTCATGATTTCAGGGTCCTGGGATCCTGCTCCACTTTGGGCTCACTACTAATCAGAGAGTCTGCTTCTCCATCTGCCTCTACCCTTATCCTGCTTATTGTCTTTCTCTCTCAAACAAATAAATAAAATATTTTAAAAACATATAGGCACTGGGCAGCCCAGGTGGCTCAGCGGTTTAGCACCTGCCTTCGACCGAGAGCATGATCCTGGAGACCCAGGATCGAGTCCCACATCGGGCTCCCTGAATGGAGCCTGCTTCTCCTTCTGCCTGTGTCTCTGCCTCTCTTTCTGTGTCTCCCATGAATAAATAAACAAAATCTTTAAATAAATATATATATGTGTGTGTGAATTTTACTAATTTTCTTCCTCACTTCTTATAAAGCACATGCCCATGTCCTTTCAGAATTCTGATCTAAAAAAAAATCAGAGATAAGTCTCACATGTAACTAATTAGAAAATGAAAGTGAAACACATAACAAAGTCAAAAGAACTTGATATAAGACAAAATTATAATATGATGCAATTATTAACAAATCAGGCAACATGGGACACCTGGGTGGCTCAGCGGTTGAGCATCTATGCCTTCCGCTCGGGGCAAGATCCTGGAGTCCTGGAATCGAGTCCCACATCGGGCTCCCTGCATGGAACCTGCTTCTCCTCCCTCTGCCTGTGTCTCTGCCTCTCTTTCTGTGTCTCACATGAATAAATAAATAAAATCCAAAAAAAAAAAAAAAAAGTCAGGTAACAAGACCTTACTAAAGGCTACAAGTTCTGAGTTCTAAGTGTTCTGTCTCCCCTATGGCATTTATGATGGATGAATTTATGGGACGCCTGGGTGGCTCAGCGATTGAGCCTCTACCTACACCTTCAGCTCAGGGCGTGATCCTGGAGTCCCAGGATCCAGTCCCACATCAGTCTCCCTGCATGGATCCTGCTTCTCCCTCTGCCTAGGTCTCTGCCTCTCTTTTTCTGTGTCTCTCATGAATAAATAAGTAAAATATTTTTTAAAAAATGATGTATGAATTTAGGAAACAAGTAGATACATTACATTATTTCTCCAATGAGGAATGGAACACATAAATTGGGGATTTCTAATATTAGTTAATATGAAGAAAAATTAACTTTTTTTTTTTTTTTTTTTTTTTTAGAAAAATTAACTTTTGAAGGGAAATAAAGCATTAGATTTTCTCATTTTAGGGAGGTGCTTTGTTATCTAATGAAGGTGCTAAATCTCAATTTTGCAGCATGAAGTTTAAACCATCTAAAATATTAAAAAGGATAAACCATAAAATATTAGATATCTGTCTCCAGTGTTCCCAGGATTTCTGCATCAAATCTCAGTATGACTACACCTACTCTGAGACACATTTCTCCCATGACAAAAAACAGAACTTACAAAGGGCTAATAAGCATAGAGATCCTCAAAAGTAGGGATTTTTCTCAGGGCTCTCAGAGCAATGGAGAAGCTCTCAGATTATGGTGACCCTTCCATTCCCAGAGGAGTCTCCTGGACCTCTCTGTAGATGTGATGGACCATCACTGGAGCTAAAGGAGAGTCCTTAGTGAAGGTAAGATCATGATAATGTTGCATAGCAGATGTCCCTCTGTGAGAGGGAGAAAAATAACACAAGGCTTCTCAAACTCATTTCTATTCAAGGAGACCTATTCCAATCACTGTTTAAGGTCTATCTTCCCCCTTCACATGTGGACCTCTGCTTCATTCATTCCCACCTACCTGGATGGAAGGCTGCTTTCTCCTTTCTCCTCATATCCCAGAGCTGCTTCTCTTGCTCCAAAAAGATGACCAGGTCTGGCCTGGACACATTGAGACCTGTTGATTAGAAAAAAGGAAAATGAGTATTGCTGGAGAGCCTAACTTTTAATCATGATTGTGCTCAGTCAGCAGAGAAGAAGGGACATTGTAGAATTCTAGAAAATGGTTTCCCAAATCATGTTACCCAACAGGTCCCTTTAGAACACAGGAAACATTTCTAATGATTACATCCTGACTCCACTTACAAGTACTACCCTTCACAGTGAGTGAGAAAATAAGAGTATAACATGTGGGCAGTATCATTTTATGCCACTCAATGTTTAGAATTGCCACTCATCTATAGAAGTAATGATGTTCCCTAAAGGAAGGGAAAATACAGCTGAAAAGGACACATCATGAAGATTTTTCTCTACGTCTAGAAACCCCTCATTTCCCATTCTGCCTGGATCTGAATTCCAGTCATTCAAAGAGGGTAACACCCCTTCCTAGGGACACTGTTCACATGAAGGAAGAACACCCAGAGCATAGTTAGGGAAATCTGTAAGAAGTCTCCTCACCCAAGAAGAGGAGGTGTCCGTAGTTCTCTAACATCACATCCCTGTACAATTCCCGCTGAGTGTGGTTCAGGCATCCCCACTCCTCCTGAGAGAATTCTATGGTCACATCCCTGAATGTCAGCAGTCCCTGCAATAAATACCACAGTTACCATGTGGCCACAGGCAGAGTTCACAGTGTACCTAAGATGAAAGAGGGAGTTAATGTCACCAGCTAGACCCTAAGACATGACCTTCCCTGCTTTGTGACTTGAGTAAAAGAAAGACCTACGGGATGGAGGACTGAATGATTGAGAACCTCCACTCCCAGAAGTCAAATATATCAACTACACAAAGGTGAGAGCCCTCCTTGTCCAGTGAAATTGATGGGATGTGGAATAGGAGCCCATGGTCAAGAAAGAATTCTTGAGACAATTTGATGTGAAATGTTGGGGTTCTGGAGTGAATGATGAAGAAAGAATTGTTTAGATCTCTTTGGTGCAAAAAATGAGACCTTATGAAAGCATAGGGTCAGGACCCATGTCTAGAAAGAAATGGACTGGGACTGGGAGCAGTGACTCATTATGTAGCTCCAAGTGGGGAGGGGGTTAAGGATTGTGAACTCTGTAAGGAATTTGGAATATAGGTTTCCAGGATCTGGACATCTTAGTTGGTGTTATGATAATTTCCACTACTACTATCCAGTAAATCCTTAGTCATGAGACCCTTCAGATATAGATCAGTGGGCCATATGCTTAGAGGATGACAGCCTACTTTTATTGGGGAGATGGAGATAAAGGAAGTTTCCAAACCAATTTTCATATGTTAAAGAGGACTTAATAGGATCCTGAAGGTCTGGCTACTGTTAAGCTAAAGTTGCTTTTTGCCTCCAACAAAACATTAACATTGAGGCATTCTTGAGGAATGTCACACTCTGCCTGTCTCGGGTTTTTATCAATGGTTGAAGGAAATTTAATCTTATTCACACTTCTTTTGACTTTGTTCTCCTCATCAGAAACTACAAACAAGGAGTGACAGGATGACTCCTTCGGTTCAGAGTGGGCCTGGGTTGTGATCAGGGTGTGATCCCAGGGTCCCCAGATGAAGTCCCACATCAGGCTCCCTGCATGGAGCCTGCCCCTCTCTCTGTCTCTGCCTCTCTCTCTGTGTCTCTCATGAATAAATAAAATCTTTAAAATAAATAAAATGTTTTCTGCATATCACTAATTACATCTAAGATCCTTACAAATGATAAGAGGGAAAATATGACCATTATAGGGAAGGAATCTGGCAGAGAGCACCAAGCCAATAAAACCTAATCATTGTATAGACACAAATTCTTATCACACTCTAAGGCACACCGCAGGACACACCATCACTGGTGCTTTCTTGTGGTCAAAAACAGTAACTTAGAATATAAATTTGATTACAAAAATACAGTGGATTTATACCCAGTATAGTTTCTGTAGAAACTTCTTGTAGGCAGCAGACTTGAGCAAAGGAATATAGAAAGGGACCCCAGTGACCCTCTGGTTGACACAGATGGGACCATCAGGGGACCCACTTCTAAATATCTATATGCCCTCACTAACCAATGGACAACTTACAGCCAGGTACAGGTACCATAAAAAGGAAAATTCGAGTGACGCCTGGGTGGTTCAATGGTTGAGCATCTGCCTTCAGTTCAGGGCATGATCCTGGAGTTCTAGGATGGAGTCCCACATCAGGGTCCCTGCATAAAGCCTGCTTCTCCCTCTGCTTGTGTCTCTGCCTCTCTCTATATATGTCTCTCATGAAAGAAAGAAAGAGAAAAGAAAATTTTTTTAAAAAAAGAGAAAATTCGCTAAGTCAAAGAAAGAGAAGAAAAGAAAAGGAAATCTTTTTTTTAAAAAAGGGAAAATTCGCTAAGTCCACTAACTCCTCACCTTTCCCTTTTATTTATTTTATTTTTTATTTTTATTTTTTTGTGATAGTCACAGAGAGAGAGAGAGAGAGAGAGAGAATGAGGCAGAGACACAGGCAGAGGGAGAAGCAGGCTCCATGCACCGGGAGACCGATGTGGGATTCGATCCCGGGTCTCCAGGATCGCACCCTGGGCCAAAGGCAGGCGCCAAACCGCTGCGCCACCCAGGGATCCCTCACCTTTCCCTTTTAAATGCAGGCCCCACCCATTGTGTCCCTGCACAAAGCCTTTCCACGGGAATATTCAACAAAATTCTATATTTTTTGTTCGGCCTCTGAATTTGTTTCAATGCCCACTTGATTGCCTTCCACCCAATCATCAATCCTTGTTTGGGGTCCCCATCTAACTGGCAGAGACAACAGGATGATATACCAATTTCCATCTCTGTAATAGCTAGTATATTTTATTTTCTTATTTTAGTTTTAAAGACTTATGTATATTTTGGAAGGAGGACAGGAGGAGCACAAGGACAGAGACAGAACCTCAAGCCGACTCCCCTCTAAGCTCAGAGCCAGAAACAGGGCTGCATTCTAGGACCCTATTATCATAGGGTCTGAAAACAAGAGTGTGACACTTTTAGTGACTGAGCCACTCAGGTGACCCTCTAGTGTATTTTAGATAGAATATCTTTTTCAGAGATGCCTGGGTGGCTCAGCGGTTGAGTGTCTGCCTTCAGCTCAGGGCATGACCCTGGAGTTCCAGGATTGAGTCCCGAATCCGGCTCTCTGAGTGGTGCTTCTTCTCCCTATACCTATGTCTCTGCCTCTGTCTCTCATGAATAAATAAATAAAATCTTTTAAAAATATATATATATTCTTCACATTCTAAAGAGCAAGACTCTTGTGCCCCCCTTTTTAGTATGAAAACATTCCGAGTTATTCTTGACCTCATATCCATTGTGTTTATTTGTGCATTTTCTTATTCCTGGGCTACACAGAGCTGATAAAGTATCCAGATGGGACCTAAATGAGAAATATTTTCCTTCACTGATATTCCAGGTACAGACCTCATCAGTAATAGGAATGTTGAACTCAATGCCTTCCCCTATAGATCGATCTATCACAACGGGAATATTTTCAATACTTGCAGGACTTTAATTCAAAGTCACAACTGTTGATGGCCTATTGGAACCCAGGTGGGAGAGCGGAGAGAGGAGGCTCTGGGATATAGGGATTAATGGAAGCATTCTAAAGATCTAACCTTGAGTATCATTTCTGAAAACGTTTTAAAAATAGGAGAAAGCATCAGCCAGAAACTTCAGAACTAGAGGAATCAACTATTGCAATTTCTAAATGCAAGGAATTTCAGGGGGGGGAAATGACATGGCTTCTCCTGGGACAGAAGGCTTACCTGAGAACTGGCCATTTCTTCTTTCACCTCGTCCTCTAGACTTCTTTCTCTTGAGATATTTGTGGAAAACTCACAGCTTCTTTTCAAGAAAATGCCTTCATAGCCACCAAAAGAGCCTCTTCCCCAGTAAACGCCCCCCTGGAGGCAGGACCATAAAATGCAGAAAAGATGCACCTTCCTAGTCCTTTGTGTCGGAGCTATTCGGAAAACTATGAGCTCCTATTTGGAGACCAATCCCTGACTTTTCCTTCTCTGCTTCTCCCCCCACCAACAGAGGCCCACACTTTCAGCTACAGCTTCAGAACCGTGTGCTGCATGGACCTGACCCACCCAAGCTCACAGAGCAGAGACCCCGTAACCTGTCCTTGTTACGTGATCTCAACTCTCCTAAAGTAAATGGAAGCACATGTGCTTAAACCTCCCTTCACTCAGAATCACCTGGAGCCATTAATTAACACAACAAAATGGTGTGATTTCTACCCACTCCAATGGAATCTGAAGGGGAGGGCACCAGTTAACGATCGTTTTTCAAACGCCACAAGTGATCCTATTGGGAAGCATTTGGGGAGCTGACCAGGCAAACCACAGTAACCAAGCCTGTGGTTGTGACCAGATTTAGATTCCTGCCTTTTCCACTGATCAGAGTGTCTGGAGATTGACACATGTTCCCTCTTTCTGCTGCACTGAGGGAGAACACCCTAGCAAATGGAGCTTTCCCATATAAATGTAAATATCTCTTTCAAAAGAAAACTCAGGATTTCCAAGCTATTCCATAATCTCCCATTTATTTAAAATAACTAGCCTAGGGGCACCTGGGTGGTTCAGTCGGTTAAGTGTCTTCAGCTCAAATCATGATCTCAGGGTCCTGGGGTGGCCTCACATTGGGCTTCCTCCTCAGCAGGGAACCTGCTTCTGCCCCTCTTTATGTCCCCCTCTCATCTTCTCCCTCTCTCAAATAAATAAAATCTTTAAAAAATAAAATAAAATATCAGCCTAAAATAATCCTTATGATGAAGTTTTGGAATATAGGTGAGGTCTGGAGCTGATGACCAAGAAAGAATTCTTGAGATGTCCTTTGGTGCAAAATGGTGGTTTTATTAAAGTATGGGGACAGGACCTGCGGGCAGGAAGAGCGGCTGCCCTGGGCCTGTGAGGGGTGGCTGATTATATACCTGGGAGCTTGGGAGGGGTTTGAGGATAGCATAGTCTCTAAGGAATTCTGGAAGCAAGGTTTCCAGGACCTTGAAGGGGCTAGCTATTGTTGGGAAAAGGCCACTTATTACTGTCTAATATAACCTGAGTCATGAGACCCTTCAGATGGATATTGGTGGGTCATGTGCTTGGGGGATGATCGCCAACATGTACCTTGGGGGTTTAGAGATAAAGGAAATTTCTAAAGGAATTTTTATATGTTAAAGTAGGCTTGGAGGCTCCTGGGGGTCAGGCTAAGATTGCCTTCTGCCCTTAGCAAAGTATGAACAACGAGGCAATTGAGTCCATAGAGGAATGTCCCTCTGCCTGTTTCAGTCACTTGTCAATGTGCTGCCCCGGCTCATGATTTGTCCTCAACTAGCCCTCTGTTCCCCATTAGTAATGAATTGCCTTCCTGGAGTGGCAATGCATTGTGTAACATACATTTGCTCTTTCCTTTTTCTGTGAATATATGTCTCCTGTTTTGAAATTGGAAATCCTACCTCCTTCTTCTTAGGTCACAGTGGCATGAAAGCAATATGCACTTGTCTTGGAGGTTCCCATAATTAAGAAATTATTTTTTTTCTCTTGCTAAATGGTTTACATCATTTTAATTATTAGATTGGCCAAAAAATTGAGAATGTAGTAAAAAAAAAAAAAAAAAAAAAAAAAAACCACGTTTTCTTCTCCTAACATTCATTTTGTTGTATAGATCGACCTTCTCGCTTCATACCCAGAATATAACCAGAAGACAGGTGGGGATAAAAGAGGAACAGGCAGCCCGGGAGGCTCTGCGGTTTAGCGCCGCCTTCCGCCCCGGACGTGAATCTGGAGACCCAGAATCAGGCTCCTTGCATGGAGCCTGCTTCTCCCTCTGCCTGTGTCTCTGTGCCTCAGTCTCTCTCTCTCTCTCTCTCTCTCTCTCATAAATAAATAAAATCCTTAAGAAAAAAGAACAGTAGCTTTATTGCTTTGCCAGCAGACGAGGCTGCAGCAGGTCAGGATCTTCCAAACTGCAAGCCCACCTAGAGGAAGGGGCTGAGTTTTTGTGGGGAAGTTTGTGTGTGTGCTGCCAGCCCTGTTCGTCATGCTTGCTCTCCCAGGTTAAAATTTTCTCTTAAGATATCTGATTTACAGAAATGTGATACAGTATTCATTTGTAAACAAATTAAAGCATCAAGTTTTCTCTCTACTTGAACACTCTGAAACTCAAAATGTCTCTAGTAAGTACTCTTCCATGGCAATCAGTCATTTGCATCAATGCATTAAGAATATGTTTTTGTAAAAGGACACCATCGGGGGAAGAAAAAAAAGGACACCATTGGAATCTTGGTTATTTTATGAAGGCTTTCACTGGAATGTCATATTTCAGAGACATACACAGACTCAGATATGACCAAACTGCTCTAAGGAACTAAGGTTGACTTTATGAAACATGGAGCCACAAAGCCACTTGGAAATATTGGCCTGATACCTTGCATAATTACAAAGTTCCCAGCAGCCTCACCAGGTGAGTAAAGAATGTCACTTCCTGGCAGGTGCAGGAAACTCAGGATACTTTGGGGACCTCATGAAGAGGAATCTACCCAAATCTACAGATATTGCAGGCATATCTGATGACAAATACTTGGCTTTGCTTGGCTTCTGGCCTGGAGAGGCTACTAAAAGTTCAACCTAGAGATTCCTTATAAAAGTTCCAGCATAATAAAAAAAAAAAAAAAATAAAAAAATTCCAGCAAAGCAGATTCTAAAAGATCTAATTTTTATTTTATTTTATTTATGATAGGCACACAGTGAGAGAGAGAGGCAGAGACACAGGCAGAGGGAGAAGCAGGCTCCATGCACCGGAAGCCCAACGTGGGATTCGATCCCCTGGTCTCCAGGATCACGCCCTGGACCAAAGGCAGGTGCTAAACCGCTGCGCCACCCAGGGATCCCAGATTCTAAAAGATCTATATGATCAATCATTATTCTTGCTGAGCTTAAGTAAATAGGCCAAGTTTATTAAAACTGGACTTGTTTTGCAGACAGGCCAGCCCTTATTTGGCTACCTCTGATTAAAAATGAGGGTTATTGGGGCACCTCAGTGGCTTGGCTGGTAAAGTTTCTGCCTTTGGCTCAGGTCATGATCCCAGGGCCCTGGGATCAAGCCCGGCATCGGGCTCCCTGCTCAGTGGGGAGTCTGCTTCTATCTCTCCCTCTGCTGCTCCCCCTCCTGGTGCTCTCTCTCTGTCAAATAAATAAATAATATCTTAAAAAAAAGAATTTGACTTAAAAAAATGAGGGTTATTATAGAGAGCAACTATGTCTTCAATAACACGCCTTCACAAATGTAAAATTCTAGTTGTGATTGTCTTTGTTTACCTAACCTTGAACAACTTGACGTAAACCTCAGAGAAATTGCCACAATAGCTCATGTATAGACAATCATCTTATTTCTTATTCTGTCAGGATAACAGGACCCCATAGGCATATGATTATTGAAACAGCTAAAAAAAAAAAAAAAAAAAAAGAATAGGATTGCTTCCTCCAAAATTGTGTAACCCAGCTAGCACTCTAACCAATTCTCTATGGCTAGGATGACAATCAGTTTCCTAAAAGCCAGAACATACCTCACTCTAGGGTTAACTATGAACTTAACAGAGATAATGGATGACCCTATTTTCTTTATGATTGAATTAGATGATACATTTAGGGATACCCAAAACTGTATGACTGTCTTCTAATATGACCCAATGGCTATGCCACTCTAATTCATGGCCAGGCTTTGATAGGCTATGGCTGGATAGGCCACTGTAGTCTAGGCTGTGCCTGGATGCACAGATGCATTATTTCCATTATCACCCCAGCCAACCTTCCAAATTTAAAACAGCAGTGAACACATTTTGTTTCACTGTTATGATTACCTAGTATCCATCTTTGTTCCCTCTTTGAGACCAGAGGATGTTTGGAACATAGAACTCTTTTTTTTTTTTTTTAAGATTTTATTTATTTATTCATGAGAGACAGAGGCAGAGACACAGGCAGAGGAAGAAGCAAGCTCCCTACAAGGAGCCCGACGTGGGACTCAATCCCGGATCCCGGGATCACACCCTGAGCTGAAGGCAGATTCTCAACTACTGAGCCACTCAGGCGTCCCGGAACATAGAACTCTTAATAAGTACATGGTCAAAGCCCTAAATGACACTCAATGTAGCATTTCTCTATTAAATACTAAAGTAACACAAACGTGTGAAGCAGTTTTACAAAATAGATGTTTTAACTGTTGCACAAGGTAGAACTTACACTATCATAACGGAATGCTGTGTGTATACATTCCAGATTACCACAAAAATCTATCTGGGCTACTATCTGACATGAATACTCAAATTGGTGCTTTAAATAATACCTTTCCTTTAGTGGTTGCTTTAAACTCCTGAACTGGAGGAAAATTATTAAAGGTCAACTGTCAAAAGTCTTCACTTTCTCAATTTAATATTAACCTTGTTTTGTGATTTCTCGTGTCTCACTGCCTACTGCGAAGACTCCTTCACTGCCATAACTTCCAAATGACAGATGATCCTATCTTCCCAAGGAGGTTCATGTGTTGTCCTCATTGGATTCAGCTGCCTTCTCCTTTTTATAACTCCCCAATATATACCCCAAGTGACCAATATTGACCCACAGGTAGGGACATTTCTATGCCCCTACTCGGCAGGAAGAAGTTACAGAAGATGAGACCTTCCACTTTCAACAACCTCAAAGATTTAAGGGTCAAAACTGTTCAGGGGGGAAATGATGGGGGAAACAGGACTAGCTAAGGACAGAACACAAGCCCAAAGCAACACATTGACAAGTTCTTGAAACAGGCAGAGGGATATTCCTCTATGGACTCAACTGCCTCAATGTTCATACTTTGCTAAGGGCAAAAGACAATCTTAGATTGACCCCTAAGAGCCTGTAAGTCTACTTTAATGTGTAAAAATTCCTTTAGAAATTTCCTTTATCTCTAAACCCCCAAGGGACATGCTGGCAATCATCACCCAAACACGTGGCCCGCCGATATACATATGAAGGGTCTCATGACTCAGGTTTTACTAGACAGTAATAATTGACCTTTTCCCAATAGTAGTTAGCCCCACGAAGGTCCTGGAAACTTTGCTTCCAAAATTCCTTAGAGAGTATGCTATCCTAAAACCCCTCCCACCTCCCAGGTATATAATCAGCCACTTCTCACAGGCCCAGCGCAGCAGTTTTTCTTCCCAAGGGTCCTGTCTCTGGGCTTTAATAAAACCACCATTTTGCACCAAAGATGTCTCAAGAATTCTTTCTTGGTCGTCGGCTCTGGACCTCACTTCATCAATTATGATATAAAAAGTTAACCTATGGTATCAGCTATCTTCCTCATAGAAGTCCCCATCAAATTGATTGTTCGTATATATATATGAGCCTCACAAAAGAAGGAAATAATTCCGTTTCGGCCACAGAATAAACCTAGAGGACGTTTTTTAAAGTTCTGTTGAAGCCATGCCTGCGCCCCTCTGGCCAATTTAGTAGTCTGTAAATTTCAGCATGCACCTTTAGCCTGGGTGAGTGATGAAGTAAACTTTTCCTTGAATATGTGTACGTCATTCACTGTTTCCTAGAAAGACAGGGACTCCAACCTTCATGCACAAG
Source organism: Canis lupus dingo (assembly GCF_003254725.2). Taxonomy (NCBI): domain Eukaryota; kingdom Metazoa; phylum Chordata; class Mammalia; order Carnivora; family Canidae; genus Canis; species Canis lupus. The sequence continues at coordinate 103,793,567 of NC_064243.1, forward strand.
GTCCCCGAGGGCACCCATACACAACCTCCAAGCACTCCATAGCGTCTGTAGGTGGCACCAGTGGGTCTACAGGCATCAGCAAGTGTTACAGACTACCCTGCTTCCCTTCTACTGATTAGCTGCCCTCAAGTTTCTTTAAAATTCTGAGGACCACCAAAATCCTTGGAGTTGGTTCTTGGACAGGAGTCCGTCTTCTACCCAAGTGGTTGGCCTCCTAAATAAAGCTGAAGTTCCTTTCTAACCAAAACCCATGCCTTGTGTATTGGCTTCATGAAGGAAGGGGAGCTGGCTTGGGGTTTAGGGGGAAAATTGTGGGATCCTTTAACGCAACGGGAAGACCATTCTTGTGATGCTTTATGGGGTAATGTAAAATTAATTGAGGGAGCAGAGGAACAGGACTTGGGCTCAGAAAGAGTGACTTTTATTTTATATTTTTATTCTTTTTAAGATTTTATTGGAGAGAGAAACAGCAAGAGTTGGGGGGGAGGCACCTGGGTGGTTCAGGGGTTAAGCATCTGACTTCGGATCAGGGCATGATCCTGGGGTCCTGGAATTGAGTCCCACATCAGGCTCCTCACCAGGAGCCTGCTGTTCCCTCTGCCTATGTTTCTTTCTGTGTCTCTCATGAATAAATAAATAAAATTTAAATAAAAAAGAGTCAGGCGGGGTGGGGGGGCAGAGGGAAAGGGACAAACAGAGTCTCCACTGAGTAAGGGACCCCACTACAGGGCTCTATCCCAGGAACCTGAAATCATGACCCAAGCCAAAGTCAGATATGTAAACAACTAAGCCACCCAGGTGTCCCAAGAACAACTCTTTTAATGTTTGAAGTTAATGATTATATGCTTAGTACTGGAGGGTGAGGTATGCTTCTGTAGGGGGTATTAAGTCCTATATATTTCCACAAATTTCTCTTTTTTAAAAGATTTTATTTATTTATTCATGAGAGACAGAGAGAGAGAGGCAGAGACACAGGCAGAGGGAGAAGCAGGCTTCACGTAGAGAGCCCGACATGGAATTCGATCCCAGGACTCCAGAATCACGCCCTGGGCCGAAGGCAGGCCTTTAACCGCTGAGCCACCCAGGAATCCCTGGATTTCTCTTTTTTTTAAATTAAAGGTTAGTTTATTTGGAAGAGAGAGAGTATGACAGAGAGAGAGAAAGAGAATGGGATTGGTGGGAGGGGCAGAGAGAGAGACAGTCTCAAGCAGATTCTGCACTGCGCTGGCAGCCCAACTCCATGGGGCTCCATCCCAGGACCAGAGATCAAAACCTAAGCCAAAATCAAGTGTCTGCAGGTCAGCAGACAGTGCCACACAGGCATCACTCCTCAAATTTATACACCTGAAAATACTTTGAAAAATTTCTATGGTGCTTTTCATTTAGTTCAGTATTAACTATTGGTGAGAAGTAAAGGAAGTCATGAGATCCTTTGAGGATAGAGAAGCCAGCACTTATTGGATCCTCATCAAAACTATGCAGGCAGGGATGCCTGCCTTCAGCTCAGGTCATGATCTCAGGGACCTAGGATCAAAACCCAAGGCAGGGACCCTGATCTATGGGAAGGCTGCTTCTCCATTTCCCTCTTCCTGTAGCTCCCCCTACTTGTGCTGTATCTCTAATAAATAAATAAATAAATAAATAAATAAATAAATAAATAAATAAGAACTTTAAAAATTATAAACAATAAAAAGCAACTATGCAGGTGAAAGGACAGCCATCTGAGCTAAAAAGTGAATATTTTTCTGTTTCTCTCATCATCTCACCAATGACCAATTTTCTGTCTTTAAACTTTTTTTGTAGTTTCAAATTTTAATTCACTATTAGTTAACACATAGTGTAATAGTTCCAGCACTAGAATTTAGTGATTCATCACTTATATATACAACACCCAGCGCTCATCACTCATGCCCTCCTTACACCTTCACTCATTTCATCCACTCCTTAAACAATATCCTCCATAGCCCTGAGTTCCCTCTTTTATTCCTCCTACATTCAATTGTCTCATAGCTTAAATTTCATGTATCAATGAACTCATAAGGCATTTGTCTTTCTCTAACTTATGTCACTTAGCATAATATGTGAGCTCAATCCAAGTCATTGCAAATGGCAAGATTTCATTATTTTTTGCAGCTGAGTAATATTCCATTGTATATAAAAATCCTTCAATCTTTAAGGCAGTTGATGGATGAAGGGCTCATCTTCTATAACTTCTTCCCCTTGACAGAGGTTGTAGCTGTGTTGCTACCTATAGACCAAAATAGGTCACTATCTGTTCCTACAAGGAACTATTACTTCAACTATGTGGCATGAAAATAAAACATTAAAAAGGGGGTTGCCGATTCCTGGGTGGCGCAGCGGTTTGGCGCCTGCCTTTAGCCCAGGGCGTGATCCTGGAGACCCGGGATCGAATCCCACGTCGGGCTCCCGCTGCATGGAGCCTGCTTCTCCCTCTGCCTATGTCTCTGCCTCTCTCTCTGTCTCTCTGTGTGACTATCATAAATAAATAAATAATTTAAAAAATTTTAAAAAAAAGGGGGTTGCCAAGGTGGCTCAGTTGGTTAAGCATCCAACTCTCGATTTTGTCTTAGGTCATGCTCTTAGGGCCCTGAGATCCAGCTCCACATCTGGATCTGGGCCTAGCTCAGCATCTGCTGAACATTTTTCCCTCTCCCTTTGCCCCTTCCCTGCCCCCCACTTCATCTAATTTGCATGTGGTCTCTCAAAAAATTTTTATTAAAAAATTGTTTTATCCAAAAAAAAAAACCAAAAAAAAATTGTTTTATTTTAAAGGTATAAATTACCTTTAAATTAAATTATCTTATTTTATGTTATTAATTTAATTATTAAATTAATAACTAATAATTAAAATATCATTAACCAAAAAACATTGAAGTAAAAGGTTAGTTTAAAAGTAAATGTGTTGGGATCCCTGGGTGGCGCAGCGGTTTGGCGCCTGCCTTTGGCCCAGGGCGCGATCCTGGAGACCCGGGATCGAATCCCACATCGGGCTCCCAGTGCATGGAGCCTGCTTCTCCCTCTGCTTGTGTCTCTGCCTCTCTCTCTCTCTCTCTCTCTGTGACTATCATAAAAAAATAAAAATAAAAATAAAAAAATAAAAGTAAATGTGCATATCGAATAAATAGGTTTAAGAAGACCATGAAGGAAAATCTGAAAGGACTTGAGTATGATGATTTCAGTTTGCAGTGAGAAAAACAGGAACCTGGCTGGGAAGACTTCTCTTGGTAAAATAACAGCACGTGATGACACCAGAGAAATTTCCTGTTGCTTGCTTTTAGTTTCATCCTAAAGCCATTTTCCGGAGGTCCAGTCCTCTTCTGCTGAAAATAGATTACAGAATTTGAGGGGCTTTGTGATTCTGATGCTATGCTTGTATGATTGAGGTTGTTTTAAGGCTATCAATGGGAACCAGTGTGTCTGATCTAGCTCCCCACTCATAGTCCATTATGCTCATGTTACAAAATGAGCTCATGTTGGTGTTATGACTCTATTAAAATGAAGATGATTTTTTTTTCTTTTTTTTGATGATTTTCTTTTGTGCTACTACATAGCCACAATTCATTTTAGGGCAGGAGGAACACAGATGGCAGGTCTGTGGCACAGATGCATCTGCCTCTTAGAAATTTAAGATTCTTCACACAGTGGTCAATTTTTTTTTTTTACGTTGTTTTTATTTTTTATTTTTTATTATTTTTAAAGATTTTATTTATTTATTCATGATAGACATAGAGAGAGAGAGAGAGAGAGAGGCAGAGACACAGGCAGAGGGAGAAGCAGGCTCCATGCTGGGAGCCCGATGCGGGACTCGATCCCAGATCCCAGGACCACACCCTGGACCAAAGGCAGGCGCTAAACCGCTGATCCCCACTGTGGCCGATTTAAATGCTTGATGCATTCTGTACATGAGATTCTGAATGAATCCAAACACAAAGGACATCAATGTCGATCAGTAGAGAGTGGCAGTCAACTTCAGCACCCGATAGCCATCCCACAGGGATTCCCACTTAAAATACAAATAATTTAGCTGCTCCACCAGGGGAAGCATAGAAGAATCAGCCAATGAGACTGCAGCCAATGAGTACTCTGAATACAGCCAGGCTAACTCCAGAAAAAAATGAGACACAAAATATTGTAGGCCATTTCCATGGTGACACCTGAAAGAGCAAGATCCCTCTAACTAGCACACTCATTCACAGCTAAAACCTTTAGGTAGTGCTGAATAGTTCAACCACTAGGATGGAAATAAACAATCACAATGTCAAAAAGGAATAGAAAATCAACCTCCAACGATCTGGTAGGAAACATATTTAACACACATGGATTATATATTCCCAAGTGTCTAAATGAACCAAAAATCACACTAATGATGATCTCTTAATTCTCAAGTGGCCTAAATGAGAACCCTTCAATATACCTAATTTTTGTGTTTAGGTACCCACCTCAAGATGGCCAACTATTAAACAAAAGAACCAAGGGGGATAAATATTTTACTGGTATTGAGAACCTTGTAAAGAAACAGTGACAAGGTAGTAACCAGGCAGGAAAACATATATGGAATCTTCTGGAATAGTGACAAAAAAATGAACTAAAAAAATATCAACTCCTGAAGAAGTACTTCCTACGGCCCCACCTTCTTTTTATACTTTAAATAGGATGCAGAAGATGAGGCATTAAAACCAAATCTGCTGTGAGAGAATAAGAATTCTTGTCCCCTTAAATATCCTCCTAGCTGGAATAAAAATTAAACGGACATGAGCAGAGTAACAGGAGAAAATCAAATTAAATAGATGAATGTGGGATCCCTGGGTGGCGCAGCGGTTTAACGCCTGCCTTTGGCCCAGGGCACGATCCTGGAGACCCAGGATCGAATCCCACGTCGGGCTCCCGGTGCATGGAGCCTGCTTCTCCGTCTGCCTGTGTCTCTGCCTCTCTCTCTCTCTCTCTGTGTGACTATCAAAAATAAATAAAAATTAAAAAAAAAATAAATAGATGAATGTATAGGGAATGTACGTAGGCATCGAAATTCCAAAGAATGTGAGGCAAGATGAGGTACAAATGGCATCATGAACTAAGGCAAAAGGGGTCAGGAGTGTGGAGCTTCAAAGAAGAGGAAAACACTTTACAGAGTGATAAGAAGAAAATATATTTGGGAATTAGATATGTGTCCTACCTTACAGGTGGGTCACTGGGATAAACTATGTCTCTGTGAATAACCCTTATCTGGGAAAGACCCTCAATTTAGATCTACTGTGTGGTTAAGGGAGCAGGAAAGGTTTTCTTGAGCCTGCAGGTTCTCAAGTATCTTCAACTCAAATTATCCACAGACCCAATAGGTATATTTAGTGGTTGGTGGATGGAGAGGCTGTCCTGAAGAATTCAGTTCTCCCATCTGTAACTTCCTTAGGAGTTTCACATGTTAAAAGTTGACCTGAAAAAAAAAAGTTGACCTGGTAGATTGTTTGACATCACTGATCAGCATTGAAGTCTAACAATAGGTCAGTATAGTCAAAGTCACTTCAGGAGTCGATGACCCAGGTATATTTTCAAAGTTAGCCCTGTGGCTCAAGGAATATAATTAAATGAGGCATTTATAAGAAAACAAAAGAAGAAATATGTTAATGATTAGAACAAATGCTAAGCCAGTTTCTGACCTCTAAGACTAGCCAGTTGAGCAGACATCTAGATATCAGACTTGAACTATCTTCAGATAGAGTGAGGACAGATAGCAACCACCTGATATATCTTCCTGGTTTATAGTTGAAATGCATCTGTTCATGTGTTCAGGAGTACATCGAGTGATTAAGGTGGTCTATACATGAGCTATTAGGAAGATTTTGTGGGATGGCTGGGTGGCTCAGCAATTTGGCGCCTTCCTTTGGCCCAGGTCGTGATCCTGGAATCCCAGGATCGAGTCCTACATTGGGCTCCCCGCATGGAGCCTGATTCTACCTCTGCCTGGGTCTCTGCCTCTCTGTGTCTCATGAATAATTTTTTTTAAAGGAAGATTTTGTTACATAAGGTCATTTATATTAAGTCTACAGATCTCATGAATAAAGGGAGATTTATTTTCAATGATTCCAAGGCAGAAATGTGGGAGAAAAATCAAAATATTAATTTGGGGATTTGGAGCCAGTTATGGATGACACCAGGAGAAATCAGGATCTCACCTAGTTTGTAATGAATAGTACTGAAATAGTTCTCTACAAAGATGTATTATTGAAACAAACTGTTCTCTATAATCACCCTCGCTGTTACCAAACATAGCCAAAAGAACACTGTATTCATCGTAAAATAAAGGTAGTTCAAGAAAGAACATTGGGAAATGTCTGCGTGGCTCAGCAGTTGAGCGTCTGCCTTTGGCTCACGCCATGATCCCAGGGTTCTGGGATGGAGTCCCACATCAGGCTCCCCGGGGAAGCCTGCTTCTCCCTCTGTCTATGTCTCTGACTCTCTCCATCTCTCATGAATAAAGAAATAAAATCTTAAAAAAAAAAATAGAACACTAGGCCTGAATTTTTGCATAAATAATTGCATCAAGAATAGAGGTTTGACTTAGAGATTTTAAAAAATAACTTTGGTGAACTATTCACAATGATTCTCCAGATTGAACTTTAATAGCCTCTCCAGGCCAGAGGTCATGCAAAATCCTTGCCATCAGATGTTGCCTGCAGTACATACATGTATAGATAAATTCCACTCTTCTTGAGGTCCCCAAATATCCTAGGTCCTGGCACCTGTTAGGACATGATTTTCTTTACTGACCTGGTGAGGCTGCTGGGAACTCTCAAAGCAATGTATCAGGCTGATATTTCCAAGGGGGCTTCATTGGTTCATAAAGTCAATCATAGTCCCTTAGAGCTGTTTTGTCATGTCTGAGTCTATGCAGCTCTTTCTCAGCTATGACACTCCAGTCAAGTTTTGGTTATATAACCAGTGTTTGTAATTGTGTCTTGTCATAATAGAACAGATTGTTATAGAAATTATGCAAATACATATATTTGCATAAAAACAGGAATATTCACTGAGAGTTTCTGATTTTGGTCCAAAAAGGAGGAAAAATAAATGTTTCCATTTGTTCTAAAGATGTATTTTGTGCAACTGCTGCAAGTTAGTCAATCTAAAACAAAAAGGGTTTTTATTCAGTAAAAAAACAAATTTTTTTTTTTTTTTACATTCCAAGTTTTTGTTTAGATTCCAGTTAGTTAACTTACAAGGTAATATTTATTTCAGGAGTACAACAATGATTTTACACTGCTGTACACCACCCAGTGCTCATCACAAGTGCATGCCTTAATTCCCATTACTTATTCAACCCATCCATGTACCCACCTCCACTCTGACAACCATCAGTTTGTTCTTATAATTGAGTTTCTTTTTTTTTTTTTTAGTTTGATTCTTAGTTTGCCCCTCCCTTTCTTGTTTTCTTTCCTGTTGCTCACTTACTTTGATTTTAAATTATCATAGGAGAGAAATCATATGGTATTTGACATTCCCTGATTTATTTCACTTACCATAAAACTCTCTTGCTCCATCCATGTTGCTGCAAATGGCAAAATTTCATTCCTTTTTAGGCTGATTAATATTTGATCATATATATGTGTGATATATATATATATATATATATATATATATATATATTCTTCTTTATTATTCAGTAGTCAATGACACTTGGGTTGGTCTGCATGAGACAGAAATGCTAACTGTCCCTCACTGTTGAACTGTTCCTCCGACAATTGAGCCATGAACAGAGCCACAGCATTGGACTATACTCATCTTGGCTCTACAAAAGGGTCCCACACAGCAGTTCAGCAGCTTCCCTAAAAGGCCATTCATCTACAGTGAATCTGACACCTGTTGGGTTGTATCCCTGGGATGCTAGGGCTTGGTACTATATCCCTGGGATACTAAAAGAACCATAGCACATACCTTGCTAATCTTGCCTAATCCACTGTCAGGAGTTTTCTTCATTTTCAAATATCATGTAAATATAAAGCATCATTCAATACCCCTCCTCCTCCAGTGCCCCTGATCTAGGCCTGGGCAAACACAGTCATCATTGTCATCCAACAGCATCTGGTCCTCAGCAACACAGAGGAATTCAGTTAAATCATGAAGAATTCCCTACTCCTCAGAAACCCACCACCCTTTTTAATCCCAATGCATGAATTAATCAGAGGAAACCACCAAGAGCTGCCTTTGTAGTGGCTAAAGGGAGACACCTCCAGTTCCCTCCCCATGTGGGAAAGAATTTTTCACATCTTCTTTTAATAAGTCTTAATTTTCTTTTTTTTTTTAAGTCTTAATTTTCTAAGGATGGTGACTTCATTCAGTTTTACTTAGATTCACCTCCTACATCCCAGTGCTAAATGTCTGAAATAATACCCATTCACCCTCCATCTCTCTAATATCAATTTAGTGAGGACATTCTTGCCACAATACGGTCAAAAAAAGAATGTCGGCAATGCCTATATACCTGGAAACAAAAACAAGTTAACATAAAACTACAGATCTGGAGATAACTAGGAAATATAACAAATAGAAACTATTTTTCTAAATCCACAGCCATTTGTGCAAACAAGGACAGTCTTCCTGTTCCACATCCTAATTCTTAACCTTACACATTTTCTAGGTCTTACCTGGGCTACCCTATCACTCCTATTGGGATAAGTTTCTCCTACTTATGGAGTATCTAAGACATCTGGACTGTCATTATGCACAGGTGTCCTTCATAGGCACAGAAAGACAACACCCCTGGGCAGCCGGGGTGGCTCAGAGGTTTAGCGCTGCCTTCAGCCCAGGGCCTGATCCTGAAGACCCGGGACTGAGTCCCACACATCAGGCTCCCTTCATGGAGCCTGCTTCTCCCTCTGCCTGTGTCTCTGCCTCTCTCTCTCTCTCTCTCTCTCTCTGATGAATAAATTTTAAAAATCTTAAAAAAAAAAAAAAAAAAAGAACCCCAGGACTAAGTCTAGATTTACCATTCAAAATAAACAGGTTAAAGGAAGGTCTGTGGGAGTCTTTAAGAGACAGGGGAGGGGCATCTGTGTGGCTCAGTCAGTTGGGCGTTGGCCTTGGGCTCAGGTCCTGGTTCTGGGGTCCTGGGATCGAGTCCCGCATCAGGCTCCCTGCCCAATGGAGAGTCTGCTTCTGCTTCTCCTCTCCTCTCCCTTTGCTCATGCTTCCTCTCAAATAAAGAAATAAAATCTTAAAAGAAAAACAAAACAGAAAATAATAAGAGACAGGGGAGGGGAAAGCATCGGGGAAAAAGGAGAGGTGATCACTCACTAGGGTGAACTGGAGATGTTATATCACAAGTTACATTACCCACTGAGCCTACTGTGGGAGCCTGAGGGTCATTATGAATTCCATTTGGAGGCATATTTGAGCTTGAAAAATAGATTTCATGAGCAAAGCTCACCCTCCCGAGTTGAAAAAATTTATAGACAAGAAATTATCACTGAAATTAAATGGTGGCAGATATGCAAAGGAATATTGTGGGGGTTTGATATTTTTATGAATTTTGTGATAGTCGTGGAGGCAGCAAGCAGTGGGCAACAGAACAATATTGGAATAGTGGTAATAGGAGGAAGTAGTATCACGTTAGAATTCTTGGAACAAGTATAAACAATGGGTGTGTTCATCAGAAGAAACCAACTGCTTCCACATGTCTCCTCTCCATCGTACCTTTTCAACTACAATATAAAAATCAGGTTGTGGGGATCCCTGGTGGCGCAGCGGTTTGGCGCCTGCCTTTGGCCCAGGGCGTGATCCTGGGGACCCGGGATCGAATCCCACATCGGGCTCCCGGTGCATGGAGCCTGCTTCTCCCTCTGCCTGTGTCTCTGCCTCTCTCTCTCTCTCTAACGATCATAAATAAATAAAAATTAAAAAAAAAATCAGGTTGTGTGCATTTCTATATCGAACTTTTTGTTAAATAAACTCATAATACTAAAATATGCTTTCTCAAACATTCTGAACGTGGAAAATTCAGTATTAGCTCTTATTTTAGTATTGTGTAACATAAACTGTTTCTGGTTGAGACTGATTTGGTCCAAAGCTTTTATCCATTAATATAGAAGAATCTGATTAAATGTGAAGCAGGGAAAGCATGTCTTCAATCCTTCTTTTAATGGAAAGATAAAGAATTGCAAATCTGAGGTTTCTTCTGAAACATTAACTGTAATTTTCAAAACTCTTACAGTAGCTTTGATGTATGGACTGCTTCCAAGAACCCCAAGTGCAATACAGTGCAATTGAAGTAAACGCAGGAAGTAATGATACACTTATTTTGAACAAAAATGGGAAAAAATGTAGAGTACAAGAATAGAACTCTAGAGAAAAACAAAACAAACAGGTACATTGCCTTGTGACTTTGCAGGGTGTTGTCTGGGGAATGCACTAGTGAGAAGGCTGCTGTCAGGTCAAGGCCCCAGGGAAACTAGAGGCTACACAAAGTGGATGCCAAATAGCAGTATCATGCAGTACATGAGCTAAAAGATCAACACCATAAGATATCTGTAAGATATAATCTGTAAGATATTTATAATAGTATCACAATATTCACAAAGAAGAGAAAGTGATAACATACATAAATGTGGGAGAAATAATCACAGATTATTGAAACCCAGAGACCACTGAGAAAATGGATCTAGGAATATTATTTCATTTGGTAGTGGTACCAAATAGGTGGTAGATACCATCAATTCCCCATAACATTCAATAAAATGAGCTAGGTTCCCATTGGTGTTGGGATGACATGTCATTCATTATACATTCATGTCAACATGTCAAAAACCATCATGTTTTACTAATTAAGTTCACAGACTAACTTATGTATTTCAAATCCACTGTATTATCCCTGCTCAAAATACAGAATATAAGCATTAAAAAGCTTTGTGTGCTGATATCATGATGTGAGCACAGTGATTATCATACATTTCAGGCCTGAGTTCATTCTTAAGAAATGTGTATGTACAACTGAATGGCATTGTAGGATGAGTTAGCAATTCTTTCAGGATTTCTTCACATCAACTCATACTCTACCCATTGCTGTAATGAAGATTTATCAGTAGTTTACTGAACTGCCACCTCTTTTTCCTTAAAGAGCAATTAGTAAAACCTTGTATTTCTAATATTCAGGAAATTCTTTAGTTTTAATGCATGAAGAAGAATGTTCTGACCATCTATTTCATGGTAACCTACATGAATGTTATAAACATACATAGCGGGCAGACCAGGTGGCTCAGTGGTTTAGCGCCTGCCTTCAGCCCAGGGCGTGATCCTGGAGACCCCGGATCAAGTCCCACATCAGGCTCCCTGCATGGAGCCTGCTTCTCCCTCTGCCTGTGTCTCTGCCTCTCTATCTCTCATGAAAAAATAAATAAAATCTTTAAAAAAAAAATAAACATACATAGCATCTCAAATTAGATTTTCTTATCATACTGTCCTTCATTTTCTATGGAAAATGACATATGCAGGAGTCCCATTTAATGAAGCAGGGCATCTCATATCTTTATTGCAGAACCAATCAGCCTCATAGCGTCATATACCCCCTAGGAATAAATGCATTTTCTGAAGTGATAGGAGAGTAAAATACATGATTATATTTTAATCACAATCTCAAATAGGGTCAATGGGGAAAATCAAATATTGAAATTATACCTTACTAAAAATCTACCCACAAAATCTGTTGAAACATAAATAAATAGCATATACATGTTGTCTAACTTTTTATATTTCCTTATGAAACTATTTTCCAACAGAATACTGAGTAGTGACTGATGCACTGTCTACTAGATTTCTGTGACATTTACTGACATTTTGTATTCACTTAAATAGTTTTTTCAACATTGTTATCTTTCAATTTACTCTTTTTTCAATTTACTCTCTTTAATGCACTGATATTTGCTTGAGTGTATAATAAAATGAGGTCTTCCCCATTCATTATACTTCTAGGATTTGAATCAAGCACGCATTTTGAGATATGAAGGACAGATTGAATTCCAGTTAAAGGTTTGACCAATTTGTTTACATTTTAGAGTTTTGCTCCTATATGATAACTGTAATGTTGAGTAAGTTTTGAGTTCCTGTGAGACATTTTAAATATTTGTATAGTTACTCTCATATTCAATATGAGTTTTCTGATGTGGATAAGGGATGAGCAGTTCTTTTTTTTTTTTTTTTTTTTTTTTAAGATTTTATTTATTTATTTATTCATGAGAGAGAGAGAGAGAGAGAGAGGCAGAGACACAGGCAGAGGCAGAAGCAGGCTCCATGCAGGGAGCCCAACATGGGACCTGATCCCAGGTCTCCAGGATCATATCCTGGGCTGAAGGCAGCTCTAAACCGCTGAGCCACCTGGGCTGCCCAAGCAGTTCTTAATAGCTATATCCAATTCATCAAGTTTGTAAGTTTCTCTCTAGGACGATATCTGTGATGTTGAGTAAGGATTGAGTGCTGGATAAAGTCCTTGTCACATTCCTTACATTGGTAAGATTTCTCTCCAGTATGAATTCTCTGATGTTGAGTAAGGGTTGATCACCTGTTAAAGGCCTGACCACATTCTTTACATTGGTAAGGTTTCTCTCCAGTGTGAATGCTGTTATGTTGAGTAAGGTTTGAGGACTGGAAAAAGGCCTTGCCACATTCTTTACATTGGTAAGATTTCTTTCCAGTATGAATTCTATGATGTCATGTAAGAGATGAGTGCCTCTTAAGGGCCTTCCCACATTCCTTACATTGGTAAGGATTCTCTTCAGTATGAATTCTGTGATGTCCAGTAAGGTTTGTGTCCCTGTTAATGGCCTTTCCACATTATTTACATGTGTAAGTTTTCTCTCCAGTATGGATTCTGTGATATCAAGTAAGGAGTGAGTGCCATTTAAAGATCTTGCCCCATTCTTTATATTTCTCAGGTTTCTTTACAGTAGGGACTATTTTATGTATACTTAGTGTTGAAAATGGACTAAAGTGGTCTCAGATTTATTGCACCTGAGTGTTTTTCCTCATGAATTCTGATGATCACCAACATTGGAGAACTGCTTGAGAGCTTCCCCACATTGATTATACTCATAAGAATTCTCTGCTAGAAGGATACTCTTATGGAAAATAAGGTTAGAGCTTTGGTCAAACACTTCCCCTCATTAGTACACTCATAATGGGTCTCTGGAAACCAAGTCCTCACACAGCTACTAACATTGGAGCCCTGGTTAAATATTTTCTCAGATTCACTGCATTGAACAACTCTGTCTCCATTGATATGGCTCTGGTAATGTTGCAGGGTTGAGTCCTCGGTGAAGGACTTCTCAAATGCTTCCCACTTAGCATGTGGTTCTTCATTTTTCAAACTCTGCTTATCAGAAATATTTGACTGAAATGTCAATCAATCCTATTTTCAAAATGTTCCAAATCACTATGTACAATACAGATTAAGTCACTATCCAGTTTTTGCAAATTGTCTTTCCACAAATAGGTATGTTTGATTATTTCATTGGAGCTTTTGCTTAGAGACACATGCTTCATAGAAGCAACTGACTTAAAAAAGGTGGTTTTCCAAAATGGTGTGTGTCCTTCACCACCACCAGCAGTGAGATTTTTATTAAAGGCAGATGTCTCAGTTTGGCATGTCCTTCACGATGTCTTTGACACCCTTCACTCTCCCCATCACTGTTGCAGTATGTCATGAAGTGTAAATTCTCAACAGCACTATTTATGTATCCACCCATTGAGTCTTTCTGGAAAAAAACTTCTATGCTTAGCTTCAGCAGGAAACTCTGGGCATTCTGTGAAGATATGGCTGAAAGATATCAAGGAAGATAAAAGTCACATCATTCCACTTACTATTTCAGATGAATCTACTGATGACTTCTAAAATACAACTTTGAAATCCATCAGAGAATATTAGAAAGGTGGCTGAGATAGAGTCATCAAGACATCATTCCTCCATGGACACGTAACTTTGCACACAACACACTGACCACGTGTCTTAATAGATAATTCTATACTATTGTCATGTTATAGCACAAATTATTTTCCTATGCCTCAAATAATCAGGAAAAATATCACAGGAGCACAAAATTAGTAGGAGGAAAATTAGACATAAAACTGGAATAAGCAAATAGGATATTGTAAAAATAACACACCAACATACAATGAGTTAGCTGTCACAAAAGATCAACAAAATTGACAGGCTTTTAACTAAATCAAGTAAGAGTGAAAGAGAAAAGACCAACTAAAATGAAAAGTGTAGAAGTGGAAGCAGACACAATATAACTGATACCATAAAAATAAAAGTAATTAAGAGGAAAAGACGCATAATTCTATGCCCACAAATTGATCCCAAAGACAACAACAAATAAAATAGATGTTCTGGGATCCCTGGATGGCTCAGCGGTTTAGCGCCTGCCTTCCGCCCAGGGCATGATCCCGAAGTCCTGGGATCGAGTCCCACATCAGGCTCCCTGCATGGAGCCTGCAGGGATGAGCAGTTCTTTTTTTTCTCCCTCTGCCTGTGTCTTTGCCTCTCTTTGTGTCTCTCATGAATGAATAAATAAATAAAATCTTAAAAAAAAAATAGACGTAATCTGTTTGGACTCCATCATGAAGAAATATTCAAAAATTACAACTGATATGCAAGGGCAGCCTGGGTGGCTCAGTGGTTTAGCACCGCCTTCAGCCCAGGGTCTGATCCTGGAGACTGGAGATCAAGTCCCACATTGGGCTCCCTGCATGGAGCCTGCTTCTCCCTCTGCCTGTGTCTCTGTCTTTCTCTGTGTCTCTCTCTGTGTGTCTCTCATGAATAAATAAAATCTTTAAAAAAAAAAACTGATCTGCAAGTAGTAAACAGGTTGAAAGAATACTGAAAAAAATTCCCAATAAAGAAAAGTCCTGTGCCAGATGAATTCACTGGAGAATTCCAACATTTAATGAGAAAGTACTTCAAATCTCAAACATTTTTCACCAATTGTTAATTAGAGAAATTATCAAAGTACTCACTCTGTGCTACCAATATTACCAGGTCATCCAGGCCAGGGGAAGACACTACAAGTAAAGAAGGCTACAAACTACTACTTGTGAAGAATATTCAGCCACAGTCCACGGTAGACTAAGCAAAGTGATCCAGCACATTTTATCATTTTACAACATAATCGTGGGAAATCGTCCTGGAGGGCAGCCCAGGTGGCTCAGCGGTTTAGCGCCGCCTTCAGCCCAGGGTCTGATCCTGGAGACCTGGGATTGAGTCCCATGTCGGGCTCCCTGCATGGAGTCTGCTTCTCCCTCTGCCTGTGTCTCTGCCTCTCTGTCTGTCTCTGTGTCTCTCATGAATGAATAAATAATTTTTTTTTAAAAGAAATCATCCTGGAAGTAAGAGATTCTGACATATAGAAAAGAATAAATGGAAGACTCTCCATTAAGAGAATGAAGATCAAAATAATGTGGTATTTGATACAAATGTAAACATACTGGACAACATACATGATCAACATGCTCAGTGAAGTAGGGATGTAAAGCAACTATATCAACCTAATAAAAGCTATATATGTATATATATATATATCTAACATATCAAATCCTTTTTAAAAAATATTTTTCATTTATTCATTCAATATATATATATATATTATACATGTACTATATATATGTGTGTATAGATGTGTGTGTATGTAGGCACACACACAGGAACATTATTCAGCCATCAAAAGACTGAAATAAAAAAAAAAAAAGACTGAAATCTGGGCAGCCTGGGTGGCTCGCGGTTTAGTGCCACCTTCAGCACAGGGTGTGATCCTGGAGACCAGCGATCGAGTCCCACGTCAGGCTCCCTGCATGGAGCCTGCTTCTCCCTCTGCCTATGTCTCTGCCTCTCTCTCTTTTTCTCTCATGAATAAATAAATAAAATATTTTTAAAAAAAGACTGAAATCTTGCCATTTTATGGCACTGATAGAACTAGAAGTTATTATGCTAAGCAAATAAGTCAGAGAAGAACAAATACCATATGATTTCATTCATAAGTGGAGATTAAGGGATGTCTGAGTAACTCAGTGGTTGAGCATCTGCCTTTGGCTCAGGGCGTGATCCCAGGGTCCTGGGATCAAGCTCTGCTTTGGGCTCCCCTCAGGGAGCCTGCTTCTCCCTCTATGTCTCTGCCTTTCTCTGTGTCTCTCATGAATAAATGAAATCTTAAAAAAAAAAAAAATGTATCAGTAGACCTGCTATAAGAGGAAGGTTAAAGTGCTTCTAATAGAATTAAAAGAATTCTAAACGGTAACTAAAACCATATGAAAATATGAAGCTGTCTGCAAAATACAAATACTTCCACTCTTATAAGAACCAATAGTATTGTAATGAGGGAGCACAAGTTGCTTTTATTTCTACTACAAAATGTTTTTAAATTGAAGATAAAAATCAGGGCAGGGGTGCCCGGGTGGCTCAGTGGTTGAGCATCTGCCTTCAGCTCAGGTTGTGACCCCGGGGTCCCTGGATCGAGTCCCACATGGGGCTCCCTGCATAGAGCCTGCTTCTCCCTCTGCCTGTGTCTCTGCCTCTCTCTCTCTCTCTCTCTCTCCCCCTCCCTGTGTCTTTCATGAATAAATAAATAAAATCTTAAAAAAAAAAAGAAAAATCATAGAGGTAGGTAATAAAGTACACAACTTAAAAATAAAATCGGTAATATTGGTTACATAAAGTGGTGCAGGAATGGAGTTAAGTAGAATAATTTTAAATGCAATTCAGAACATCACTTTAAAATGTTTTTTTAGGGCAGCCCCGGTGGCCTAGCAGTTTAGCTCAGCCTGCAGCCCAGGGTATAATCCTGGAGATCCGGGATCGAGTCCCACATCGGGCTCCTGCATGGAGCCTGCTTCTCCCTCTCCCTGTGTTTCTGCCTCTCACTCTCTGTCATGAATAAATAAATAAAATCTTTTAAAAAAATGGTTTTTAAAACCTTTAGGTTATTTTAAGTAATCTATGTGAAATTACAATGAAAATGTGTACAGAAGACAAAAGTCAACATAATGGTATCAAAGCATGTCATGGGTATAATGCCACAATTAAAATATAATACCTAAACTTAAAACAGAGGTAGGAAATGTTTCAAAATTGCTTTCAATTCAAAAATGTCCCTTATGCAAGGAGAATAAAAACTCACCAGTAAATAGTAAATAAGTGATGCAATTAATTTTATCATGAGGACAATTCACGTAGGCCTGATACAACACACACTGATCACTAAATCAAGAAAGAAATAAATACATAAGATGAGTTGCCAAGTATGTATGAGGAATATTGATAGAGATAAAAACACGTAATTTTATTGGCAAAGGGCATCAAGTTGGTTCATATTTGAGGTAAACTCACACTGTCTTTAAATGTACTGAGATAAATGGATAAAGAAGATGTGGTCTATGTATACAATGGAATATTCCTCAGCCATTAGAAACGACAAATACCCACCATTTGCTTCGATGTGGAGGGACCTGGAGGGTATTATGCTGAGTGAAATAAGTCAATTGGAAAAGGACAGACATTATATGGTCTCATTCATTTGGGGGAATATAAAGATTAGTGAAAGGGAATAAAGGAGAAAGGAGAGAAAATGAGTGAAAATATCAGTGAGGGTAACAAAACATGAGAGACACCTAACTCTGGGACACGAACAAGGGGTAGTGGAAAGGGAGGTGGGCAGGGGATTTGGGTAACTGGGTGATGGGCACTGAGGGGGGCACTTGGCAGGAATGAGCACTGGGTGTTATGCTATATGTTGACCAACTGAACTCCAATAAAAAAAAAAAGGAAAAAAAATAAATGTACTGAGATGAAAATCATCATCCTGTAACAAAAAAATACACTGGTAAAATGAAACTACAACTAACTAATGTTGTGGAAAGTCCCAGACAAAAAGAAGCACATTATCATGGAATTAGAAACACCAGAATAAGACAAATTTAACCCAACATTTCTCCATAAAACTTAGATGAATTATTTTAAAGGAAAATAAGTGTATAACTGTATTTTTAAGCTGTGACTATGACCCCCTGAAAAACAAGCATTAGAATTATTGGCATGTCTTCACTAATAGTAAATTTTAACGAATATTCCTTCAAACCAACCCAAAAGGGGTGTAATGATAATTTTACCAATAAGCACTTAAAAGACATTAAAAATGTATATTATTAATATATTCCTCCTTTTACATAGAATGTAAGGTATGATTCATTCTTTAGAACCAAGCAGGGGATCCCTGGGTGGCTCAGTGGTTTAGCATCTGCCTTCAGCCTAGGGCGTGATCTTGGAGTCCTGGAATTGAGTCCCACATCGGGCTCCCTGCATGGAGCCTGCTTCTCCCTCTGCCTGTGTCTCTGCCTCTCTCTCTCTCTCTCTCTCTCTCTCTCTCTGTGTGTGTGTGTCTCATTAATAAATAAATAAAATCTTAAAAAAAATAGAACCAAGCAAATAGGGACGCCTGGATGGCTCAGCCATTGAGCATCTGCCTTCAGCCCAGGGCATGATCCTGGAGTTCTGGGATCAAGTCCCACATCGGGCTCCCTGAATGCCTATGTCTCTGCCTTCTCTCTGTCTCTCTCATGAATAAATAAAAATCTAAAAAACAAAACAAAACAAGCAAATAGAAGACTAATCCAAGATGGCAGAGGAGTAGGATACCTCATTTTCCTACAATCCCATAACTTCAGCTAGATGGGTATCAAATCATTCTGAACATCTGTGAACTCAAGTAGAGATCTAAGAAAAGACTGGCCTCAACTCTGCAAATAGAAAAGTGACCACATTCTGCAAGGTAGGAGACACGGAGAGGTGAATCAAGGTGATACGTGGTAAGATAGACCACAGGAGGTGGGAGCCTCCTTAAGCTGGCATCAGAAAGTGATATAGCAGTGGAGCACAAAATCAGAACTTTTAGAAGTTGCTCTGGTGAGGGATGTCCCTACTGAAAAGCACTCAGGAGGCGAAGTGGGAAGAATCTATATGGGCCAGCGTGGGCTCAGGATCCTCAGGCTCACAAGAAGCCCCGGTTGCCTGCAGGAGGCAGAATTCTCAGACATCAGAGTGGGGAAGCCAGCTGACTCAGTGAGCCCAGGACATGGCTCTCAGCTTGGAGCTGCCATATACCACAAGGAGTGACACAGGAGGACTGTTCTCCCAGCAGGAGCCCAATAAATGGGAGAAACAGGGAGACCTTCCTTCCTCCGCCAGGAGGAGCAATGCAGGTGCAGCCCCAGGAGTCTGCAAGGTTTAGAAACTCCAAACAGGGTCATGTGACTGAGACAGAAATGCTCAGTCACAGGCAGGGTAAGCACAGAGTGAGAAGAGAGACCACAGAGACAGGAGTGACTGACTACTTTTCCCTGAGGGTGCACTGAGTAGTGGGGCCCCAAGCTTTCAGCTTTGGGGCTGGAGATGGGGAGGCCACCATTTTCACTCTCGTCCTCTAAAGTAGAGCAGAAAAAAGAAAAAATAAAAAAAATAAAGTAGAGCAGAAAGCTTTCAGGGAACAAAAGCCACACAGAACAATCGATAGCCCCTTACTGAGCATGTCCCCCCAGCAAGGGTGGTGCAATTCCAATGGGCAAAGACACCTGAGAATCAATACAATAGGCCCCTCTCCCAGAAGATCAACAAGAACATCGGGCTAGGACCAAGTTTACCAAACACAGAGAACCGCAGAACTCTAGCTCTAGGGGAACATAGTATATAGAATTCATGAGTTTTTTTCTCCACAATTAGATAATCTTTCAATTTTAATTTTTTCTTTTTCTTATTAACTGATTTATTATATCTACACTTTAAAAATTTTTTATTAATCTTCATGTTTACAGTTACATTCTATCATTTCAATGTCTTTAATTTTATTTTTGTATACATGTTTCTCTTTCTTTACAATTTTGAGATGAAATTTCATCTAAGAGGCCAAAATACACCCAGAACGTGATGTATCACTCTGTTCTCTTCACCTGTCTGATCATATTCTTTTTCCTTTTTCTTCTTTTTTTCCCCATACAGTCTTTTTTAATATGCATCTTCACAGTTACACTCTGTCCATTCAATGTGTTGAATTTTCTTTCTTTTAAAAGATTTTATTTTATTATTTATTCATGAGACACACAGAGAGAGAGAGAGAGAGAGGCAGAGACAAAGGCAGAGGGAGAAGCAGGCTCCATGCAGGGAGCCCGAAGTGGGACTCGATCCTGGGTCTCTAGGATCACACCCTGGGCTGAAGGTGGTGCTAAACAGCTGAGCCACCCGGGCTGTCCTGAATATTCTTTTTGTATGTATATTTTTTTCTTTCTTCATAGTTTTTAGATTTGTTTCTTCTAAAAAAACCAAAGTACGCTCAGGATATAATGTATTACTCTGTTCTGTGCACCAGATTGCATTTCTTTCTTTTTTCTTTCCATTTCTGATCTCCTTTGATTTATTTAGTGTATATATCTCTGGGGTCATCATGCTGTTTTCACTATTTTTTGTTCTCATTCATCTCATTTGTATCATCATTAGACACAATGACAAGACAGAAAATCTCACCTCAAAAAAGAAAACAAGAGGAATGCCTGGGTGGCTCAGCAGTTGAGCATCTGCCTTTGACTCAGGGCCTGATCCTGGATTCCCAGGATTGAATCCTACATCAGGCTCTTTGTATGGAGCCTGCTTCTCTTCCCTCTGCCTGTGTCTCTGCCTCTCTTTCTGTGTCTCTTATGAATGAATAAATAAAATCTTAAAAAAAATAGAACACTTCAACATATCTAATAGTGAACCTTACAAATCTCAGAGGAAGGGGAAACTCCTGAGAGAAACTTGAGCCAAGAGGTCCTTAACCTACAAGGGTAGAAACACTAGACTGGCAGCATATCTATCCACAGAGATCTGGCAGGCCAGAAAGGACTGCATGATATAGTCAATGTCCTACATGGGAAAAAATATGCAGCAAAGAATCCTTTATCCAGCAAGGCTGTCATTCAAAAATAGAAAGGGAGATAAAGAGCTTCTAGGACAAATGGAAACTAAAAGAATTAGCGATCACCAAACCAGCCTTGCAACAAATATGAAGGGGGATCCTTTAAGCAAAGTGAGAGCCCAAAAGTAACATGTAACAAAGAAACAAATAATATACAGAAACAGTGACTTTACCCGTAATACAATGGTACTAAATTCATATCTTTCAATACTTCCTCTGAATGCAAATGGGCTAAATACCCCAGTCAAAAGATATAGGATATCAATCAGATTGGATAAATAAGCAAGACCCATCAATATGTTCTCTGCAAGAGACTCATTTTATTTTTTTTAAGATTTTATTTATTTATTCATGAGAGACACAGAGAGAGAGAGGCAGAGACACAGGCAGAAGGAGAAGCAGGCTCCATGCAGAGAAGGAGACTCGATCCCAGATCTTCAGGATCAGGCCCTGGGCTGCAGGTGGCACTAAACCGCTGAGCCACCCGGGCTGCCCAAGAGATTCATTTTAGACCCAAAGTCACAGAATGAAAGTGAATGGATAGAAAATCATTTATTATGCTAATAGATATCAAAAGAAAGCTACCGGGACACCTGGGTGGCTCAGTGGTTGAGAGCCTGCCTTTGGCTCAGATTTTTTAAATCTTTAAAAAAGAAAAAGAATAAAAGCAAGCAAGCAAGCAAGCGGTAACAATCCTTATATCAGAAAATTGGATTTTTTAAAAAAGATTTTATTTATTTATTCATGAGAGACACAGAGAGAGAGAGAGAGAGAGAGAGAGAGAGAGGCTGATACACAGGCAGAAGGAAAGGCAGGCTCCATGCAAAGAGCTCAATGTGGGACTCGATCCTGGGACTCCAGGATCATACCTTGGGCTGAAGGCAGGCACTAAACCACTGAGCCACCCAGCAATCCCCAGAAAATTGGATTCTAAATCAAAACTATAATAAGACATGAGGAAGGACACTATATTATAATTAAAGAGTCTATCCAAAGGAAGATTTAACAATTGTAAACATTTATGCCACTACCATGGGAGCAGCCAGTAAGATAAAACAATTAATAATAAAATTAAAGAAACACATCGATAATAATAATATCATAAGAGTAGGGGATTTTAACACCTCACTCTCTGCAATGGACAGATACTCTAAGCAGAAGATCAACAAGGGTGGATCCCTGGGTGGCGCAGCGGTTTAGCGCCTGCCTTTGGCCCAGGGCGCGATCCTGGAGACCTGGGATCGAATCCCACATCGGGCTCCCGGTGCATGGAGCCTGCTTCTCCCTCTGCCTATGTCTCTGCCTCTCTCTCTCTCTGTGTGACTATCATAAATAAATAAAAATTAAAAAAAAAAAAAAGAAGATCAACAAGGAAACAAGGACTTTGAATGACACATTGGATCAGATGGACTTCACAGATAGAATCAGAGCATTTCATCCTAAACCAAGTGGAACATTGTTAAGTGCATGTGGAACAGTCTCCAGAATAGATCACTTAATGGGTCACAAATCAGGTCTCAACAGGTACCAAAAGATTGAGATCATTCTTTGCATGTTTTCAGACCACAATGCTTTGAAACTGGATCCCAGTCACAGGAGGAAATTTGGAAGGAATTCAAGTATGTGGAGGGTAAAGAGCATCTGACTATAGAATGAATGGGTCAAACAGAAGATTAAGAATTTTAAAGATTCATGGAAACAAATGAATACAAAAACACACCTGTTCAAAGCTTTTGGAATGCAATGAAGCAGTCTCAGAGAAAAGGATATAGCAGGGCAGCCCCAGTGACTCAGCGGTTTAGCGCTGCCTTCAGCCCAGGGTGTGATCCTGGAGACCCAGGATCCGGTCCCACATCAGGCTCCCTGCATGGAGCCAGCTTCTCCCTCTGCCTGTGTCTCTGCCTCTCTCTCTCTCTCTCTCTGTGTGTGTCTCTCATGAATAAATAAATAAAATCTTAAAAAAAAAAAAAAAAAGAAAAGGATATAGCAATACAAGCATTTCTCAAGAAACAAGAAGGGTCTCAAATACATGACTTAACTTTTCACCTAAAAGCACTGGAGAAAGAACAGTGCTTAAAGCCTAAACCAAGCAGGAGAAGAGAAATAATACAGATTAGAGCAAAAATCGGGGAAATAGAAACCAAAAGAACAGAAGAACAGATTAACGAAATTAGGACAGCAGAACACCAACGAAATGAGGAGCTGCTTCTTTGAAAGAATGAATAAGATCGATAAGGGATCTCTGGGTGGCTCAGCAGTTTGGCACTCGCCTTTGGCCTAGGGCGTGATCCTGGAGTCCTGGAATGGAGTCCCACGTCCGGCCCCCTGCATGGAGCCTGCTTCTCCCTCTGCCTGTGTCTCTGCCTCTCTCTGTGTCTCTCTCTCTCATGAATAACTAAATCTTTTAAAAAAAATTCTCACCAAAATACTAGCCAATAGGATCCAACAGGACATTAAAAGGATTATTTACCATGACCAAGTGGGATTTATTTCTGGGCTGCAAAAGTGGTTCAACATCAGCAAATCAATAAACGTGATTCACTACATTAAGAAAGAAAGGACAAGAACTATATGACCCTCACAATACATGCAGAAAAGCATTTGACAAAGTACAGAGTCCATTTTTTTTTTTTTTTTAATTAAAATTCTTTACGGGGCAGCCCAGGTGGCTCAGCAGTTTAGCGCCGCCTTCAGCCCAGGGTGTGATCCTGCAGACCCGGGATTGAGTCCCACGTCGAGCTCCCTGCATGGAGCCAGCTTCTCCTGCCTCTCTCTCTCTCTCTCTCTCTCTCTCTCTCTCTCTCTCGATCTGTCACTCATGAATGAATAAATAAATAAAATCTTAAAAAACAAAACAAACAAACAAAAAAAACTCTTCACAGGGATGCCTGATGGCTCAGCGGTTTAGCGCCTGCCTTCCACCCAGGGCGTGATCCTAGAGTCCTGGGATTGATTCCCACATCGAGCTCTTTGCATGGAGCCTGCTTCTCCCTCTTTCTCTCTGTGGGTCTCTCATGAATAAATAAAATCTTTTAAAAAATCAAAATTAAAATAAAAATAAAACTCTTCACAGTGTAGAGATAGAAGAAACATGTCTCAATATCATAAAAGCCATCTACAAAAAGCCCTCACTGTATATCATTCTCTCTCTTTTTTTAAAGATTTTATTTATTTATTTTTTCATAAGAGACACACAGAGGCAGAGACACAGGCGGAGGTAGAAGCAGGCTCCATGCAGGAAGCCCGATGTGGGACCCCATCCTGGGACTCCAGGATCACTCCCTGAGCCAAAGGCAGACACTTTCAGCCGCTGAGCCACCCAGGCATCCCTGCATATCATTCTCAATGGGGGAAAATTAAGAGCTTTTCCCCTAAGGTCAGGAACACAACAGGGATGTCCACTCTCACCACTGAGGTTCAACATAGTACTATAAGTCTGAGCCTCAATAATGGGACCCCAAAAAGAAATACAAGGTATCCAAGTTGGAAGAGAAGAAGACAGCCTCTCACACTTTGCAGATGACATGATACTCTATGTGGGAAAACCCAAAAGACTCCACCCCTAAAATTGCTAGAATTTGTACAGGAACTCAGCAAAAGTGGCAGGAGATAAAATCAATGCACAGAAATTGGTTGCATTTCTATTCATTCATTAACAATAAGACAGAAGAAAAAGAGAAATGAAGGAGTCCATCCCACTTACCATGGTACCCAAAACCACAAGATACAGAGGGAAAAACCTAACCAAAGAGGCAAAGGATCTGTACTCTGGAAACTATGGAACACTTATGAAAGAAATTGAGGAAGACAACAAAATGAAAGAAACGTTTGTTGCTCATGCAGTGGAAGAACAAATATGATTGAAATGACTATGCTACATAGAGCCATCTATACATTCAATGCAATCCCTATCAAAACACCATCCACATTTTTCACAGAGCTAGGATAAATAATCCTACAATTTGCATGGAACCAGAAAAGACCTCCATAAGCCAAAGGAATGTTGAAAAAGAAAACCAAAGCTGGTGGCATCACAATTCTGAACTTCAGGTCCTATTAGAAAGCTGGAATGATCAAGACACAATGGTACTACTAAAAGTCAGACAAAAGATCAATGGAACAGAAAAAAGAACACAGAAAAGAACCCTCAACCCATGATCAACTAATCTTCCACAAAGCAGGAAAGAATATCCAACTGAAAAAAGACAGTTTCTACAAAGATCATTATGGGAAATTGGAGAGCCACATGAGAAAAATGAAACTGCAGCATTTTCTTACACCATATAAAAAAATAAACTCAAAATGGATGAAAGACCTAAATGTGAGACAGGAATCCATCAAAATCCTTGAGGAGAATACAAGAAGCAACATCTGCGACTTGGCCACAGCAACTTGTTGCTAGTCATGTCACCAAAGGGAAGGGAAACAAAGTCAAAAATGGATTCTTGGGACTTCATCAAGATAAAAAGCTTTTGCACTGCAAAGGAAACACTTGAGAAAACCAAAAGATAACCCACAGAATGGGAGAAGATATTTGCAAATGTCTTTTTTTTTTTTTTTTAAGATTTTACTTATCTATTCATAGAGATGCAGAGAGAGAGAGAGAGAGAGGCAGAGACACAGGCAGAGGGAAAACCAGGCTCCATGCAGAGACCCTGACATGGGACTCGATCCAGAGTCTCCAGATCCCGCCCTGGGCTGCAGGCGGCGCTAAACCACTGCGCCACCCGGGCTGCCCACAAATGTCTTAACAGATAAATGGTTAGTATCCAAAAGCTGTAAAGAACTGGTGAAACTCCACACTGAAAAAACAATCCAATCAAGAACTGGGTAGAAGACATGAACAGACATTTCTTCAAGAAGACGTACAAATGGCAAAACACACGTTAGAATGATGCTTAATTAGGGCAGCCTGGGTGGCTCAGCGGTTTAGCACCGCCTTCAGCCTCGGGATCGAGTCCCACATCAGGCTCCCTGCATGAAGCCTGCTTCTCCCTCTGCCCGTGTCTCTGCCTCTCTCTCTGTCTATAATAAATAAATAAATCTTTAAAAATGAAATAAAATAATGCTTAATTAACATCACTCGGTATCAGAGAAATATTAATCAAACCTACAATAAGATACCACCTCACACTGCTCAGAATCTGGGCTAAAATTAACAAATCAGGAAATGACAGATGTTCACAGGATGCAGAGAAAAGGGAATCTTCCTACAGTGTTGGGAATGTAAGCTGGTGCATCCAGTCTGGAAAACAGAATGGAGGTTCCTCAGAAAGTTGAAAATAGAGCTACCCTATGACCCAGCAATTGCACTAACTAGGTATTTTCCCCAAAGATGCAAATGTAGTGATCCAAAGGGGCACCTCCACCCCAATGTTTATAGCAGCAATACCCACAATAGCCAAACTCTGGAAAGAACCCAGATGGCTATGGACAGATGAAAGGATAAAGAAGATGAGCTCTATATGTATGTAAGTGTACACACACACACACACACACACATATATTTTACTCTCATGAATAAAAAAAAAAAAAAACAGTGCTCATCCATCATGTTGCGCCCTCCTTTTTTTAAAAAAAAAATTTATTTATTTATTCATGAGAGACACAGGAAGAGAGGCAGAGACACAGACAGAAGGAGAAGAAGCAGGCTCCAGGCTGCGAGCTGGACCACACACTGAGCTGAAGGCGGCGCTAAACCGCTGAGCCACCCGGGCTGCCGGAGCACTGATTATTATATAAGACTGGTGAATCACTGACCTCTACCTCTCAAACTAATAATACATTATGTTAATTAAATGAATTTAAAGTTTTTTAAAAACTGAAAAAAATTCATTTGTTAAAAATAAAAAAATGGATAAAACAAAAATCAAGGAAACAAAATCCTTTCATTTCTATTTTCTTTAAACGTTTTATTTTTATATTTGAAAAAAAAAAAAAACAAGAGCAAGAGTGAGAGCAAGTGAGAGTGAGTAAGAGAGAGTACAAGCAGGGGCAGTGGGTGAGGGGAGGGAAAAGCAGACTCCTTGCTGAGCAGGGGACCAGACATGAGGCTCAATTCCAGAACCCTGTGATCATGATCCAGCTGAAGGTAAACATTCAACTGAGTAACCTAGAAACCTTCATCTATTCATTCGAAAGAAAGAAAAAGAAAGAAGAAAGAAAGAAAGAAAGAAAGAAAGAAAGAAAGAAAGAAAGAAAGAAGAAGGAAGGAAGGAAGGAAGGAAGGAAGGAAGGAAGGAAGGAAGGAAGGAAGGAAGGAAGGAAGGAAGAAAACCATCAATGTAAAATATGCTGGCAATGACTTTATAAAAAGTAAATATATGGAACGAAACTCAGATACATTTTGAGGAAAGTAGAAGAAAAATGTACGATTAATTTTCACTGAAGTAAACTTTTAGTGACAAAGTTTTTCTTAAATGTGGGAAGTTTATTAACTATCTAGTCTCTTCTTAGAAAAAACATGCCCATGTCCTATCAGAACATTTATCTAAAATAATCAGAGATGACTCCCATATACAACTAAAGAGAAAGTGAGAACGCATAAGAAAAATCACAGGAACTTCATGTTATACATGACAGTTATGAAATGATGCAATTATTGATAAGGTGACAATTGAGACTTTATAAAAGCCTGCAAGTTCTGAGTTCTAAATGTTCTAGCACCCATATGACATTATTAACAGAGGAATTCTAGGAAACAAATAGTCATTATATTATTTCAATGTTGGGATCCTGGGTGGCGCAGCGGTTTGGCGCCTGCCTTTGGCCCAGGGCGCAATCCTGGAGACCCAGGATTGAATCCCACATCGAGCTCCCGGTGCATGGAGCCTGCTTCTCCCTCTGCCTATGTCTCTGCCCCTCTCTCTCTCTCTCTCTCTCTCTATCATAAATTAAAAAATTAAAAAAATATTTCAATATTGAAGAACAGAATACATACAGTTGAACATTAATTCCTACATTAATAATATAAAGAAAAATGAACTTTTGGGACTCCTGGTAGCTCAGTGGTTGAGTCCCAGGATCAGGTCCCACATGGGGGCTCCCTGCATGGAGCCTGCTTCTCCCTCTGCCTGTGTCTCTGCCTCTCTCTGTGTGTCTCTCATGGGTAAATAAACAAAATCTTAAAAAAAAAAAAAAAAGAACTTTTGAATAAAGCATTAGATTTTCTCATTTTAGGGAGGTGCACAATTACCTAATGAAGGTACTGAATCTCATTTTGTAGCATTAAGATTAAAGTCTGCATAACATTGGAATGTATAAACCAGAATACATGTAATATCTGTCTCCAGTGTGCCCAGCCATTCTGACCCAAACCACAATATGTGTACAACTACACTGACACACTTCTGACACAAAGCAAAACAACTTACAAAGGGCTTAGCCTAGAGATCCTCAGAAACAGGGATATTTCCATAGGAAACTTCTAACAAAGGAGACGCCCTCAGATTATTCAAGCCCATCCCTTCCCAGGAAAGTCTCCTGGCCCTCACTGTGGAAGTGATGGACCATCAGTGGAGCAGAAGGAGAATCCTTAGTGAAAGTGAGAGCTTTTTTTTTTTTTTTTTTTTTTTTTTTAATTTTTATTTATTCATGATAGGCACACAGTGAGAGAGAGAGAGGCAGAGACACAGGCAGAGGGAGAAGCAGGCTCCATGCACCGGGAGCCTGACGTGGGATTTGATCCCGGATCTCCAGGATCGCGCTCTGGGCCAAAGGCAGGCGCCAAACCGCTGCGCCACCCAGGGATCCCAAGGTGAGAGCTTTTAATGTTGGATACCACATGTCCCTCTGTGAGAGGGAGACAAATAACGTTAGGCTTCTCAAACTCATTTCCATTCAAGGAGACCTATTCCAACCAGTTTAAGGTCTATATTCCACGTCACATGTGGACCTCTCCTCTGTCATCTGCCTCATTCATTCCCACCTACATGGATGGAAGACTACTGTCTCCTTTCTCTTCACATTCCACAGCTGCTTCTCTTGCTCCAAAAACGTGATCAGATCTGGCTTGGACACAATGAGGCTTGTTTATTAGAAAAAAGGAAAATGAGTATTGCTGGAGATCCTAACTTTCAATCCACTATTGTGTTAAGTAGAGAAGAAAAGACATTGTAGAATTCTAAAAAAAATGGCTTCCCAAATCATATTGCCCAACAGCCTCTTTAGAATACACAGGAGACATTTCCAATGTTCACATCCTAATCTCCACTTCCAAGTAGTAGACACAATGATAAGGAGTGGAAATATAAGTTTAAGATGTGGGGAGTCGCATTTTATGCCACTCTGTTTAGAATTACCACTCATCTACAGAAGTAATGATGTTCCCTTAGGAAGGGGAAACTAGAACTTAAGAGGACACATCATGAAGCTTTGTCTCTACATCAATAAACCCCTCCTTATTTCCCATTCTGCCTGGATCTGAATTCCAAGCATTCAAAGAGGAATCTTCTAAGACACAGTCTTTAAAGGAAGGAAGAAAACCCAGAGTGTGCTCTGGGAAACCTGGAAGGAGTCATCCTCACCCAAGAAGAGGAGGCATCTGTAGTTCTCTAACATCACATCCCTGTACAGTTCCCGCTGACTGTGATTCAGGCATCTCCACTCCTCCTGAGAGAATTCTTTTTTTTTTTTTTTTTTTTTTTTCCTGAGAGAATTCTATGGCCACATCCCTGAATGTCAGCAGTCCCTGCAATAAATACCACAGTTACCAAGGGGCCACAGGCAGAGTTGACAATGGTCCCTAAGGTGGAACAGGGTGTTAGTGTCACCAGCTAGACCCCAAGACCTGACCTTCCCTGCTCACCTACTTGTACTATCTGACATTTGTCCCACATTTTACTTAACCTCATCTTTCCACCTTAGGTTTTACTCCCGGCAAAGACCCAAAGGTCTACTCTCCTATCAAGGAATGGAAACTATCCAACTAAAATGGAAATGATGGCTGAAAGAATGAGCTTGGGCCAGCCCAGTTTGACCTTAACTCTTGACTAATAACTATGTAGATGGACCAAAGAGTAATAACCCATGGCACTTTTACCTTAGTATGAAAATCTCCACCAGGACTCCTGGGTGGCTCAGTGGTTGAGCGCCTGCCTCTGGCTCAGGGTGTGATCCCAGGTCCTGGGATAGAGTCGCACATGGGGGTCCCTGTGGGGAACCTGTTTCTCCCTCTGTCTGTGTCTCTCATGAATAAATAAATAAAATCTTTAAAAAAAAAAAAAAAGAAAAGAAAATCTCCAAAGGAGAAGCACAAACCTCATTTACATAACATACAGAGAATATATAAAAGTGTTGTTTGCAGGTACCTGTGTGACCTTATACCCAGCTATAAGAAGATGATGAAGCCCCTCTTGCTGAATTTCCATCCTAACCCTAAATAAAAGGAAACCATTCCCTCTGACTCTGAGTCTCTGCTTGGGAAGTTATCCCCTATAATCTCCTTATTGGCTGCAAATCAAATTTCCTTTGTGTCATAACCCCACCTGGTAGAGTTTCTATCAAGGACTCTATTTCAGGATTTTAAGACACTCAAACATGTTAATGATTCTTGTTTTAGTTTTAGTTTTTTTTTTTCCTCCTGAAAATACAAAGAAGTAAATAGAAGGGTAACTCTGTGACCTAAGTGTGGAAGAAAATAAAAATCTACAAGATTGATGGGGGAACAGAAAACTAGCTGAGGACAAAGAACAAGCCTGGGGCAGCACATTGACAAGTCCTTGAAACAGGAGAGGTACATTCATCTACAGACTTAACTGCCTCGATGTTCATACTTTGCTAAGGGATCTTAGCCCAACCTCCAGGACCCTGTAAGTCTACTTTAACATATAAAAATTCCTTTAGAAATTTCCTTTATCTCTAAACTCAAAGATACATCTTGGCAATCATCCTCCAAGCACATGGCCCACTGATATATATCTGAAGGGTCTCATAACTCAGGTTTTATTAGATGGTAATTAGTGACCTTTTCCCAACAATAACTAGCCCCCTCTAGGTCCTAGAAACCTTGCTTCCAAAATGCCTTAAAAAGTTCAGCTATCCTCAAACCCCTCCCAACTCCCAGGTATATAATCAGCCACCCCTCACAAGCCTGGGGCAGCAGCCCTTCCTACCCATGGGTCATGTCCCCGTGCTTTAATAAAACCACCATTTTGCACCAAAGACGTCTCAACAATTCTTTCTTGGTTGTCAACTCTGGACCTCACCTATATTCCTAAACTTTATCAAGAAGAAGGTCTCCCTTAGAACCCTCAGTCTTAGAAATCATTCTCTATACTACATGAGAGAGAGAGCCTCCATTGTCCAGTGGAAACTGATGGGAGCTACTGGTCAAGCAAGAATTCTTGAGACATTTTTGATGCAAAAACTGTTTTTATGAAAGTGCAGGGACAGGACCCCTGGGCAGAAGGACCTATACTGTCCTTGAGAGAAGCCATTGATTATATATTTTTAAATTGAGGGGCAGAAATAAAGAAGTTTCTTTTTTTAAGGTTTTATTTATTTATTCATGAGAGACAGAGAGAGAGAGAGAGAGAGAGAGAGAGAGAGAGAGAGGCAGAGACATAGGCAGAGAGAAGCAGGTTCCATGCAGGGAGCTCTATGTGGGACTCCATCCCAGGACTCCAGGATCCCCACCCCCACCCCCCACCCCCCCACCCCACCCCGCCAAGCCAAAGGCAGAAGCTCCACCACTAAACCACCCAAACATCCCTAAAGGAAGCTTCTGTAGGGTATTTTCATTTGTTAAAGAGGACTTAAGGGATCCTGGAGGTCTGGCTATTGTCAAGCTGGTTGTTTTTTGCCTCTAGCAAAGCCCTAACATTAAGGAAATTGTAAATTCCTAATAGTTTCTCATACTTTGCCAATCTTGGATATTTATCAAAGGACTGCAAGTTGAATTTCAGTTTCTCTACATTTCTTTTACCTTTGTACTCCTTATAGGCAACAACAAGCAAGAGAGACTAGAAAGAAGTTTCCACTTTACATAGGATGGGTCCTGCATATCACTCAGTAAATCTAAGATCCTTATGAATATTAAGGGAGAAAATATAAACTGAATAGGAAAGAAATCTGTCAGCACCAAACCAAGTCAAAGAAGATAACATGAGCTCTAAGGAAACCAATTGATAACAGTGCCTAAGGCGCACTAAAGGACCTATATTACTGGTATGTTCTTGTTGCCACCAAACATTAAATCAGAATATAAATTGACTTATGAGAATATAGTGCATTTATACAAACTTCAATCAGTATAGGTTCCATGTCCTGTAATATCTAGTACATTTTAAATAGAGGATCTTTTTCACAATCTAAAGAGCAAGATTACTGCCTGCTCCCCCCATCCCTTCCCAGTCCCCCCACACACACTGGAAAATTCCCCAGTTATTCTGAGCCTCATACCCATTATGTTTATTTATGCATTATCCCCCTTGGTCTACACAAAGGTGAAAAAGCATCCAGATGGGACTTGAATAAGAACTGCTTTTCTTGACTGATATTCCAACCAGACTCCATCAGCAATAAGAATGTTGGACTCAAAGACTTGCCCTGTGAATCTGTCACAAAGGGAATATTTTCAATACTTGCAGGACTTTAATTCAAAGGGACAACTGTTGATGCGCTGTTGGAAGCCATGTTGGAGAGAAGGCAGAGAAGCTCTGGGATATAGGGAAGAAGGTTCTAAAGTCATTTTTGAAAAGGTTTTAAACATCAGGTGAAAACATAAGGCAGAAAAATCAAAACTAGAGGAACCAACATTTGCAATTTCTAAATTAATGGAATTCCAGGAGGAAAACATGAAAGCCTCTGACCTCAGATGCAAGGCTTACCTGAGAACTGGCCATTTCTTCTTCTTTCACTTTGTCCTCTAGATTTCTTTCTCAGAAGAGATTCATGGAGAAATCACAGCTGCATCAGGAGAAAATGCCTTTAAAGCCACCAACAGAGCCTCTGCACCTCTAAACTGCTCGCCAGAAAGCAGGACTTTGAAACGCAGAAAAGGCCCCAAAACTTCCTAATCCTTTGCCTCAGGGGCCTTTCAGAAACTGAGTTCCTACGAGGAGACCAATCACTGACTTTTCATTCTCTCCTTTCAGGGGGCTTCCCCTCCAACAGACTACAACAAATTCAGCTACCGCCTACGAAGGGTGTGCTGCCCGGACTTGACCCTCCAGAAATCACAGTAGGGGAGACCGGTTACCTCTCCTTGGCCAAAGCTTACTCTCAACTCTCATAAAATAACTTGGAAGCCCTCATGCTTAAACCTGACCTCACTTAGAATCACCCAGAGCCGTTATTTAAAACAACACTGTCCGTTCCACCCACACCAATTGACAGAAACATAGAGGGAGGATACCAGCAAGGATCGCTCTTGAAACTCCACATAATTATCCGACTGGAAAGCAAGTGAGAGAAGTGATCTGGCAAAGGAGAGTAACTAAGGCTATGATTGTTATCCAGATTTAAATCCATGCCTTCTCCACTGATCAGAATTTCCGGCACTTTACACAGTCTGCCTCTTTCTGCTACACAGAGGGACATACTCTTACAAATGGAGCGTTCCCATATAAATGAAAATGTCTCTCACAAAAGTAAACAAACTGGGTTTCAGAGCTTTTCCTTTGTCTGCTGTTTCTTTAAAATAACAGCAGAGGGGCGCCTGGGCGGCTCAGTAGGCTGAGCATGT
Source organism: Canis lupus dingo (assembly GCF_003254725.2). Classification (NCBI taxonomy): domain Eukaryota; kingdom Metazoa; phylum Chordata; class Mammalia; order Carnivora; family Canidae; genus Canis; species Canis lupus. The sequence continues at coordinate 103,827,242 of NC_064243.1, forward strand.
GACTCTTGATTTCAGCTCAGGTCCTGATCTCAGTGTCATGAGGTCAGGGTCCACTGAGGAGGGAGCCTGCTTAAGATTCTGTTGCTCCACCTCTGCTCCTCTTCCCCCTTCCTGGCTCCTGCCCACAGGCTCCTGCTTTCCTTCTCTCTCTCTCTCTCCCTCAAAACAAACGAACCAAAAAAACCACCCCCCCATACACAAGAAAACGCAAACGCAGTCTAAAATAATCTTTAAAGGGCAGCCCGAGTGGCTCAGCAGTTTAACGCTGCCTTCAGCCCAGGGTATGATCCTGGAGACCCTGGATCGAGTCCCACATCAGGCTCCCTGGATGGAGCCTGCATCTCTCTCTCTCTCTCTCTCTCTCTCTCTCTCTCTCTCTCTCTCTCACTCTCATAAATAAATAAAATCTTTAAAAAAAAAATAAAAATCTTTAAAGAGGTATATTTTTTGCTAACAAAATGTTCCCCACCCCCCGCTCCCGTCAGTAAGGAAATGTTTATTTTCATAAGTAACTGCAAAACGGTTTTCCTTTTTTTTTTTTTTTTAATTTTTTTTTATTTATTTGTGATAGTCACACACAGAGAGAGAGAGAGGCAGAGACACAGGCAGAGGGAGAAGCAGGCTCCATGCACCGGGAGCCCGACGTGGGATTCGATCCCGGGTCTCCAGGATCGCGCCCTGGGCCAAAGGCAGGCGCCAAACCGCTGCGCCACCCAGGGATCCCAAGTTTTCCAAAGTGATTTTACTTCTTACTTTCCCATCAGCAACATATGAGAATTCTAATTCCTCATATTTACACTAAAATTTGGTTTTATTCCTTTTATTTTAGGAATTCTAGAAAATATTGAGTGGTTTCTCAATGTAAAATGTGACATGGCTTACTTCAGCTATCCTGGTGACTCAAACTAAAACCTCTTAAGAGTATAAAGTCAAACAAAAATCAAATGGCTGCATTAAAACAACAGCAAGGCTTCATAGCTTAAACCAAGTATCCTTTTCCCTCTTTTCGCCAAACTTCCTCTCCCCCCTTCTTAGCCTTTGTTTTCTGTTTTCAGGAATCCAGTACCACTCTGAAAACCTGGTGAGCAAGGCTGGCAGCACAGACACCATTCCTGTTGCAACAGGCCAGATCCTATACATGCCTGCGAGACCCCTCAGCCCCAGTCACAGAGTGAGCTTCTACTTCTGGGGTCTTATCTTCCTGCATCCTCCTCTATCTAGCAAAGCTATAAAGCTACTGTTCTTCATCCCCAACACGGTCTTCAGGTCATATTTTTGCCCTAAAGCACAGAGGTCACTTTGTGACAACAGAATGAATGTGCAGGAGAGGAAACATTTTCTGTTGGGCCTTCGGGATCAAGGGGGATCAGGAGGCACCAACAAAATGGCTGCAGACCCTCCACCTTGTTGCCCCCACTTCGGAACTTTCCCATCACCAGCAGACTGCCCGAGGACATGTCATCAGGGGGAGACAGGACCTATGCAGGAAACCTGAACCATTCCTTAACCAGATCCCATATAAGGGCATGGGCAGTTATTGCCCCAGGCTGATTTCACCAGCAATATGCCCTAATACCTATCACCCTGTATGGACACACATCCCCTTACCCCTCCCTCCCTTAAAAAGCCCACTTGCCCTCCATGTGTGCGAATTCCCAGGCCCTTGACTCCCTGCTCTCTCCCTCCCCTGCGGGCCACAGAAACTTTCCAGAGAGCGCATCCCATTAAAAGCCTGTTTTGGCCAACTTTTGCCTGGCCTATTTCATTTCACGACCAATCCGATTAAATCTGACACTTTCTTCATCTGTTCTCAATTCTTTGGCCAGAATGATAATTACACAGATGTGAGGCAGACTCACAAGAGAAAAAAAAATTCTTAATTATGGGAACCCCAAACATATGAGGCTCAAGACAGGCAATTAGTGCTTATATGCATGCCACTGTCACTTAGCAGAATGTAAGGATTTAGAATTTCAAAAATGGGGAAGCATATTCACAGGAAAAAGGAAAGAGCAAATGTTTGCCAAGGAATAGGTTGCCACACCAGGCAGGTAATTCTTTATCATATAAAAAGTTAATCTCTGAGGCTCCTGGGTGGCACAGTTAAACATTTGCCTTCAGCTCAGGTCATGATTCCCTGGTCCTGGGATGGAACCACTCCCACTGCGTGTTCACATGCACATTCACTCTCAAATAACTAAATAAATGGGACGCCTGGGTGGCTCAGCAGTTGAGTACCTGCCTTTGACCCAGGGCGTGATCCTGGAGACCTGGGATCCAGTCCCACATAGGGCTCCCTGCATGAAGCCTGCTTCTCTCTGCCTATGTCTCTGCCTCTCTCTGTGTGTGTCTCTCATGAATAAACAAAATCTTGAAAAAAATAACTAAATAAAATCTTTTAAAAAAGTAATCTCAAAAAATAAAAAATAAAAAAAAAGTAATCTCTGATATCAGCTATATTACTGATAGAGTTCTCCCATCTATTTTATTCTTGGTATATAACCAACCTCACAAAACAAGGAAATCCTACCATTTGCTGCAACAGAATAATCATAGAGGATCTTGTTCACACAGAAGTTACATAGAAGTACCCCTCTAACCAATTTAGTAGTTTTTAAATTCTGGATGAACCTCTAGGCTGTGTAATCGATAAACCACACCTCTTTCTATATATCTATTGAACATGCATTGTTTCCTAGAAAGAATAGGGACAGAAGCCTTTTGCATCACCTCTCCCTGAGACACCCATACACAATCTCCAAGCAGGTCCATAACATCTGTAGCTGGCACCACAGAGTCTACAGGCAATCAAGAAGTGTTACAGATTATCAGGCTCCTCTTTTACTGATGACTGGCCTCAAATTCCTTTAAAAATCTTTGGGCCAGGCTGAATCCTTGGAGTTGGTTTCTGGACAAGACTCCACCTTCTTCGCCAGTGGCCAGCTTCCTGAGTAAAGCTCTTCTTCCTTTCCAATCAAAACTTATGTCTTGAGTATTGGCTTTTCGAGCCACTGGAAGCGAAAAATGGAGCTTTCAGTATCAAAACTATTGTGGGATTGTTGAGCCCATCCAGCAGGAAAGGATTCTTGAGATGTTTAAGGTGCAACTTAGTTTATTCAAATAGCAGGGGGATAGGATGCCCAGGTAGAAAGAGTTGCATTTTGGCTATGTGAAGCTGGTCCTTATCGCTTAACATTCAAGGAGGAGGGGACATGTAGGGAGTATTAGATCATAAATGTTTCTTCAAATTTCTACTTGAAAAACTACTTTTGCAAAATTTCTCTGGTCCTTTTCACTCAGTTCAGTATTATGGGTGAGATGTACAGGCAGTCATGAGACCCTTTAAGAATGTGCCAACCAGTATGTATTTGATCAGTATCAAAACTCTGCAGCCTATAGGTCAGCTCTCTGGGCTAAAGGTGAACATTTTTCTGTTTCATCCCTCATCATTTTACCTCTGACCAATTATCGGTTCTTAAATGTTAAGGGTTGTTGAAAGGTGAAGGGGTTCTATTGTGCAACATCTTCAAGGTGACATTGTTGTAGAGGTGTCTCTACCCATGCAATGAAATTGGGCCCTATCTGTCCCTACCTATAACTATTTCACAAGGCCACTGTTGTAAAGTCCAGAGGGGATGGGGGTGGGGGTGAATTTATTTTGAGGAATCAGTATGATTGCTTGGCTGGGAAAAGGAGTCAGGAGCTGCTTACGTATATCTCAACAACAGGAGAGAACAAAGCAAAAGGAGAACACATTAGAGTATTTTTTTCTTTAGAGTATTATTATAATGAAAAATCAGAAGAGCAATGAGAAGACCATTTAAGGTGACCATACTCCACTCTCCATGAGGAATTTAATCAATTGCTAAGTGACAATGTTGAGAGAAAGAGAGAAATCAAGAAACAGACTCTTAATGATAGAGAACACACCAATAGTTACCAGAGTGAAGGTGGGTGCGGTGAAGGGTTAAATAGGTCCTGTGAATAAAGGACTGCAATTCTTGTGATGACCACCAGGTAAGGTATAGAATTTTTTTTAACCACTGTATTATACACCTGAAACTAATAAAACACTTTATCTTAACTAACTGGAATTAAAATCTTTTTATAAAAATATTTTATTTATTCATGAGAAACACAGAGAGAGAAGCAGAGACATAGGCAGAGGGAGAAGCAGGCTCCCCATGGGGAACCCCATGTGGGACTCAATCCCTGGACCATGGGATCAAGACCTGAGCCAAAGGTAGATGCTCAACACTGAGCCACCCAGGTGCCCCTGAAATTAAAAATCTAAAGAGTCAAAATCAAAGACAAGCTCATGGCAATCCATTAAAATACTGATGTATCTATATAATAGCAATAGATAGAAGTAAAGAATATTATCTGATGCAGTTGAAATGAAGAAACCTTCCCAGATATCAGCAGACGAGAGCTAACACTTCCATAAAAACGCATACGACCATAAATTGACATTTCTTAATTATTGCTTCAGGCCTAATGTATTGAAATCATGACTCCTAGGACATTATATCAGAACAAGAATGCTTCTTAAGGGACACCTGGGTGGCTCAGCGGTTAAGCATTTGCCTTTGGCACAGGGCGTGATCTTGGAGTCCTGGTGTTGAGTCCCACATCAGGCTCCCTGCATGGAGCCTGCTTCTCTCTCCACCTAGGTCTCTGCCTCTCTCTCTGTCTCTCATGAATAAATAAATAAAATTTTTTTAAAAAGAACGCTTCTTGAGTGCTTGTAATCTGCATTTTCTTTTCTTTCTTTCTTTTTTTTTTTTTTAAAGATTTTATTTATTTATTCATGAGAAACAGAGAGAGGCAGAGACACAGGCAGAGGGAGAAGAAGCAGGCTCCTCACTGGGAGACTGATGCGGGACTTGATCACCGGACTGAGGATCACGCCCTGAGCCAAAGGCAGACAGACGCTCAACCACTGAGCCACCCAGACGTCCCTGTAATCTGTATTTTCAAGAAGGAACATACAGTGGATTTAAAATGCATAATTTTATCTATGTGTGATCATAAGATATTTTAATGATAGAATATATTGGTTTTTAATGTGTTAATACTGATGTGTACAGGAATAATGTATTATCCCGCCACCAACATTAACCTACCTTACCTTAAGAATGTGGACAACAGGGGATCCCTGGGTGGAGCAGCGGTTTAGCGCCTGCCTCTGGCCCAGGGTGTGATCCTGGAGACCTGGGATCGAGTCCCACGTCGGGCTACCGGTGCATGGAGCCTGCTTCTCCCTCTGCCTCTCTCTCTCTGTGTGTGTGATTATCATAAATAAAATTAAAAAAAAAAAAAAAGAATGTAGATAACAGGTGGTGTTTACCATGCCATTTGATAATGGTGATGTAATATCACCAGTAATCCCTTTTCTCAGTGGCCTCTGAGAATATATTTAAAAGTGTATTAAATACATTTAATACACCATTAAGTGTATCAAATAATGTGTGATTATATTTCCAACAGTTTATCTATTGTATCATTTTCTTCTCCTTTTAACTGCTGAGACATCCACATGGATATATAACATATTATATCGGGGGACCGTTGGCAGGTTAGGTAAACTCCTTCCTGATGGTGTGCTGCCTGCTATCCATTTTGTGTAGTCAGTTGGTTTGCAGGGGACATGAACTGACACAATACCTTCTCACTAGTGCATTCCCTAAACAACACCCTGCAGAGTCACAAGTTAATATAATTTCTGACGTGACACCTCAACCACTGCCCTTGTGAACAACCATCTCCCCTGGCAACCTATGCATCCTCTTGTATACCCTGTAGAGAAGATCCCCACAGAGATTACCTAAATATGTTTTTGTCTCAGTGGCTCCATCTGGACTGACCCAGGAACTCAAAGACACTCTCTGCCCATAGATCCAAATAGAAGATTGAGCCCCCTGTCATGATGGACAGCTTCCTTTGACGTGTAAATGAACTCAATATCTACATGTGGCAGTACTCGGTGTATAATAGATACCCCATAAGTGGAGAAAAGTATTCCAACACGAGGAAAGGCATGAGAAACAAAAATTACAGGAAGAAGAACTGCATGAATTCTACATGTGGAGAGAGGACACCTATTACTGGGTTACACACCTGACTCTCAGAATACAGAAAGACAAATTCTACTTGTCTTAACTTTTTAAGCATCTCCAGTTCTTCTTGATCTCAGTTTCATTCCTAGTTACAAATGTATCTGAGACAATTTTTTGTACGTTTTGTAGAGTCCTCACTGACCTCTTGAGATTAGAGGGATACAAGGACAATGGGCCACAGTATAAATTCAGACATTTAACACCCAGAAGGGTGTGAACAGAGTTGAAACATGATGACCTACATTCCCAAGGTGCAAACATAAAATATTTTTATTTATTTTTATTTTATTTTAATATTTATTTATTCATGATACACATATAGAGGCAGAGACACAGGCAGAGGGAGAAGCAGGCTCCATGTCGGGAGCCCGAGACAAGACTCGATCTTGGGACTCCAGGATCGCGCCCTGGGCCAAAGCCAGGCGCTAAACCGCTGAGCCACCCAGGGATCCCCAAATAAAATATTTTTTAAAAAAAATAGTCTTATTTGAGAGAAAGAGAGAGAGTACAAGCAGTAGGAATAGCAGAGGAAGAGAGAGAAACAGGCTCCCCACTGAGCTGGGAGCCCAGTGCAGGACTGGATCCCCAAATCCTGAGCCAAAGGCAGACACCCAATCAACTAAGCCACCCAGGCACCCAACGCTATTTTTAAAAAATATTTTATTTATTTATTTGAGGGAGGAAGGGAGATAGAGAGTGCACATGAGCAAGCACAGCAGAGGAAGCAGCAGAGGGAAAGTGAGAAACAGGCAGCCTGACAGGGGCATGGATCCCAAGACCCTGGGGTCATGATATGAGCCAAAGGAAGTGGCCACCGAGGTGCCTCAAGATAAGACCTACTAAACGCATACGTGGTGCTCGCTTCAGCGGCACATATACTAAAATTGGAACAATACAGAGAAGATTAGCATGGCCCCTGTGCAAGGATGACACGCAAATTCGTGAAGCGTTCCATATTTTTTTGCCAGGCTGCATAGCGAAGAAAATGAATAGACAGCTTATGTGCGTGTCATATTTGTGTTAATAAAACCATAAAAATACCATCAAAAAAAATAAACGCATATGTGGAGGGGGACCTGGATTGCTCAGTCAGTTAAGCATCTGTCTGTGGTTCAGGTCATGAGCTCAGGGTCCTGGGACAAAGCCCCAACTTAGGCTCCCTGCTTAGCTTCCCCCTCTCCTGCTCCCACTGCTAGTGCTCACTGTCTGTCAAAGAAATACAGAAAATCTTAAAACATATACCTGGAGAACACTTTTTGAAATGGAGGGAGGGAACTGGAGGGAACACGTAGTCGCTCCAAAGTCCAAGTCAGATGCTCATGGTGTCACCTGATGAATAAAAGTAATAGAGATGGGGACTTGGCAAATATGGTGAGTTCCTGGGACCAAGGAATTCCTACTTTTCTTCATGATTTAACTGAATTCCCTGGTGTTACTAATAAGCAATAAGATTCTGTTGGATACAGAGATTACTGATCTTCTTCAGGTCTAAATTATTGGCAGTGGATGGTGAGGGGTAGTGGATGATGGAAGCATCATAGACAATACTTTAAGATATATCACAGATTAGGGATCCCTGGGTGTCGCAGCGGTTTGGCGCCTGCCTTTGGCCCAGGGCGCGATCTTGGAGACCCGGGATCGAATCCCACGTCGGGCTCCCAGTGCATGGAGCCTGCTTCTCCCTCTGCCTATGTCTCTGCCTCTCTCTCTCTCTCTCTCTCTGTGACTATCATAAATAAATAAAATAAAATAAAAAAATTTAAAAAAAGATATATCACAGATTAGATGTTGGAGATGAAGCCTTGGGGACACTCTAATAGGCAGGATCAGCAAGGCATGTGCTATGATTCCACAAACCACTAGTATCCCAGGTGTATAACTCCAACATCGGTTTGATCCACTACAGATGGATGATCTTCCAGGAATGCTGATCACTCCCTCATTCTATCTTGCCCATGATTAGGGTAGTCACGTCCTCTGGGCTCTGTGCTTGTTGCCAGTGAGTGGGGACACAGGTTAGTAGTCAGAGGTTGTGAGCATCTCTGCCTCAATCTACCCAGTTTTTGGCCACAAATCTCCGTGGTCCTTCACAGCCCTTGCTGCTCCTTTACCCATCCTGTCTGGAGTGGAACTTGGATTTCTATTACTTGTGAAATCCAGTGCAAAGAAGTTGGATAACAGGTTATTCACATTTAACATTATTACAATTGAAATATAATAATCTATTTTGGGTCAGCCTGGGTGGCTCGGCGGTTTAGCACTGCCTTTGGCCCAGGGCATGATCCTGGAGACTGTGGATTGAGTCCTGTGTCGGGCTCCCTGCATGGAGCCTGCTTCTCTCTCTGCCTTGTCTCTGCCTCTTTCTGTTTCCCATGAATAAATAAATAAAATCTTTAAAAAAGAAAAAAAAAGAATCCATTTCATTTTGTACCTGTGACTTTGTGTTCAGCTATACCAAGAATGACAAATACTTCTAAAAAAGATGTATATTTTCTGTTATATACACAATGAATATGTAGGAAGCCCATGTCTGATAAAATGACTGAGACATCATATGGGGTAGCTCTATTTCCCCTTTTTTGTACTTCTATTATCCATTAACAGCCTTGTGCTCATCTTTCATCTCTCATGGCCCAAAACTGGTTGCCCCACCAGTAGGCATCAAATCCTGTTTCATGGGATCCCTGAGTGGCTCAGCGGCTTAGCGCCTTCCTTCAGCCCAGGGTGTGATCCTGGAGTCCCCGGATTGAGTCCCACATCAGGCTCCCTGTGGGAAGCCTGCTTCTGCCTCTGCTTATGTCTCTGCCTCTCTCTCTCTCATTCTGTGTCTCTCATGAATAAATAAAAATAAAATCTTTAAAAAAATCCTGTTCCATTACTAAGGAATAAGAAGAAATATGAGAGAACATAGGGACTTTTTTTTTTAAAGATTTTATTTATTTATTCATGACTGACACACAGAGAGAGGCAGAGACACAGGCAGAGGGAGAAGCAGGCTCCCTGCGGAGAGCTCAATGTGGGACTGGATCCCAGGACCACGGGATCTCGACCTAAGCCAAAGGCAGATGCTCAGCCACTGAGCCACCCAGGTGCCCCTATAGGGGTTTTGACTTAAAGTTATTTCATTTTCATTCATTCGGGGTACTGCACAGACACTTCTCCAGAGCTCAGGGACTGACCAGAGCTCTCTCAGATGGCTCTGTAAGCAACACCATGTGTACAGCAAAAGTGGATACTCAAGAATATCTTTAAAAATAGCCATTTTTACCTGCACTGTGTCACAGCATCTGACACAATGGCCATCGCCATTGGCACTGTAATAAGATGTCATGAAAATCCCTCAATGTGAGAATATGCTTAACCTGGAAGCACAAGAACTTCATTATGAATGCAAATAGAATGCCTCTTTTGAGGTAGGAATGTATACATTTTCAATCCTGTACATACGTTAAGATTTTAGAGAAAAATTATTGTTATTATTATTATTTTAAAATTTAGTTATTCATGAGAGACACAGAGAGACAGAGAGAGGCAGAGACACAGGCAGAGGGAGAAGAAGGCTCCATGCAGAGAGCCTGATGTGGGACTGGATCCTGGGACTCCAAGATCACGCCTTGAGCAGAAGGCAGACGTTTAACCGCTGAGCCACCCAGGAGTCCTGAGAAAAATTATTATTATCTTTTTAAAAGAATTATTTATTTATTCATGAGAGACACAGAGAGAGAGAGAGAGAGAGAGGCAGAGACATAGGCAGAGGGAGAAGCAGGCTCCTTGCAGGAAGCCTGATGTGGGACCTGATCCCAGGATCCTGGGATCTCGCCCTGAGCTGAAGGCAGACGCTCCACCACTGAGCCAACCAGTCATCCCTAGAGATAAATTATTGAGGAGGAACAGTATTCCTTTACCATTCAGAATTATTTTACCTAGTCTAAGTATCAAATTGACAGAGACAGATTACAGGTGAAAAAATTTCCAAAGTCTGGTTACATACATCCAAAGGCCCAATAATGAAAGTGAGACCCATAAAAATTACTAATGTTGATAATATTTATGCTTTTTAGAAAAAAGAGATAACACATCTGTGAGAATTTGACAGTGTCAGAAAAACTCCCGTTTGGGCCTTCAATTAGTAGATAATTCAGAGTGGAATTTAGGTAGTGGTAATAAAGTAGTGAAAAGTAACCAGTCTATTCATGCAACGTCTCAGCTCCTAATTCCCTAAGAATACCTCTTTATCTCTTCGTACAGAAAAGGTATCTATAACATGGGAGACTGATTTTCTAATTTCTCAGGGTCGGAGTATCCTTTTTGCATTGGCTGTTTCCTAAATAGTTTTTATATCAAAAAACCAATATGCCAAGGGGCACATATTAGGGCAGCCTGCCATTGTCCTCTACACAAACTCGGGAAGACAGAACTGGCAATCCACCAGAAGCAGGGAGAGCAGAAGCCAAGAACCCTCACCCTTCACAGCCCCACCCAGATTCTCCCTCTTCTGGAGATTGTCCAGGCTGGCCCCACTCTGGGATCTCCCCTCACTGAACAGGTGGGAGGAGATCAAAATTTTCTTTGGCTGCCTATTCTCAGTCGCAAGTTGAAGGCAGATGCTTAACCAACTGAGCCACCCAGGCACTCCACAATGAATCTTATTTTCCCTGGAATAGGGCTGAACATTGAGCAATAAAGAGTTCCCTAAACTGACTGAAGAATTTAACATATTTATTCAAAGTTCCAAAGCTGGTTTTTCAGATGTATATCAATTGATCCACATGTTTGCAGTAAGGTCTGGCCAAACATTAGATGAAACTAGCCCAATGGGAACATGATGAACAGGATCCAAACACACAGATCCCTAACTTTTCGCAAGATGCTAGAAAATTCACTAGAAGATGTCAACAATCAATTATAACTGTTTTCCCTGTCCAGTGGATCTGAACAAAATTCAGGTTTAGGACGCCTGGGTGGCTCAGTGGTTGAGTGTCTGCCTTTGGCTCAGGGTGTGATTCTGGAGTCCCAGGATCCAGACCCACATCATGTTCCCTACAGGGAGCCTGCTTCTCCCTCTGCCTATATCTCTGCCTCTCTCTGTGTGTGTCTCTCATGAATAAATAAGGAAACTCTTTAAAAGAAAAAAAAAAGATGTATTTTGCCAACCAGCTGCATGGTCCTCTTAGTAGATTCCACCCTAGAGACTACAGAGAAAATCTGTTGCCTCATGAAACCTTGATATTTTTTTTTTGAAACCTTGATTTTTTAAAGATTTTATTTCTTTATTCACAAGACACACACACACACACACACAGGCAGAGAGGCCCTTTTCTTGAGCACTTGTGCCAAACCGTCAATGAAATTGCTTTCCTTAACCAATGCTATATGAAGGTGCTGTCTTCATAGCAGTAGAAATGGATTTACTGCGTCTCTAATACTCCTATCCCAGCATAATTGTAACACCCTTGTTGAAACCCCTCCTTATTTATACATAAGTGTATCACACATCATGAAATATGTATCTTTGATTTGGATATGTGACCTACTGGGTGGTTCTGGGACATGAGACTGTTGCACCATCATGATTGTACGTTTTTATTCCTCAGCCATTAGAAACGACAAATACCCACCATTTGCTTCGACGTGGATGGAACTGGAGGGTATTATGCTGAGTGAAGTAAGTCAATCGGAGAAGGACAAACAGTGTATGTTCTCATTCATTTGGGGAATATAAATAGTGAAAGGGAATATAAGGGAAGGGAGAAGAAACGTGTGGGAAATATCAGAAAGGGAGACAGAACATAAAGACTCCTAACTCTGGGAAACGAACTAGGGGTGGTGGAAGGAGAGGAGGGCGGGGGGTGGGGGTGAATGGGTGACGGGCACTGAGGGCGGCACTTGACCGGATGAGCACTGGGTGTTATTCTGTATGTTGGTAAATTGAACACCGATAAAAAATAAATTTATTATAAAAAATGATTGTTTTTTTTTTTTTTAAGATTTTATTTATTCATAAGTGACAGAGAGAGAGAGAGGCAGAGACACAGGCAGAGGGAGAAGCAGGCTCCACGCAGGGACTCGATCCCGGAGCTCCAGGATCATGCCCTGAGCCACTCAGAGATCCATGACTGTACGTTCTTACAGCGAGTGCACAACTGTTGAATAGCCCTTGCAAACTGATTTTTTTTTTTTAAGATTTCTTATTTATTTATTTATGATAGACAGAGAGAGAGAGAGAGGCAGAGATACAGGCAGAGGGAGAAGCAGGCTCCATGCCGGGAGCCTGACGCGGGACTGGATCCCCGGACTCCAGCATCGCGCCCTGGGCCAAAGGCAGGCGCCAAACCGCTGCGCCACCCAGGGATCCCCGAAAACTGATTTAAAAAAAACACACAAGACACACAAAACCGCATAACGTTCTACCAACTGTTTCCACTGTTAAAATAATTAAGCTGGGAAACCACAGACTCAGGCGGCTTTAATGTCTTGGTAGCCTCTGTACGCAAACCACAACTTCACAGCCAATTCACTGGAATGGAAGAAAATGAACAAGACAATTGCAGTCAACGAGGGCTTCCAAAAATAAGGCAACAGCTCACGGTATATCAATCAAACATTGCCCTTGCTTACCTCCCAGAATCTCTCTATAAAAACCTCATCGCTACCTCTTCCAGGGGGAGCATGACTAATCATTTGGACAAACCTACTGGTCAAAATTACTATGGAAAATTTGAACGTACATCACTTCATCGCTAAAGATCAACAGTACCACCTTTCATTTTGACCACTCAAGCGGCCTAAACGTCTTGCTCACGTGGCAGCGGGCACGAAACTCCGGGCGGCTGGTTTCCCCGCCCCACAGGCCCAATCTTGCACACGCGCACAACACGCCAAAGCAATTCTGCCCTCACTTCGCCAGAACCCTTGGTAATGGCTCCCCACAGCGCCTGCGCAGAGAGAGTGGCCCGCCAAGTGCTGCGCCTGCGCACGGAGGGCTTGTGGCACAGACCGCGCCCCACTCTGGGCCTAAATCTGCGGTCCTGTACCCCTCCGTCAGCGGTGGCACCTCAACCAAGCCCACACGCCTGAGGTCACAGTGCGGGCAAGCTGGGACCAGAGTCTGTGGACGGACCAGTCCTCCAGCCTGGGTGGCTCGGTGGTTGAGCGTCTGCCTTCAGCCCAGGGCGTGACCCCGGCGTCCCGGGATCGCATCCCGCGGCGGGCTCCCTGCATGGAGCCTGCTTCTCCCTCTGCCTGGGTCTCTGCCTCTCTCTGTCTGTCATGAATAAATGAAATCTAGAAAAAACAACAACAGACCAGTCCTTGTGACCAGCGTTGGTATTACACACAGAGTCAGTCTCTTGTGAGGGAAACAAATTATCCAACCAAAAGTCCCGACTGCCCTGAGGAAGAGCTTGGACCAGCCCAGTTTGAGCTTAAGCCAACCTCACACCTAAGCAGATCAACAAGTAACCTGGAGTGATCTACAGTTACCTTTACCTCAGTAGGATATCGAAATCTCCATTCAAGGAGGAGCACAAACCTCGTTGATCTACCAAGTGGGTATAGAAGTGTTTTCTTGAGGCACTTGTGCCATATTATGCCCAGCTCTACATAAAATGACAAGGCTCTGCTTGCTAAGTATCCACCCTCATCCCAAATAAAAGGAAGTCATTCCCCCTAGCTCTGTGAGTCTCTACTTTGGAATTTATTCTGTGATCTCCTTATTTGCTGTAGATCAAGTTTCCTTTGTAGGACAACCACACCTGGTGTAGTTTGTATCCATGACTCAAGGAGCAGTGAACTCATCGTATTTCAATTACAGTACAACTGGTTCTGACTTAGGAGAGTTTCTAAGATAATTTTTGACACAGTAATATGTTCTAATGTATTTTATGATCTTAAGAGAATGGCATATGATCCACAAAACCAGTATAAATACTAAGTGTTTATCCAAAATAACTTGTCCAATGAAGGCATCAATACAGGCATACACAGTTTGTGGAGTAGTGAGTTAAAAAAAGAAAAATCACACAGTATAAATCGTGTCCATTTCTTAGGTGGAAGGTTTTACTGTGTTACATATGTACTTATCAAATTCTAATGTGAATTAGAATTTCAATACAGGGGATCCCTGGGTGGCTCAGCAGTTTTGCGCCTGCCTTCGGCCCAGGCCGTGATCCTGGAGTCCCAGAATCGAGTCCCCATCGGGCTCCCTGCATGGAACCTGCTTCTCCCTCTGCCTGGGTCTCTGCCTCTCTCTCACTCTGTGTCTCTCATGAATAAATAAATAAAATCTTTATAAAAAAAAAAAAAGAATTTCAATACAGCACATTAGAGAGGTCTTGTGAAAAAGGAGATTTTGTTCAGGAGTACTAGGGCGGGATAGTGGTCTGCATTTCTAACGCAGCAGCCTACAGACCAAGGAATGCATTTTTGGTAAGAAAGAGGAAGAAGCTAAGGCAAGAATTCTTGGCAGACTTGGAAGTGAAATGGTTGGCATTTTCTTAATTGGTTTTTATATGTTGGAGACAGAGAGAGAGAGAGAGAGAGAGAGAGAGAGAACAAGAGGGGTTGGTTTGCAAGAGAGAGGAATAAGCAGACTGCCCCCAGAGCAGGGAGCCCAACACAGGGCTCTAGCCCAGGGACCCAAGCTGAAAGCAGACACTTAACTGACTGAGCCACTCAGGTGCTCCCTGAGGAGTTTTATACCATTTACAAATTCTGCTGGAATAGCAAGAAAGCCAACAATTCTTTCTCAGCAATTCCTGCTTACTAGAGAGCATCTAAAATTTGTTCATAAATTAACAGAAGAGGAATAATAATATTCTCAGAAAACAAACATTAGGGATCCCTGGGTGGCGCAGCGGTTTGGCGCCTGCCTTTGGCCCAGGGCGTGATCCTGGAGACCCGGGATCGAATCCCACATCGGGCTCCCGGTGCATGGAGCCTGCTTCTCCCTCTGCCTGTGTCTCTGCCTCTCTGTCTCTCTCTGTGTGACTATCATGAATAAATAAATAAAATCTTTAAAAAAAATAAAGTCTTTAGAAAACAAACATTATTCTTCTATTTTTATGGGAATAATTTATCAAACATCCAGTAACGTGGAAGGGATCAGATTTTCACCCAGGGTTTTTGTTTTTGTTTTTAATGAAAAGAAAGAAACTACAAGCAAGAGAAATTCAAATAAATAAGTTTCCATTTGAAATATGGTTTCTGCATATCGCTCACAACATCTAAGAGGGAAAATATGAACATTACGGGGAGGAATCTGGCAGAGAGCACCAAGCCAATAAAGATTTTATTTATTCATGAGAGACAGAGAGAGAGAGAGAGAGAGAGAGGCAGAGACACAGGCAGAGAGAGAAGTAGGCTCCATGCAGGGGGCCCGACATGGGACTCCACCATCATGCCCTGGGCCAAAGGCAGTGCTAACTTTTTTTTTTTTTAATTTTTATTTATTTATGATAGGCACAGAGAGAGAGAGAGAGAGAGGCAGAGACACAGGCAGAGGGAGAAGCAGGCTCCATGCACCGGGAGCCAGACTGTGGGATTCAATCCCGGGTCTCCAGGATCGCGCCCTGGGCCAAAGGCAGGTGCCAAACCGCTGCGCCACCCAGGGATCCCCCAAAGGCAGTGCTAAACCGCTGAGCCACCAGGGCTGCCCCCCAAGCCAATAAAAGAAGCTCACATCACTGTATGGACAGAAATTCCTATCAGTGCCTAAGACTCCCCACAGGACACACCATCACTGGTGTTTTCTTGTGGTCAGAAAACAATAATTCAGAATAGAAATCTAATTATGAAAACAGTGGATTTATACCCAGTTCCATCATATGTAGTTTCCATAGAAGCTGTTTCTAGGCAGCAGGCTTAACAAAGGAATGTAGAAAGGGCCCCCAGTGACACCCCCTCACCCGCCGGCTGAACACAGGCCCATCAGGGGACACATTTCAAAATATCCATATGCCCTCACTAACCAATGGGCTACCGACAAGCAGGTACAGTGACCAAACCAGGGAAAATATGCTAAGATTCCTTACCTCCTCACCTGCCCCCTTTAAACAGAGCCTCTACTCACTGCCTCCCCTCTGCTGTCCTGCCTGCTCTCTTACAGTGGATTCAACAAACTTCTAGATCATTTGACCGCAGGTGAATTCTTTTCAACTGCCACTTGACTAGCTTCAAACCAATCATCATCCCATAGGTGGGGCCCTCATCTGACTGGTAAAGACAACACATTTTGACAGTTTCTGTGTCCTGTATTAGCTGGTATAATTTTTTATTTTTATTTTAAAAATTTTTAAAGACTTCCATTACCGAGAGAGGAATGGAAGAGCAGAAGGGGAGGGAGAGAGTGATTTTTTAAAATTTTATTTATTCATGAGAGACACAGAGAGAGGCAGAGACACAGAGGGAGAAGCAGCCCCCTGCAGGGAGCCCAATGTGGGATTCGATCCTGGGACTCTAGGATCACGCCCTGGGCCAAAGGCAGATGCTCAACTGCTGAGCCACCCAGGCATCCTGAGAGAGTGATTTTCAAGCAGACTGTTGAGCTAAGAGCGAAAAGCAAGGTTCTACTCTAGGACCCTGAGATCATGACCTGATCAGAAATCAATAGGCCAACGATTTACAAACTGAGCCACCCAGGTACCCATCTGGTATTTTAATAGAGTATCTTTTCTTATTCTAAAGAGCAAGAGTGGGATCCCTGGGTGGCGCAGCGGTTTGGTGCCTGCCTTTGGCCCAGGGCCCAATCTTGGAGACCCGGGATCGAATCCCACGTCGGGCTCCCGGTGCATGGAGCCTGCTTCTCCCTCTGCCTGTGTCTCTGCCTCTCTCTCTGTGACTGTCATAATAATAAAAATAAAGGGCAAGAGTCATTCCCCCAATTTTTTGAGAATTTTCAGAATTATTCTAGACTTCATATCCATCATGTTTAGTTGTGCATTTCTTACTCCTGAGCTACACAGAGCTGATAAAGCATCCAGATGGAACCTAAATGAGAAATGGTTTCCTTCACTGGTGTCCCAGAACAGACTTCATCAGCATTAGGAATGTTGGACTCGGATCCCTGGGTGGCTCAGCAGTTTGGTGCCTGCCTTTGGCCCAGGGCCTGATCCTGGAGTTCCAGGATCGAATCCCACATGGGGCTCCCTGCATGGAGCCTGCTTCTCCCTCTGCCTGTGTCTCTCATTAATAAATAAATCTTAAAAAAAAAAAAAAAGGAGTGTTGGACTAGTGCCTTCTTCCCTCTGGATCCATCACCATGGGAATATTTCAATACATTCAGGACTTTATTTCAAAATGACCACTGTTGATGACCTCCTAGAAGGCAGGTTAGAGAAAAGGGAGAGAAGGCTCAGGGATATAAGGGAGAAGGGTTCCAAAGACCTATCCTTTACTATCATTTCTGAAAAGGTGTTAAAATTAGGTGAAAACATGAGGCAGAACTTCAGAGCTAGAGGAATCAACATTTGCAATTTCTAAATGCAAGGAATTTCAAGAGAAAAAGATGACATGGCCTCTCCTGGGACAGGAGGCTTACCTGAGAACTGGCCGTTTCTTTTACCTTGTCCTTTAGATTTTTACTAGAAATGCAGAAAAGTCCCAACTTTTTAGTCCTTTGTGTCAAGAGTTATTCAGAAAACTATGAGTTCCTACTTGGAAACCAATCCTGGACTTTTCCTTCTCTGCTTCAGGGGGTCTCCCCCCTCACAGATGCCCACACATTCACCTACACCTTAGGAACCATGTGCTGCATGGACCTGACCCTCCCAGACTTACGTAGCAGAGACCCAGTTACTTCCACTGGAAGGAAAGCCTGTTCTCAATTCTCAAAATAACCAGATGCCCTCAAGTTATTCCCTGGCCTCACTTAGAATCACCTGGAGCTCTTAATTAAAAACATGCTTTTTCCACCCACACCAATTGACAGATTCTGAGGAGGAGGGCACCTGTGAGGATCCTTTTTGGTATTCCACATATGATCCTGTTGCTAGAATTTGGGAAGGTGACCAGGCAAAGCACAGTCACCATGGCTATGGTTGTTAATCATGTGAGGAACACAGGCAGAAGAAAAATTATTAAATGTATTTACTACCTACAACCCACTGACAAGTCTTTGAAACAGAGTGAGATTTCTCTAGGGACTCAACTTGCCAGGATGTTAATACTTTGCTAAGGTAAAAGATAACCTTAGCCTGACCCCCAGGATCCTGTCAATGTATTTGAACATAGAAAAAATCCTATAGAAATGTCCTTTATCTATAAACGCCCCAAGATACGCATTGGCAAATATCCTCCAAGCATATGGCCTACTGATATACACCTGAAGGGTCTTATGACTAAGGTTTAATAGAGGGTAATAAATGACATTTTCCCCACAATAGTCAGCCCCCTCAAAGTCCTCAAAGTCTTGGAAACCTTGCTTCCAAAATACCTCAGAGACTTGCACTATCCCTAACCCACTCCCAACTTGAAAGTATTATATTGATGGGCCATCCTCATGACCCCAGTACAGCTCTTTTTGCCTATGGGTCCTGACCTGCGCTGCAATAAGACTACCATTTTGGACAATTAACATCTCATTAATTCTTTCATGGTTGTTGGTTCCAGACTTCACCCCACCAAACCTCATCTCTATTCTAAAACTACATCACTCCTATCACAAATATATGAGAATTCTAATTCCTCCACATTCTCACTAAAATTTGGTATTATCCTTTTTTCTTTATTTTAACCGTTCTAGAAAAAATTGACTGGTTGCTCACTGCAAACTAACTGGTCTTACTACAATTGTCCTGGTGACTGAAATGGAACCAACTTATAAGCACCAAGTTTAACAAAAATCAAAATGGCTGCATTAATGCCTCAGTGAGGCTGCATTTGAAACTAAATAGCCTTTTCCCTCTCCCCTGCAAACCTCAACCCCTACATTCTCAGCCTTTAGTTTAAGGAACTTGGTTCCACACTGACAACATGAGAAACAGGGCTGGCAGCACAGTCACACAATTCCTGTGGAAACCTGCTAACTCCTATATTTCCCCCACAAAAACCCAGCCCTTACCTTGCAGTTTTGAAGGCCTTGACCTGCTGCAGCCTCCTCTGTTGGCAAAGCAATAAAGCTAGCTCTTTATCCCCAACTCTGTCTTCAGGTTATATTTTGGGTCTGAAGCACAGAGATCTTTTGTCGACAACAGAATGAATGTTAGGAGAGGAAAACTTGTTTTTCTTCCTCCATTCTTGATTCTTTGGCCTAATAATTAAACTGATATAAGACAGATTCATTCACAAGAGAGAAAAAAATTTATTTTTATTTTTTTTATTTTTTATTTTTTTCAAAAGAGAAAAATTAATTTAATTATGGGAACCTCAGAGACATGAGGCTAAAAGACAGGCAGTTGACGCTTACATGCCGATGTGGCTTCATGCAGGAGCCCAATGTGGGACTCGATCCCAGGATTCTTGGATCAAGCTCTGGGCAGAAGGCAGGGGCTAAACTGCTGAGCCATCCAGGGATCCCCTGTGATGCTGTGATGTAGTTTTCAATGTCAATCAGGTTGGGAGTCAATGGCCGAGAAAGAATTCTTGAGATGTCTTTGGTGCAGAAAGGTGGTTTTATTAATGCACAGGGACAGGATTCATAGGCATAGAAGCTGCACTGAGGTCATGAGGAATGGTCAATTATATACTTTCAAGTTGGGAGGAGGTTACAGATAGGGTAAGACTCTAAGGAATTTTATAAGCAAGGTTTCCAGGATCCTGATAGGGTTTGGGAAAAGGTCATTTATTACTGTGTAATAAAACCTGGGTTATGAGAACCTTTAGATGTATACTGGTGGGAAATATGTTTGGGGATGATTGCCAACAAGTATCTTGGGGGGGGGGGGCAGGGTAGAGATAAAGGAAGTTTCCAAATGAATTTTTATTTTTATGTGTTAAAGTAGACTTACAGGATCCTAGTGGTTGGAATAAAATTGCCTTTTGCACTTAGCAAAGCATTAACATCGAGACAGTTGAGTTCCTAGAGGAATATCACTCTGCCTATTTCAAGGACTTGTTGATGAGCTATAGATAGTAAGGAAATTTAATAATTTTTCATCTGCCTTTCTTCACATATCAGTCTGGTCTGTTCCCTTATCTCTTGTTTGCTCTGCCTTAGACTCGTTGTCTGCCAGGAATACCTTCAGAACCCAGTCAAGAGCCTCCTTTCTCTCCCTGCCTATACTTTACCCCTTTCCTTACTCACAACCTCCCTCTGGGGCACCCATACAGAACTTCCAAGCACCTCCATAACACCTGTAGGTGGCACCATTGGGTCCGCTGGCAATCAAGAAGTGTTACAGGCTACCATGCTTCCATTTTACTGCCCTCAAGTCCTTTAAAAATCCATGGACCAGGCAGAAACTTTAGAGTTTGTTTTTGGACATGAGTCTGTCTTCTCAAGCGGCTGGCCTCCTGAGTAAAGCTAATATTTAATTACAATAAAAATCTGTACCATATGTATTGGTTTTTTGAGTGACTGGCAGCTGAATTTGGGTTTTGGGGTACAAAATTGTGGGATCATCGACCACAATGGTAAGAAAGAATTCTGGAGATATTTCATGGTTCAACTTATTAAGTTTATTCAAGTAGCAGAGGGACAAGATTCATGCTCAGAAGAGCTACACTTTTATTTTTTTAATTTTATTTCTCAGGATTTTATGTATTTGAAAGAGTGGGGGGAAGGGGCAGAAGGAGAGGGAGAGGGAGAAGCAGGCTTTCCTCTGAGCAAGGAGCCTCATACAGGGCTCCATCCCAGGACCCTGAGACAAGAACCCAGTCTAAGTCGGGCACTAAAGTGAGTAAGCCACCCAGGCACCCCAAAAGATCTATTTTTAATGTTTGAAGCTGGTGGTTATGCACTTAGTACTCAAGGGGGTGGGTCGTTCAGGGAGTATTAGATCATAAATATTTCCTCAAATCTTTTTTTTCCCCCAAAGATTTATTTATATTAGATAGAAAGATAGAGAGTGCAGGTAGGGGTTTAGGCAGAGGGAGAGAGAATCATTTTTTTTTTAAATGAGAATTTTAAAAAAAAACTTATGATAGACATAGAGAGGAAGAGAGAGGCAGAGACACAGGCAGAGGGATAAGCAGGCTCCATGCCAGGACCCCGACACGGGACTTGATCCCAGGACTCCAGGATCGCACCCTGGGCCAAAGGCAGGCGCTAAACTGCTGAGCCACCCAGGGATCCCTAGGGAGAGAGAATCTTAAGCAGACTCTGCACTGAGCTGGTAGCCTGATGTAAGGCTTGATTTTCATGATCCTGAGATCATGACCTGAGCCTAAATTATGAGTCAGTCGCTTAACCAACTGAGACACCCAGGCACCCCTCCTCAAAGTTCTACACCTAAAACTAATTTTTTTTTTTTTAAGATTCTACCCATTCATTCATGAGAGACAGAGAGAGAGAGAGAGAGAGAGAGAGGCAGAAACATAAACAGAGAGAGAAGCAGGCTCCATGCAGGGAGCCTGATGTGGGACTTGATTCCAGGTCTCCAGGATCACGCCCTGGACTGAATGCAGATGCTCAGCCACTGAGCCTGAAACTACTTTTGAAAAATGTCTATGGTGCTTAAAAAAAAAAAAAAAAAGAAAAAAAAGAAAAATGTCTATGGTGCTTATCAGTCAGCTCAATATTAACTATTTATGAGAGGTGAAGGAAGTCATGAGACTCTTTAAAGATATAGCAGCCAGCACTTATTGGATCCTTATCAAAACTATGCAGGCTACAGGTCAGCTTTCTGAACTAAAAATAAACATTTTCTGTTTCTATCTCTCATCATTTCAGGATTAACCAATTGTCTCTTAATTTTTTTTTGTAATTTCAAGTTTTTATCTAAATTCCAGTTAGTTAACATATAATGTAGTATTAGTTTCAAAAGTAGAATTTAGTGATTCATCACTTACATACAACACCCACTGTTGGTCACCACAAGTGACCTCCTTCATACCCATCACCCATTTCATCCAGCCCCTACCCATTCCCCTCCAACAATCTTGAGTTTGTTTTCTACAGTTAACACTCTCTTTTGTGGTTTATCTAGATGTCTTGTTTTTTTCCTTATGTTCATCTGTTTCATTTCTTAAATTCCACATGTGAGTGAACTCATAAAGTATTTGTCTTTATTTGACTGAATTCACTTTGCATAATATACTACCTCCATTCACAGCATTGCAAATGGCAAAATTTCATTATTTTTTATACCCAAGTAATATTCCATTATATATATCAGTCCTTAAATTTTTAAAGTTGTTTAAGGATGAAGGACTCATCTTCTATACCTTCTTCATGGTGATAGGTGTTGTACAGATGTCCCTACCTATGGACAATATTGGTCACTATCTGCCTCTACGTGTAACCATTATAGAAGGCCATTGTTTATAGAGTCCAGAGGGGATATTGTAGTGAATTTGTTTTGAGTAGTAAGCACCATCTGTTCACAGCAGGAAGCAGTCAGGAACTGCTTGCATATATCTGAACAACAGAAGGAAATAAAGCAAAGTAGAGAACAAATTACAACTATTATTATAATGAACAATCAGAAGAACAATGAGAAGACCCTTTCCAGTGATCATAGTCTACCTTTCCATCAGAAATTTAATCAATCAGTAAGTGACAACATAGAGGTAAATCCAGAAACAGATGCTTAATGAGAGAGAACAAACTGATGGCTACCAGTGGGAAGGTGGGTGGATGGAAGGGTTAAATAGGGGTTGGGAATTAAGGACTGCACTTGGGATCCCTGGGTGGCGCAGCGGTTTGGCGCCTGCTTTTGGCCCAGGGTGCGATCCTGGAGACCCGGGATTGAATCCCACGTCGGGCTCCCAGTGCATGAAGCCTGCTTCTCCCTCTGCCTGTGTCTCTGCCTCTCTCTCTCTCTCTGTGTGACTATCATAAAAAATAAAATAAAAAAAAAAAATTTAAGGACTGCACTTGTCCTGATGAGCTCTGGGTGACATATGGAGTTTGTGGAATCACTATATTGTACACCTGAAACTAAGAAAACACTTTATGAACTAATTGGAATGAAAATAAAATATTAAAAAGTTAGAGTGCCTGGGTGGCTGAGTTTGTTAAGCGTCTGACTATTTGGGCTGACTCATAATCTCTTAAGGTGGAACCCCTCCCTGGTCAGGCTCCTGGCCCAGTGAGGAGTCTGGTGAAGATTCTCTCCTCTCCCTTTGCTGCTATCTTCCCCCCACCCCCACACACATGCCCTCCTGCTGCCTATTAAAAATATTTTTTAAAGCAATTTTTTTATTTTTTAAAAGGTTTCATTTGTTTATTTGAGAAAGAGAGAGAGAGAGAGAGAGAGAGCACAAGCTGGGGGAGGGGCAGAGGAAATAGCAGACACCCGGCTGAGAGGGGAGCATGACTTGGTGCTCTATCCCTTAGATCATGACCCAGTCAAAGGCAGATGCCTAACCAATTGAACCACCCAGGTGCCCCCCAACTGTTCTATTTTAAAGGTACAAAATAAAATTTAGAATTAAACTGACATGAACCAAAAGTAAATAAATTAATTAAAAGATTAGTTTAAGGGACGCCTGGGTGGCTCAGTGGTTGAGCCACCTTTATTTATTTTTTTATTTTTTAATTTTTATTTATTTATGATAGTCACACAGAGAGAGAGAGAGGCAGAGACACAGGCAGAGGGAGAAGCAGGCTCCATGCACTGGGAGCCCAACGTGGGATTCGATCCTGGGTCTCCAGGATCGTGCCCTGGGCCAAAGGCAGGCGCTAAACCGCTGCGCCACCCAGGGATCCCAAGCCACCTTTAATTTAGGGTGTGATCCCAGAGTCCTGGGATTGAGTCCCATGTTGGGCTCCCAGGAAGGAGCCTGCTTCTCCCTCTGCTTGCGTCTCTGCCTCTTTCTGTGTGTCTCTCATGAATAAATAAAAAAACAAAATTAAAAAAAAAAAGGTTAATTTAAAACTGAGTTAAGGACATGTGGGTCTAGGTAGGGAGAGACAGGTAGTGGGCTATAGGATCAGGCTCACAAAAATTCCAAAAATGCAGAGGTAAAAGGAAACTAGAGATAAGGAAAGAAACCAGACCATCCTATCCTAGGTGTCAGAGGTGGGGTCTTGTGATAACAGCTACTTGTGACCAACAAAGAATTACTGGTCTAAAAAAGTAAACCATTGAAGGAGTTATCACTAGTCCTTACTCAATGATGATATCAATAGAGATGTTAAAAAGGATTTAGGTTCCCTGGTTGGTTTTCAATAAAAGAAAGCCTGCAAGCCACAGCAACTCTGTTGGGAAACCTCTCACTCCTGAGAGCTTTTTCTGTATCCTCGCTTAATGCTTAATAAACTTTATCACTTTACTCACTCTCCTTTGTCTACAAGATTCATTCTTCAACTCCAAGAGACAACCTAGCTCTCCTGCTTCAAAATGACTGTGCAGATCAAAAACTTAGCTTTAAGAAGACTATGAAGGAAAAAGTGAAATGACTCGAGTATGGTGCTGGCTGGATGACTTCTCTTGGTAAATAATTTTACATGTAATGACACCAGAGAAATTTCTTATTACTTGGTTGGAGTTTCATCATAAATTCATCTTTGTAAGAGTGAATCCTCTTCTGGTTATAATAGTTTACAGAATGTGAGAGGCTTTGTGGTTCTGTTTCTATACCTGTGTTGTTTTGGCTAGCAATGGGAAACGGTGTGTTGTTTTGTTTTGTTTTGTTTTAAAGATTTTATTTATTTATCCATGACAGAGAGAGAGAGAGAGAGAGAGAGAGCAGAGGGAGAAGCAGGCTCCATGCAGGGAGCCAGAAGTGGGACTTGATCCTGGAACTCCAGGATCAGGCCCTGGGCTGTAGGCAGACTGCTTAACTGCTGAGCCACCCAGGCATCCCTGGTCCTGGAATATTTGTGAAGAACATTTCATGTTTAGGTCCCATTTCGATGCTCCATATAGACCAGGATTAAGAAAACATACAGGGGCACTGGCTGGCTGGGTCAGGAGAGCATGCATCTATTGATCCTAGGGTTGTAAATTGGGTATACAAATTACTTTTTAAAATGTACAAATAAACAGGATGAATATGTAACCCAGAATAACTCAGAAAGTTGTGAAAAATAAAAAGCCCTATTATCTAAAATATGACAGATTTGGGACACCTGGGTAGCTCTAAGGTTGGGTGCCTGCCTTTGGCCCAGGGCATGATCCCGGAGTCCCAGGATCCAGTCCCTCATCAGGCTTCCTGCATGGAGCCTGCTTCTCCTGCCTATGTCTCTGTCTCTGTCTCTCTCTCTCTTAAATAAAACATTTAAAAAATAGAATATGACAGATTTATTGTTTTTTTTTTTTTTTAAGATTTTATTTATTTATTCATGAGAGACACACAGAGAGAGAGGCAGAGACACAGGCAGAGGGAGAAGCAGGCTCCATGCAGGGAGCCTGAAATGGGACTCCAAGATCATGCCCTGGGTCTAAGCGCAGGTGCTAAACCACTGAGCCACCCAGGGATCCCCCAGATTTACTGTTTAAAATGCATTGAAGATCACAGGACATGGAAGGTTTATGTGGCCTGAAATTTGCATATGTTTACCATCTTCTCATAATTAGATTCATATTCTGATTTACTTTTTTGAGGGTGATAACACAGCAGTCATAATGTGTCCTTTGACATTCCTCAGGCAGCTGATATCAGTTTGTGTTATTACACAAATTGATGTTAAGTTTGTTTATAGGGTTTGCTGCTGTCTGCCAAATCCCCCCTCTATAAAGTGAAAAAAAGTAAGTATTTTTCACTCTGAGGGAAGAAGAGTTCCCTCTTCTTTTCAAGGTTCCTCTAGCTGGATTAAATCAATTTGACATGAAACAGATCAACTGGAGAAAAGGAAATTTAGTTTTGTGTGTAAGGCAAATTCATACAGACATGAAATTCCAAAGACAGTGAAGCTACATGAATTTTTTAAAAGATTTTATTTATTTACTTGAGAGAGAAACAGAGACAGAGACAGAGAGCAGGAGGAGAGGCACAGGGAGAGGGAGAAAGAGAATATCAAGTAGACTCTGCTCTGAGTACAAAGCCTGATGTAGGGCTCAACCTTACAACCCTGAGGTCATGACCTGAGCCGAAATCAAGCATCAGACACCCAACGAACTGAGCTGCCCAGTTTATCTGAGCTAACAAGAGGGGTAGCAGGAAGGTGAGAGGAGATGGTTAGAAAACAAATGTCCTTTTATGCAGGTAAGTGTCTTTGGTAAAGAGGAATTTCTATTAATATCCCTCTTCCTGGTACAGGCTCTCCTTTCAATGGAAATTTAGGCAGTTGAAGGGCACATAAGGAGCTTTTCCTGAATCTTCCTGAATCTGGGTATTGATTGCTTTTCACCTAAAATAATCTTCCTGCCATAGTGATCTAACTTGAAGTGGTCTACCCTTGGCTCTTACACCCCTTTATCATTCATAGATCTTAGAGGGCTTTACTGAAAGGTGTGCAGAAAACTTCACATGTTAAAATCTGGAAATTCCATTTTCTTCTCAGTTTCACTTTGCTTCTAGTTTGCCTGGGAAAATGAAAGGTCTCACCTTTGTGAACCGGAGATACCAGCTTTTGTGATCAGAAGTTCTAAATCAGGTTTCCATCCTGTAAGTTTCTATTCTATAGCACAGTCATGTCACAGACATACTCTTCTTTGTACTTCTTTGTATTTTCAGAAAAATAAAATAAGAATCTCATTAGTAACATGTTTGTTGAAAGTTAATAATAAGAAACCTCACTAAAATAGAGTCAGGAGGTTTGGCAGACCTCATGGTCAATTGTGGACCAACAGGAAGAGATGGACTTGACCTGACATGAAGCTGACTTCATTTAGGTGTACTACTCTACTATCTCAGCCTTTGGAGGAGACATTTTGCTTATTCCCCTAACCCCACCCCTGGGGAAACACCTCAGCTAATGAAAAACCACAATACTTCAAACTCCCAGTTTACTCCAGTGGACTTTTATTTTATTTATTTATTTGTTTGTTTATTTATTTATTTAAAATCCTAAAGAGAATTTTATTTATTTATTTTTTTAAAGATTTTATTTATTTATTCACAAGAGACAGAGAGAGGCAGAGACACAAGCAGAGGGAGAAGCAGGCCCCATGTAGGGAACCCAACGTGGAACTCAATCCTGGGTCTACAGGATCATGCCCTGGGCTGAAGGCAGCACTAAACCACTGAGCCATCCAGGCTGCCCCTCCAGTGGACTTTTAGCTTCATAACTTAACCTTTTCCTCCTTAAAATGTGTACCTCTCCTTTGTTTCTTTGTTTGCTTCTTCTTTTTTTTTTTTTTATTAAGTTCTTGTTTATTTATTCATGAGAGACAGAGAGAGGCAGAGACACAGACAGAGGGCGAAGCAGGCTTCATTTGGGGAGCCTGATGCAGGACTCCATCCCCAGACCCTGGAATCACGACCCTAGCTGAAGGCAGATGCTCAATCACTGAGCCTACCTCTGGCGTCCCCTTCTCTTTTGTTTCTTGGAATTACCCACAGTTTTGTCTTATCTTGTGTGTCCTGGGTTGCAACATAAAGCCATCTTCTGCTGGTAAAATAACTGGTAGTTTTTGTTTTTAAGAGTAACATTCAACTGTCTTAAAATTCTAAAATATAGCACAAATAATAAATGAAACAATTTCAATGAAGTACAACACTAAGAAGTAACAGCTATTTTATTGGCTCTATGTGTGTTTATCCTCAAAGTGTGATTAAATGAAAGAAGCAGTATCATCCATAAATAAATTTACAAGCTTTATGCCATTGAAAATATTTTTAAATTTTGGGACACCTGGGTGGTCCAGTCAGTTAGGTGTCTGACTTTGGCTCAGGTCATGATCTCTGGGTCCTGGGATCAAACCCTACTTCCAGTTCCCTGCTTAGCAGCAGGAAGTCTGCTTGTTCTTCTCCCTCTGCCCCTTCTCCTGCTTATGCTCTCTCTCTCTCTCTCTCAAATAAATAAATAAAATCTTTTAAAAATATATTTAGGACAGCCCGGGTGGCTCAGCAGTTTAGTGCCGCCTTCAGCCCAAGGCGTGATCCTGGAGACCCAGGATTGAGTCCCACGGTGGGCTCCCTGCATGGAGCCTGCTTCTCCCTCTGCCTGTGTCTCTGCCTCTCTCTCTGTCTCTGTGTCTCTCATGAATAAATAAAATCTTTAAAATATATATATATATTTAATTTCAGTCCACTATGACAATTTTCTACTCTAGCACTTTCAATGTGTATATAATAATTTTTTAAAATATGAAACTGTGCTAAAAATGTAAAAGGTAAAAAAAAAATAAAAAAAATAAAAAATAAAAATAAAAAATAAAATGTAAAAGGTATTAGTGCAGCAGAACCAAATGAGGGTTTGTGTACCTGATGTGTGGCCAGCCAATTACTGCAACTGTGGTTTTTTTATTGGTGTGGTGCTTCCCAGGAGAAGGGGGAGCTGATGCCCAGAACTTCTGATCATCCCAGTTGCTTGCAAGTGAGGTTTTTTTCTTTTTTTCTTATCTATCTATCTATCTTTCTATCTGTCATCTATCTATCTATCTATCTATCTATCTATCTATCTATCTATCTATCTATTGCAACCGAGGTTTTTTAAGGGCAAAATTTGGACGAGGGGTCCCCTAAGAAGGTGGATGTCATTGATTGGAGGTCCATGGGGTCACATTAGCAAAGGCCTCCCGAAAAGGTGGGTGTACATAAGGTCATGTTAGCAGATGTTATGTAAGAGCTCCTGGTGCTGCCTTGCCTGGCACTCCAGAGTCTATTTCATCTCAATAGACTCTGAGTCTGAAAAACACCTTTATTCTTTATGTTAGAGATTCTGCTAGATGGCTCTTGTGATTATATCTTTAAGGTCATGCTGATTGGGCAGCCCGGGTGGCTCAGTGGTTTAGCACCGCCTTCAGCCCAGGGCATGATCCTGGAGACCCTGGATTGAGTCCCACATTGGGCTCCCTGCATGGAGCCTGCTTCTCCCTCTGCCTATGTCTCTGTCTCTCTTGCTCTGTGTCTCTCATGAATAAAAAAATAAAATTTAAAAAAAGAAAAAAGTCATGCTGATTAACCATTTGTAAGCTAGTGGGGTTGCATTCCTATTTCTTGAGCCTACATGTATGTGTTCTTTGGTCAGTTCAGCTGTGCCTGGTGGGCAATATAATCACTAGTGTTTATTCTGTTATCTGAACTGACAAAGATAGATGGTGGCCTCAAATGTCCTCTTTTTTTTTTTTTTTCATCATTAGTCATTTGTGAGGGACAAGGGTAATGACCACATTAACAGACATTCCCTAGTACCAGCTTGAGAGCTCATTCTTCACAAAGCTATTATTTTGAAACTCTCATGCACAGTCTTAGAACAGCATCTTCCTCTCCACTTTGTACCAAGATAAATTAGGAAGATAATTAACAAAAATGTCAATCTAAATGGAAAAAATATTTTTAATATGTACTGTACACCTTAAGGAATCCAGGAGAAGAGGCTGTTGAGTTTAATAATTTTTACAACGTTGATCTAATTCCATGGGGAATCTATAAAAATAGGCAACTGTTCCCAATTTGACCCTGTGACTCTGGAATTCGATGTGCGTCTGTGCCCTGAGCCGTTTCAACATGCCTATCTATAAACTGTCAACCTTTATGCAGAAGTGCATATGTTATTAATAGCATCTAGATATTTTACTATCATTAGTTTAGAGTGAGTCTGAGTAGATCACTGTACACAACAAAAAGATAACAATTTGGGCAGCCCGGGTGGCTCAGCGGTTTAGCGCCACCTTCAGTCCAGGACATGATCCTGGAGACCCAGGATCAAGTCCCACGTCAGGCTCCCCTCATGGAGCCTGCTTCTCCCTCTGCCTGTGTCTCTGCCTCTCTCTCTCTCTCTGTGTCTCTCATGAATAAATAAATGAAATCTTTTTTTTTTTTTAAAGGTAACAATTTGTACGGTAAAAGGGCTGATGGCATAGCTATAAACATTAAAATTGGGATCCCTGGGTGGCGCAGCGGTTTAGCACCTGCCCTTGGCCCAGGGCTCAATCCTGGAGACCCGGGATTGAATCCCATGTCGGGCTCCCGGTGCATGGAGCCTGCTTCTCCCTCTGCCTATGTCTCTGCCTCTCTCTCTCTCTCTCTGACTATCATAAATAAATAAAAATTAAAAAAAATAAAATTGATTTAAGCAAAGAATTTCTAGAAGTAAACCACTTAGCTAGCTTTTTTTTTTTTTTTTTTTTTTTTTTTTTTTTTTTTTAGCTAGCATTTCTTTAAGCCTGGGTGTTGGGCCATCCAAGGCTGATATTGGGTTCTCTATATGGTCACTCACCCGCAATGAAGGTACAACATTCTGTGTATGTACTGCCAGAAGTCCCTCCTTGTGATGCTATCAATATATCTGAAGTCATCTTTTCTTTTTAAAGATTTTATTTATTTATTCATGAGAGACACAGAGAGAGAGGCAGAGACACAGGCAGAGGGAGAAGCAGGCTCCAGGCAGGAAGCCTGATGTGGGACTTGATCCCAGGACTCTGGGATCACACCCTGAGCCAAAAGCAGATGCTCAACCTTTGAGCCACTCAGGCATCCCTGTCTGAAGTCATCTTATTTTGAAAAACAGCTTTTCTCACTTGTGGGATTTCTGAGTTTATCAAAGAAATTGCAGGATTAAGACATAGGTAAATGGTTGAAAGAAATTATAAACCCAGTGTCTGAGTCCTGAATGCCATCAATGGGAAGATTTCTAGACGTCAGGCCTCTTCAGATGGAGTGAGTACAGGCAGTGGCTGCCTGAGACATTTTCCTGGTCTGTAGTTGGAATGTCTGTGTGAGTTTTCTGAGTGGTCCATATAGAAACAGACAAGAAGACTGTAGATACAGGTCATTGTGGCAATTTCTCTGAGGTAGACCTGGTGTCTTCTAGCTTCAGTTTGCAGGAATAAAAGGGCAGTTCTAGTTCTCAGTGACTTCAAGTCAAGAGAATGGAGAAAATTAGAAACTTTATTTTGAAGAGTCATAGACAGATACTCAAAGAAATCAGAATTCAGGATCCAGCCAAGTTTTATAGGCAAACAATAGGTATTTAGAAATAACTCATCCAACGGGTACTTGGGTGGCTTAGTGGTTTAAGCAGCCCACTCTTGATTTTGGCTCAGGTCATGATCTCAGGGTCATGGGATGGACCCCCTTGTGGGCTCCAAGCTCAGCAGGGAGTCTGCTTGAAGATTTGATTTCCCTCTCCTTTTGCTCTTTCTCCTGCTTATGCATGTTCTCTCTCTCTCTCTCTCTCTCTCTCTCTCTCAAATAAATAAATAAATCTAAAGAAAAATAAAATAGGGGAGCCTGAGTGGCTCAGTTAGTTAAGTGTGTGCCTTTGGCTCAGGTCATGATCCCAGGGTCCTGAGATTGAAGCCCATATTGAGCTCCCTGTTCCAGGGGAGCCTGCCTCTCTCTCTCCCTCTGCCTGCTGCTCCCCCTGCTGTGCTCTCTCTTTCTCTCTGTCAAATAAATAAACAAAATCTTAAAAAAAAATATATATATATATAAATCCTTAATGAGAACTAGAATCTAGCATCCATAAAGATGTAGTGCTAAAATACAATTTTTCTCTCTAATATTATCCTCATTTTTACCAAAGATAGTCAAATTAAGACTAATTTTCTTAAAAAAAAAAGACTAATTTTCTTGTAAAATAAGCCGGTTTTTTTGTTTGTTTGTTTGTTTGTTTGTTTTAAAGACCTTATTTTTTCATGAGAGACACACACAGAGAGAAAGAGAGGCAGAGACACAGGCAGAGGGAGAAGCAGCCTCTATGCAGGGAGCCGGACGTTGGACTACATCCCAGGTTTCCAGGATCAGGCCCTGGGCTGAAGGCAACGCTAAACCGCTGAGCCACCTGGGTTGCCCTAAGCCTGTTTTGACAAACCTGGCCTAATAATTTATGTGAGTGCAGCAAGAATGGTGACTGATTATATAGGTTCTTTTTAAAATCTGCTTTTTTGGAATTCTTTGTAAGAAATTTCAGATTGAGGGGCACCTGGTGGCTCAGTGGTTGAGCATTTGCCTTTGGCTCAGGTCGTGGTCCTGGGGTCCTGGGATAGAGTCCCACATCAGGCTCCCCACAGGGAGCCTGTGTCTCTCTCTGCCTATGTCTCTGCCTTTCTCTCCATTTATTTCATGAATTTTAAAACAAAAAATTCTAAAAAAGAAATTTAAGATTGAACCTTTAGCAGACTTTTTAGGTTAAGAAGCAAAGCCAATTATCTTCCATCAGACTCACTTCTCTTCTTGAGGTCACCCAAATATCTTGAGGTGCTTTAGCCTGCCAGGAAGTGACCTTCTTTACTCACCTAGTAAGGCTCTGAGAAAGCCTGTAAGCAAAGTACCAGGCCACTTATTGCAAGGGGCTTTATTGGCCCTGATGGCGTTCAGAAAAGCCCCCACTCCTTGAATGTGCCACTTTGGCATTTAGATTATTTTGAGCTGAAGGCACTTAAGACCCTGCAGGTTCAGGAGAAATTTTGTCCCTTCCTTAACCACACAGAAGAATCTAAATTGGAGGTCTTTTCTGGAATAAGAGTTATTAACATAGGTAAAGTGTATCTGAGTGACCCATCTAGTGAGTGAAACATCTAATTACCAAACATCTGCTCTTCTTATCACTCTGTGAAGTACATTCTTTCCTCTGAAATCCCAGATGCCTACTCCTTTCTCCTTAGGTCAAAATAAAATATATACCTCGTTTTGCTTGACTGCCTAGAATTTCCATGTCTATGTGGATTCTCCTTACATATGTCTATTACATTTGATTTTCTCCTGCTAATCTATCTCATGTCCATTTGATTCCCAGTCCAGGTAGAAGGACTTTTGAGGGGACAGGAAATCTTGCTCCCCAACAACTGGCATAGCTGGCAGGATGTCTTTAATTTGCTAAAGACTGCTTGCCACCAGACAACGCTGCATCTGACAGGTCTAGATCCTGGCACATCTGCCATTCAGCCTGCAGAAGTTAAGATTTCTCACCATGTCAGCCTTCCAGAATTGCTACCTGTGGATTCTGATGTAGCAAGAGTGTTGGGAGTTCTTTTTCATTTTTTCTAGATTTAGATTTAGCCAATGAAAATATTTGTGGAACTAGGTCCTTGGGACTTGGCAACTCTTCTGTTAAATTTGGTAGAGTAGTTAATTACTGATCCATTTTCCTCTTGGGGATGTCTTTGTTTTCTTTTGTCTGTATCTTTTTTTGTTTGTTTCAAAGATTTGTCTGTTTGTTTGTTTATTCTTGAGAAGGCAGCCGGGTGGCTCAGCGGTTTAGCGCCGCCTGCAGCCCAGGGCATGATCCTGGAGACCCGGAATCGAGTCCCACATCAGGCTCCCTGCATGGAGCCTGCTTCTCCCTCCGCCTGTGTCTCTGCCTCTCTCTCTCTCTCTGAATGAATAAAAAATTTTTCTTTAATCTATTTATTCATGAGAGACACACAGAGACATAGGCAGAGGGAGAAGCAGGCTCCTTGCGGGGAACCGATGTGGGACTTGATCCCAGGACTCCGGGATCATGCCCTGACCCAAAGGCAGATGCCCAACCCCTGAGCCACCCAGACTTTCCCCTTTGTCTGTATCTTTACATTGCTTATTGTTTGTTCTTAAGGGACATCTTTGAAGCCAAAGTCACAAAATTGATAGGCACATATCTAGTACTTAAAAGGTGTTAGAGAATACACCACATTAGAAGATTCCTGTGATAAATTAGTCACAGAATGCATTAGATTGTCATTAGGTCACCTGCCAACCTCAAGAAAATTTCCATGCAATAATGGGTAAAATAACACACAGTTCCCAGCCCCATGGCTCATGCCTCATAAGGTATTGGTTTGACTGCAAGAGACCCAAGGCTTAGATAAAGCTGTCAAACTTTTCCTTTTGTCTTGCTCTATCTCCTAAGAGCTTGGCTTTGCACCAATGAGAGTATCCTCTTATTTTCCATCATCCAGATGATATGCTTACTGGGGTACTCTATGGTGACCAGTTAAATCCAAGCCTCTCTCTCTTTGTCTGGCTGTGCCAGCTCTCAGAGGTGTTTGCCAGGAGACATTCTAGCCTGTATGAACTTCTGTCATCTCTCTCTCTTTTTTTTAAAGATTTTATTTATTTATGCATGAGAGACACACACACAGAGGCAGAGACACAGGCAGAGGGAGAGGCAGGCTTCATGCAGGGAGCCCGACGTGGGTCTCGATCCTGGGTCCCCAGGATTACACCCTGGGTTGGAGGCAGTGCTAAACCATTGAGCCACCCGCCCAGGCTGCCCTTTTTTTTTTTTTTTTATGTTTATTTATTTATTTATGAGAGACACAGAGAGAAAGAGAGAGAGAGACGCAGAGACACAAGCAGAGGGAGAAGCAGGCTCCATGCAGGGAGCCCGACGTGACTTGATCCCAGGTCTCCAGGATCACGCCCTGGGCTGAAGGTGGCGCTCAACCGCTGAGCCACCTGGGTGTCCCTGAATTAAGAATTCTAATACATGGGGGAGATTCCTGGGTGCCTCAGCGGTTGAGCGCCTGCCTTCGGCCCAGGGTGTGATCTTGGAGTCCCGAGATCGAAACCCACATCGGGGTCCCTGCTTGGAGCCTGCTTCTCCCTCTGCCTGTGATTCTGCCTCTCTCTCTCTGTATGTCTCTCATGAATAAATACATAAAATATTAAAAAAAAAAGAGTGGTTCTTTAAAGAAGAAAAGAATTAGGACAAAATCTGAATGTAAAAAAGAAAGTTGTAGGTTTATTGTAGGTTTATGTTGAAAGAATCCTTGGAGGGATGCCTGGTGGTTCAGCAGTTGAGCGTCTGCCTTCAGCTCAGGGCATGATCCCGGGATGTGTCCCACATCCGGCTCCTTGTGGGAAGCTTGCTTCTCCTTCTGCCTGTATCTCTGCCTCTCTCTCTCTGACTCTCATGAATAAATAGAATATTTTTAAATAAAATAAATAAATCTTTTAAAAAAAAAGAAAGAAGCCTTGGAAAGAATTTTATATGTGGTCAGGATTGCGTGTCTTCTCCCTCATAAGCTGAAACCAGGTACAACTGGGAGTGGCAGGTTAATTCTCTATTCTAGAGCTTCCATCCTTAACAACAGTGATTGGACACTCATCCTCAACACAATTCCAGCATCCCAGAATTGCTGATGAAGAGACAGCCACCTGGCAGTGAACAGAAAGCAAAGAAGAGAAAGTTAGAGCCCAGACTCTATTTCAGGGAGACAGGTGATGGATCGGGTATGCTGTTTTGTGGGAAGAGCTTTCAGAGAGTCACCAATGGGGTGATCTTCCCCCTCTATGTGCCGCAGTTTCTCCCAGCAGTAGTCTAGAACTGCCCTGGGGACTTGAAGCACTGAACCATCTGTCTTTATGTGTATATCCACTGGTAATCCAGAAATCAATCATGGGGGATTTCCCTATGAGACCACTGGCATCAAGGAATAACCTCAGAGACACTTTCTCTCAGTTCTCAGTCACCTAAAAACACCTTTTTGAGGGAAGGAGCAAGTGTTGCTTTTCTTTGGAGTTGAGTGACTCTCCTCCCAACTAACAGCCTTAAAATTGTCCAGAAGTCAGAGTAAAGAAAGTTTGCAGTTATAGTGAAGGTGAAGCCCCAGAGCCAGTTAAAGTAGCACAAAGAGAGTGGGGGGGTGACGTCCTGGAGTTGTCGGAGTTCTAGGCTGGGAAACAGATGAGTGAGCCCTGGTGCAAGCTTCTGGGGCTCACTGCTCTGCCTTGGGATTCCCAGAGGAACCAGATACTCAGGGTGGCAGAGAAAACTGAAGTAATTCGAAGCTCAAAGGGCAAAGCAAGTGGGAAATAAGAACAGGTTCCCAGGCTAGTTCTTCCAGTTTTCCTTCTTCCCTTAGGGAATAGACCATCACACAGAAAAGCACAGAGACAGAAATTATACCGCTGTTAAAGCAACTCTGTTTCCCAGGAGGGTAACTTACCAGCTCCCAAAAGTCAAACTGCTGCACAGAGTCAATTTTGGGGTTTCACTCGCTGTTCCTCTGAATGTCCCTTTGTGCTCGCCAAGATGATGTGGGTAGGTTGGGTCCAAGGACCTAGAGTGGGTCCTGCAGGACCAGCCAAGAGTGGTCATTATCCTGGCCACACACAGGACAGAAATCAAATATGAGCCAGCAGGAGGTGAGAGCAGAGTTTACTGAAGGTATAGGGGGACTGTCTGCAGGTAACAGACTGTGAGACTCAGAAAGGAAAGGAGAGAGTCTCATCTTTTCTTAGGGCCTAGGGATTTTTTTTTAAATTGAAGATTTTTATTTATTTATTCATGAGAGACAGAGAGAGAGAGAGGCAGAGAACAGGCAGAGGGAGAAGCAGAGACCCCATGGGGAGCCCAATGCGGGACTTGATCCCAGGACTCTGGGATCATGCCCTGAGCCAAAGGCAGATGCTCAACCACTGAGCCACCCAGGTGCCCCAGGGCCTATGGATTTTATTGAGGATTGTGGTCTGCTACATATGTCCTCTCTGGCATCCAGGAACTAGTTAGGACAAGGCTAAGAGCCCAGGTGTTCCCCATAACAGGGGGGCTTGGTATCCAGGTATTTAGCTTCAGGTGGTCTCAAATATGTACACGATGACTTCCTCTGGTCACTTAATAGGTGTTACCTATTTACAGAATCATTAGCTAAGAACTTATTAGCTCCTTGTCTCATACAAGGAAGACATACCTTATTTGTTCTATGGAGCACATGTAAAGTGGGGGTGCAGGTCCTAGCAAAAATAGAAGCAGGAAAAGGAGCAAAAAGCAGATTTTTACGAGTCCTTTAGTTTCCCTGTCTGAATGCTACTTTTTCTATCTCATTGACCAGAACACTGTGATATGGCCACTTGAAGCAAACATATATGTCTTGGGGCACCTGGGTGGCTCAGTTACTTACATGTCTTCAGATCATGGTCTCAGGGTCCTGGGATCCCAGCCCCATATCAGGCTCCTTGCTTAGTGGGAAGTCTGCTTCTCCCTCTGCCCCTCCCTCTGTTTCTGCTGTCTGTCTCTCAAATAAATAAATAATATCTTTAAATATATAGATATGTATATGTCTATTCTGGAGGTGGACGTGTGAGAACATCATCAGTAATGACTGCGTTTACCCATACTGTTTCACGCACCTGACACAATGGTCAGATGAGAGGAGATGAGTTTTGGCTTGCTAATCCTCCCACATTATGAGCAGAGAGAGTTAGGGATCCCCAGCAAAAGAGAAAGGAGTCGTTTTAAGTCCGCAGCTATTTTCTGTGGTCTATGCCTTCCAGCTCTGCTTGCCTTAGCATACTTCCTAGAATGTGTCAGAATTACAGACCAATGCAAAAACCTCAGTAGTTCAGGATTTTACTTTTATTTTTTATTTTTTCAAAGATTTTATTTATTTATTCATGAGAGACACACAGAGAGAGTCAGAGACACAGGCAGAGGGAGAAGCAGCCCCCTGGGGAGAACCTGATG
The DNA here is from genome assembly GCF_003254725.2 of Canis lupus dingo. NCBI lineage: Eukaryota > Metazoa > Chordata > Mammalia > Carnivora > Canidae > Canis > Canis lupus. Next base: position 103,864,898 of record NC_064243.1, read on the forward strand.
CAGGACTCAATTCCAGGACTCCAGGATCAGACCTGATCCAAAGGCAGATGCTCAACCACTGAGCCACCCTGATGCCCCAGTAGTTCAAGATTTTAAAGGAAACAAAGGGAATGAGAAAACTAACAGTCTGGCCAAACCAGACTGCACAGAGACAATAAATCAGTGGCACAAATTACTAGTGCTGTTTCAAAAGTAACCAAGGCTCTGCTTTCCTTTCATTATACAAGGAGACCAAAGCCCCGTCCCATTTGCACAGGCTCTGAGAGATGGCTCATCAGCCCTTCCCCTAGTCCGACAGTTACCTCTGCTTCATTATCATGTGAACATTTTAGGAGGAGGACAAGCCTCAGGAACAGAACTTAGGATGCCTCTCTACGGGGCACCAGTGTAACCTGATGCCTGACTTCTCAAGGGATGACAATAATTCTGAATATTCATCCTAACCTTAAATAAAGGAAATCCAATCGCTCCTGCTCAGGTAGTCCTGGTTTTGGAAGTTATTCTTAAGGATATTTTTATTTGCTGCAAATAAATCTTCCTTTCTGTGACAACTCTGCCTGGTGTAGCCTGTACTCTACCTGTAACTCACCAAAGGAGCAAACTCACTTTAGTTTGGTTACATCTCAATTGGCAGGTGCTCACGTTTTGCTGAAACCTGAAAGCTGATATACGGTAGCAAAGAGCTCTATGTTGTGGTTCCTAAATTCTGTCTTATTAAATCCTGGGCGGGGGCTCGACTCGCAGTTTAGCGCCGCCTTCAGCCCAGGGTGTGGTCCTGGAGACCCAAGGTCAAGCCCCAGGTCCGGCTTCCTGCATGGAGCCTGTTTCTCCCTCTGCCTGTGTTTCTGCGTCTCTCTCTCTCTCTCTCTCCCTCTCTCTCTCTCTCTCTCTCTTTCTCTCTCTCCCCCGCTGTGTGTCTTTCATGAATAAATAAATAAAATCTAAAAACAAAAAAAAATCCTGGGCTTTAAGAGCCAACCCATTCAGCACCTTGTTTCCTATTTCTGAACATCCTATACTTGCTCAAGAAGTTTTATTTTTTAAAAAGATTTTATTTATTTATTTGAGAGAGTGACAGAGCAAGCACGAACCAGGTGGTGGGGAGATGGGCAGAGGGAGAGGGAGAAGCAGATTCTCCTCTGAGCAGGGAGCTGATTCAGGGCTTGATCCCAGGACCCTGGGATCATGACCTGAGCCGAAGGCAGATGCTTAACCACCTGAGCCACTCAGGTGCCCTGCTCAAGAAGTTTCAAAAAGTAAAATACAGGGCAGCCCGGGTGGTTCAGTGGTTTGGTGCCTGCCTTCAGCCCAGGGTGTGATCCTGGAGACCTAGAATCGAGTCCCACATTGGGCTCCCTGCGTGGAGCCTGCTTCTCTCTCTGCCTGTGTCTGTGCCTCTCTCTCTCTCTCTGTGCGTCTCTCTCATGAGTAAATAAAGAAAATCTTAAAAAAAAAAAATAGTAGGGATCCCTGGGTGGCCCAGCGGTTTAGCACCTGCCTTTGGCCCAGGGCGCGATCCTGGAGACCTGGGATCGAATCCCACGTCGGGCTCCCGGTGCATGGAGCCTGCTTCTCCCTCTGCCTATGTCTCTGCCTCTCTCTCGCTCTGTGTGTGACTATCATAAATAAATAAAAATTAAAAAAAAAAGTAAAATACAGGGGTGCCTGGGTGGCTTAATTGATTAAGCATCTCTGCCTTAGGCTCAGGTCATGTTCCCAGGGTCCTCCCTGCTCAGCCAGGAGTCTGCTTCTCCCTCTCCCTCTGCCCCTCCACCTGCTTGTGCTCTCTGTCTCTCTCTCAAATAAAAATAAATAAAGTACAAATATACATTGTTTTTTTTAAATTTTTTATTTATTTATGATAGTCACAAAGAGAGAGCGAGAGAGAGGCAGAGACATAGGCAGACGGAGAAGCAGGCTCCATGCACGGGGAGCCCAACGTGGGATTCGATCCCGGGTCTCCAGGATCGCGCCCCGGGCCAAAGGCAGGCGCTAAACCGCTGCATCACCCAGGGATCCCTACAAATATACATTGTAAAATGATTAACATAGCCCTCACTTCACATAGCTAAGATCTATGTGTGTGGTGAGAACACTTCAGATGCTCTCTTCTAGCAAATCTCAAGTATACAATACTCTACTATTAATTATAGCCATAATTATGTGTATTAGACCATTAGCATAGCTCAGGAAATGAAGAGGTAAGACCTTGGGCATTGCTATGGATAAGTGCTCGGTCCCGGGGAATCCCTAAGGCGCTGGACAAAGTGAAAGGATAGCTCCTGGCTGGTTTTGCCAACACCTGTTGCTGAAACAACTCATATAAACTCATCACAAGAGAAGTTAAGAACTCAAGAGATAAGGGATTGGGAGAGTGAAAGGGAGAAACTTATTTTGGGGACAGGAGGTAGACTCAAGCCTTTAACAACAGACCTCTCGGCCAATAGGATAGAAGCCTAGTGTTTTACAGGGAGAGGTTCAGGGGGGGTTCACACAAGAGAGCAGGCAGGGAGCACATGACTGTGCATGGTGGTTGGTATGTGTTCAGTGCACCGTAATAAGCAGAGAAGGAGCAGAGAAGTGGATGAGATCTTGTAAGCATTCAGTTGCTATCAGGGCTTTTTTGGCCTGGCGATTGGAATATCCTGGTCATTTCAAAACATCTTCATCAATGCCTAAATAAAGTGTGATAAGAAGTAAGAGGGGATCCCTGGGTGGCGCAGTGGTTTGGCGCCTGCCTTTGGCCCAGAGCGCGATCCTGGAGACCCGGGATCGAATCCCACGTCGGGCTCCCGGTGCATGGAGCCTGCTTCTCCCTCTGCCTGTGTCTCTGCCTCTCTCTCTCTCTCTCTGTGACTATCATGAATAAATAAATAAAATCTTTAAAAAAAAAAAAAAAAGAAGTAAGAATAGTGGGTTTCAGAGCATGAGTTAAGCGGTCTTCTTGTCTATTTCTGGTTTTTACTGCTAAGGTCTGTAGTTGAGCAAAAGCACTAGCTGATAGACCTCCAATAATTATTTATCCTGCCTAAGTGAAATTTTTTTAAAGATGTTATTTATTCATGAGAGACACACAGAGAGAGGTAGAGACATAGGCAGAGACAAAAGCTCCCATGGGGAACCTGATGTGGAACTTAATCCCAGGACCCCAGGATCATGACCTGAGCCAAAGATGGTCAACACTGAGCCACCCAGGCATCCTCTAAATTAATCTTTATACCGTTTGATTTTAATCTTCACATTTAAGATTTTAACTTTCTATGGATTCCACATATACGTGATTGTATTCAGAATTGTTTTTTTCCTGTGTGTGGCTTTTTTTTTTTTTTTAAGATTTTATTTATTTATTCATGAGAGACACAGAGAGAGAGGCAGAGACACAGGCAGAGGGAGGAGAAGCAGGCTCCATGCAAGGAGCCTGATGTGGGACTGGAACCCAGGAATCCGGGATCATTCCCTGAGCCAAACGCAGACGCTCAACCGCTGAGCCAAGTATCCCTTGTGTGTGGCTTATTTAACTTAACAAAATGTCCTCCGAGTACATCATGTTGCTGCAAATGGAAAGATTTCCTTCACTTTTGAAGCTAAAATACACACACACACACACACACACACACACACACACACATTACTTTTTTCTTTTCTTGAGCAAAGCCCAATACAGGGATTGTACTCACAACACTGAGGTCAAGAGTTGGATACTTAAGCAACTGAGCCATCCAGACAACCCACAAGTTACTTTTTCTTTATTCAGTTGGGAGAGAATATGTGATTTCAAGATTAATCACTTTGCTTGTGGATTGTTTTGAGCTGAAGGCAATTAAGATCCAGCAGACTCAGGTAATGTTATTTTGCCTCTCATTTAACTTCCGAAAGAAATTAGATACGGGACCTCAATCACAAAGAGAGCTAATATTAGAGATAATTTTTAAAAAAGATTTTTACTTTTATTTGAGAGAAAGTGAAGGAGCACAACAAGCAGAGGGAGAGGGAGAAGTAGGCTGCCCACTGAGTGGGGAGCCTAAAAGGGGCTTGATCCTACAACCCTGGGACCACTACCCAAGGCAAAGGCAGCCACTTAACCAACTGAGCCACCCAGGCACCCCTAGAAATAATTTTTTTATGAGAAAGATTTGCCTGCCTATTGTGGAAAATATTTGCCAACATTTGCTCTTTCCTTTTTCTTGTGACTATACTTCCCCCTTTTTGAAATTCTAAATCCCTACTGGCTTCTCCTTAGGTCAGAATGGCCTATAAGCATCATTTGCTTGTCTGTGAGCCTAATATCTTTGGAGTTCTTTTTTTTTTTAATTTTTTTAATTATTATTTATGATAGTCACAGAGAGAAAGAGAGAGGCAGAGACATAGGCAGAGGGAGAAGCAGGCTCCATGCACCGAGAGCCTGATGTGGGATTCGATCCCGGGTCTCCAGGATCGCGTCCTGGGCCAAAGGCAGGCGCTTAACCGCTGCGCCACCCAGAGATCCCTATCTTTGGAGTTCTTTTTTTTTTTTTTTTTTTAATTTTTTTTTTTTATTTATGATAGTCACAGAGAGAGAGAGAGAGAGGCAGAGACATAGGCAGAGGGAGAAGCAGGCTCCATGCACCAGGAGCCTGATGTGGGATTCGATCCTGGGTCTCCAGGATCGCGCCCTGGGCCAAAGGCAGGCGCCAAACCGCTGCGCCACCCAGGGATCCCCTATCTTTGGAGTTCTTATAATGAAGAAATTAAATTTGTTCTTTCTCCGGTGAATAATCTGTCTTATGTTGGTTTAATTATTAGACCAGCCAAAGAATCCAGAAGGGAGAAGAGTTTTCCTGTCCTATGCATTCATCCCAATCACTAGGACAACTGTAGTAAGACCACTTCATATTTTATAATGAGAAACCACATACTATTACCTAGAATGGCTAACATAAAGGAAAAAATGATAATATCAAATTTCAGTGGATACTATGAGCAGTTAGAATTCTTATATATTGCTGATGGGAGTGTAAAAAGTGTATTCACTGTAGAAAACTGACAGTTACTGGGCAGCCTGAGTGGCCCAGGGGTTTAGAACCACCTTCATCCCAGGGCGTGATCCTGGAGACTCAGGATGGAGTCCCACGTCAGGCTCCCTGCATGGAGCCTGCTTCTCCCCCTGCCTGTGTCTCTGCCTCTCTCTCTCTGTGTCTCTCATGAATAAATAAATAAAATCTTAAAAAAAAAAGAAAACTGACAGTTACTTATGAAAATAAACATTTGCCTACTAAAGGGTGATGTAGGAAATATACTAGAGATCAGAGCCCATGGCCAAGAAAGAATTCTTAAACCATCTTCAGTGCAGAAAGGTGGTTTTATTACTCACCATTTAAAAAAAATTTTTTTTTATTTATTCATGAGATACACAGAGAGAGGCAGAAACATAGGCAGAGGGAGAGGCAGGCTCCCTGCAAGGAGCTGGTTGTGGGACTCTATCCCTGTTGCAAGGATCACGCCCTGAGCCAAAGGCAGACACTCAACTGCTGAGCCACCCAGGCATCCCACTCACCATTTTTATAAATGAGACAGGACCTTTGGGCAGAAAGAGCTGCGCTGGGGTCATGAGAAGTGACCCATTATACACTTTCAAGTGGGGAGGCGGTTAGTGATAATGTAGTTCCCTAAGGAATTCTGGAAGTAAGATTTCCAGGACCTTGAGGGATGAGCTATTGTTAAGTAAAGATAATTTATTATGTCTAAAAAGATCTTAGTCATGAGACCTTTCAGGTATACATCAGTGGGTCATATGCTTGGAGGAGGATTGCCAACATATATCTTAGGGGTAGAGATAATGGAAGTTTCCAAAATAATTTTTATATGTTAAAGTAGACTTACAGGCTCCTGTGGGAGTGGAAGGCGATTGGGATAATGTTAAGCTAAGGTTGCCATTCCCTTAGCAAAGTATTAACATCAAGGAAGCCCAGCTCCCAGAGGAAGGTCACTCTACCTGTTTTAAGGACTTGTCAAAGGGCTGTAGGAAGTAAGGACATTTATTTATTATTTTTTTCTCTTGCTTTTGCTTTCACATCAAGGGGAACGTTTATCGCAAAGTATGTCTCTTTGGCACAAGGATTATTTTAGACTGGTTATTTTAAAGATACAGCAGATAAAGGAAAAACTCTGAAACCTGAAATTGAAGTTTTGGTTTCCTTTTGTAAGGGACATTTGTATTTATAAAGTCCCCTACACAGTTCCCTACCCAGCTCCCTCTGTGTAGCAGAAAGAGGGAGAATGTGTCAATCTCCAGAAACACTGATCAGTGGAGAAGGCATGGATTTAAATCTGGACAATAACCATACCCATGGTTACTGCTTTGCCTGGTCACCTCCCAAATGCTTGCCAATACGGCAATCAAGTGTGGAGTTTCAAAAAGGATCACTGTGATGCGGGAGAACTAGGTTCTTGTTTCACGGAGTTGAAGAGTGAATCTTGAGGATGAAAGAGAGTGAGTAAAGTGATATAAATTTGTTTATTTATAAAGATTTTATTTATTTACTCATGAGAGACACAGAGAGAGAGGCAGAGGGAGAAGTAGGCTCCATGCAGGGAGCCCAACGGGAGACTGGATCATCGGGGTCTCCAGAATCACGCCCTGGGCCAAAGGCGGCGCCAACCGCTGAGCCACCTGGGCTGCCCAAGTGATATAAATTTATTAAGCAAGGATACAGAGAAAACTCTCAGGAGTGAGAGGGGTCTCAACAGCGTTGCCACTGAGGGCTTTTTTGGCTGGCCTTTTATAGAAAACCTGACTAGGAAGCTGATGGCCTCGAGATCTCTTGTGACATCTTGAGTGAATGAAAATGACTGTTTTGAGTCTGGTGATTACTTGATAGCAGTCAAAGGAAGGTACTCCCTAGCATTTTGGAGCCAAGGACCAGATTTACTTATCTGTGTTTTTGTTGCTTCTCAGTGTCCTTGGAGCTTATGGGAGCCTGACTGTGGGGCCTTTCCCTTATCTTTCCCTGCTTAGTCCTATCTGTCCCTAACTCAATTGTTAGAGCCTTCCTCCTTAGATTCTATCAATTGGCGTGGGTGGAAACAACAGTGTTGTTTTAAAGAAGTGTTCCAAGTGAGGCACCTGGGTGGCTCAGTGTTGAGCATCTGCCTCCAGATAGGGAGCCTGCTTTTGTCCCCGCCTGTGTCTCTGCCTCTCTCTCTGGGTGTCTCTCATGAATAAATACAATCTTAAAAACAACAACAACAACAAACCAAACCAAAGAAAGCATTTCCAGGTGGCCTGGGGAGACCCTGGGCCCTCCATGCAGCCCATCCCAAATATATTGCTCCGGTGTCCCCATCTTGTCACCGTAAGAATTCAGGGACGCACACAGGTCAGCAAATGAGTGACACAAACAGGAAAGTTTCCTAAAACAAAGTACACTTTCAAGATGTGACAGCAGGAGACCCCCAGAGAGAGCGGGAGCCGGGGGCTGCGGGTTTCTGCGCGTGACTGACTGTTGTCGAGGAGGGGGCTGGACCGCGTACGACCCGGGGTGGGAATTTCTCGCAAGCCGCGTTTCCGCGCCTTTTCTTCCTTATTTGGTCGGGCGCTTCCGGTCATGGCGGCCGCCATCTTGGGCCCGGCTGGTTTGATCTGGCTCCTGGCGGCGCGCTGCCGGGCGGGCACCTGACGTCCGTCCTGGGCGGCCGCCGTCGTCTGTCTGCGCTGGTCCAGGTGTCCGGGGAGAGCGGCGCCGCCCGCCCGCCTGCCCCCCCGCCCCGGATAGAAACCGACCCGCGGGCACTCAGGGATCGGCGTCCAAGAGGAGCTCATTGTTCTGAGCGGCTCCTGACACAAAGGACCAGGAAGTGGGGCCTTTTCTGCATTTCGCCGTCCTGCCTGCAGGCGAGCAGGTTACGGGGTAAGAGGCTCTGTCGGTGGCTCCGAGGGCATTTTCTCCTGAGGCGGCTGTGATTGCTCCACGAATCTCCTCTGAGGAAGAAGTCCAGGGAATGAGGTGAAAGGAGAAGAAATGGCCAGTTCCCAGGTGAGCCTCGCGTCCCACATCACAGGCCGTGTCATCTTTGTCTCCTGAAATTCCGAGCGTTTCCAAGTTGCCAATGCTGATTGCTCTCGTTCTGATGATGTTCCTGTCTTAGGAGTGTATTCATCTCTTTTAAAAAAAATCCTTTTTCAAAAAAGGATACTGAGGGTCCCAGTCCCTGAGGCATTGGACTCTTGATTTTGGCTCCGGTTGCGATCTCAGGGTGCTGAGATGGAGCTCGGAATGGGGCTTCTCGCTCATTGGGGAGTCTGCTTCTCTCCTCCTCCCTCTCCCTCTGCACCCTCCCCCCTCCCAGCTCGCGAGCACGCACTCTCTTTCTCGCTCTAAAATAAAGACCATCCTTTTTTTAAAAGATTACTTTAATTTAGCTCCTAGAAAGAATATAGTATTCTAGGAGCTAAATTAGCGAGTACACGCACGCACTCTCTCCCTCTCTCTAAAATAAAATAAATAATACCTTGTTTTTTAAATTTAAAGAATACTTCTATTTAGCTCTTAGAATACTTTCCCACATTCCAGAGCCCTCTTTCCCTTCCCTCCAACCTGCCTTCCAGTAGAACATATGAACAATTGTGAGTTTGAATTAATGTCTTGCATCTATCAGAAATGTTCCCTCTGGGACAGATCCACAAGGGAAAGCACTGAATCAAAGATGTCTGTTGTGTGGATGTGGTCGATTCCTGGGATATCGGCCAAGGGGAACATTTCATGGTTAGGTCCCATCTGGATACTTTGATGGCTGTATGTATACCGGGATTAAGAAAATGTGCAAATAAACAGGATGGATGCGCCCCAGATAACTCGGAAAGGTCTGGAAAAGACAGCTTTGCTGTTTAGAATGTGAAAGATGCTCAATTTAAAATACACTAGAAGGGCACCTGGGTGGCTCAGTCGGTTAAGTGACTGGCTGTTGATTTCAGCTCCTGTCGTGATCTCAAGGTCCTGGGATTCAGCCCAGTGTCTGGCTCCCACGCTAAGCGGGGAGTCTGCTTGATATTCTTTGCCTCGGCCCCTCTCCCTACTCGCACTTCCTCTCCCTCTCTCTTAAATCTTTAAAAAAAATAAAAATCTACACTAGACATTACAGGACATAGGCGTTACATGTGGCTTGTAATTTGTATAAACCCACCGTTTTCTCATAATTAGGTTCATATTTTGATTTACATTTGGGGGCCACAAGAACACAGCAGGGATAATGTGTCTTATGTGCTGCAGGAACTGATAACAATTTGCTTCTTTACAGCTGATGTTAACTTTTACTTGGTTTTGTGCGCTCTCTGCCAGATTTCCTCCTGTGTAATGTGAATATGCCTCTCATTCATGAAGATTGGATGGATTTACTGAAAGATATGCAGAAGCCTTCACATTCAAACTGGGAACTCCTGAGTTTATTTTTGCATGTAGTTTCCAGTGGAAAATGAAGGCTCTCTCTTCTGTGTACGGGAGATACTTCTGGGAGTGGTGGTTGTAAATAATTCAGGCTGTTGTCCTGCAGGTTTCTGTTTTACTCTACACTCATATCTCAGACATACTCATATTTTCAGGAAAAAAACAAAAACAAAAACCAAGAATCACATAATTAACATGTTCAAGCATCTTAATATTCTCAAATCTAACACAGAGCATCAATGATTTTTGAAAGAGAATTCTCAGTGAAATACTAGACTCAGAAATGTTAGCGGTTTTCTTTTTCCTCCAATTTTTATTTAAATTCTAGTTAACGTATATATAGTGTATAGCTGTTTTCTTTATACCATTCTGTTTGTCTTTATAGTGTGATTAAAAGATAGAAGCATCATCATCCACATGTGGATTTATAAGTTTATTGCCAATGAAAATGTTTAAGTTACCATGACGTTTTATGCTATCACTTTTAATGTGTGTATAAGTGCTTTTTTACATGTGTGGATGTGTGCATAAAATGTAAAAGGTAGATCACTTTTGTGTCAGTGCCTTGTTTCCATCACTCTTCTCAGATTGCAGCAGGGTTGTCTGTAAATTGTCCTGGCTGTCATTTTAGATCGACTGTAGGTCAGACAACCCAGATTAAAAGCTAATCCCTTCCATGTACTGGATGTTTGTCACAATTGTCAAAATATTCTCATAAAAAGAATAATATGTTTATAGATTCTTATTATTTATTTGTGCCTTAATTTGTGAAAAATCATTAGAGTGCTACCTAATAACCAGTAAACGCTCAAAAAGTATTGTGCCATTCTTGCTGTTATTATTAATATTTTTTTAAAGATTTCATCCATTTATTCATGAGAGACACCGAGAGAGGTAGAAACACAGGCAGAGGGAGAAGCAGGCTCCATGCAGGGAGCCCGCCGTGGGACTCCTCCCCAGTCTCCAGGATCACACCCTGGGCTGAAGGCGATGCTAAACCACTGAGCCACTGGGGGCTTGCCCCATTCTTGCTCTTATAGTAGAATCTGTAAGGCTATAAAATGCCTTCAGTTACAAGTCCTCCAAGAATTCATAGAGTTATACCTCTTTGTTATTAAGAAAAAATGTATCCGTTGGCCCTTAGGCTACCACCTCCATTTGAAATACAGACTCGAATCCCACTCCTGAAGTCTGGAACACAATCTGCATTTTCACAAGATGTCCAAAGCACTTGGACATTTCACAACAGTGAAATTCTAACTCACAGTGGAATCTATTAGGTACATTTGTAACCCACCAAAACTTTCCCTTTTTTTTTTTTTTTCTTTAAGATTTTATTTATTTATTCATGATAGAGAGAGAGAGAGGCAGAGACACAGGAGGAGGGAGAAGCAGGCTCCACGCTGGGAGCCCGACGTGGGACTTGATCCCAGGACTCCAGGATCGCGCCTGGGCCAAAGGCAGGCGCTAAACCGCTGAGCCACCCAGGGATCCCCACCAAAGCTTTCTTTTTTTTTTTTTTTTTTTTTTTTTAATTTTTATTTATTTATGATAGTCACACACAGAGAGAGAGAGAGGCAGAGACATAGGCAGAGGGAGAAGCAGGCTCCATGCACCGGGAGCCCGGCGTGGGATTCGATCCCGGGTCTCCAGGATCGCGCCCTGGGCCAAAGGCAGGCGCCAAACCGCTGCGCCACCCAGGGATCCCCCACCAAAGCTTTCCATGTAAGAAATAGACACAACTGGGGATCCCTGGGTGGCTCAGCGGTTTAGCGCCTGCCTTTGGCCCAGGGCGCGATCCTGGAGTCCTGGGATCAAGTCCCACGTCGGGCTCCCAGCGTGGAGCCTGCTTCTCCCTCCTCCTGTGTCTCTGCCTCTCTCTCTCTCTCTCTCTGTCTATCATAAGTAAATAAATCTAGAAAAAAAATCTTAAAAAAAGAAATAGACACAACTATACTGTATGATAGAAATGCAGTACTCAGAAATGTGTATGCCTGTGTTGATGCCTTCATTTGACAAGTTATCTTAGCTAAACAAAGTATTTATAATGGTTTTGTGGATCATATGCCATTCTCTTACCTCAGAGTTAGAGAATACACTAGAACACATTAGTGTGTTAAAAAATATCTTATGGAAACAGTAGGAAACACTGAAGCTAGAATCAGTTCTCAACATAACTGAAAGAACATGAGTTCACTTTTTGGTGAGTCACAGATAGAAAGCACACCAAGTAAAGTTGTGACACAAAGGAAATTTTATTTGCAGCAAATAGATTGTTGAGAATAACTTCCAAAGCCTTGACTCCCCAAACAAGGGTGAGTGGGTTCCTTATATTTTATTTAATTTTTAAAAAGATTTTATTTATTTATTCATGAGAGACACAGGCAGAGGCAGAAGCAGGCTCTATGCAGGGAGCTTGATGTGGGACACTCTCCTGGGTCCCCAGGATCATACCCTGGGCCGAAGGCGGCGCTAAACCTCTGAGCCATCTAGAATGCCCCAACTCTTGATTTTAGCTCAGGTCCTGATTTCAGGGTCGTGGTGAGCTCAGGATCCGGCTCCCATGCTCATTGGGGAGTCTGCTTGAGTTTCTTTACTGCTCCTCCTCTTGCTCATGCTCTCTCTCCCTAAAATAAATAAATAATTAAAAAAACCCCAAAATACACAAAAACAAATAAAATGAACTAGACATTACAGGACATGGATGCTACATTTGGCTTGTAATTTGTATAAATCCACTGTATTCTGGTAAGGTATCAAGCTCTGCACTCCACACAGTCTCCTTGATATTCTCCCTCTGTCCTGTCCACACTCCTGCTCACTCCTTTCTTGCGCTCTCTGTCTCTCTCAAATAAATAAAATCATTTTTTTTTCACTCCGAGCCCCAAATAAAATCATTTTTAAAAAGATTTTATTATTTATTCATGAGAGAGACAGAGAGAGAGAGGCAGAGACATAGGCAGAGGGAGAAGCAGGCTCCATGCAGGGAGACTCGATCCCGAGTCTCCAGGATCAGGCCCTGTGCTGAAGGTGGCAGTAAACACTGAGCCACCCGGGCTGCCCCTATTTTGCCATGTATTAACAATAAGCTGGGATCCCTGGGTGGCGCAGTGGTTTAGCGCCTGCCTTTGGACCAGGGTGTGATCCTGGAGACCCGGGATCGAATCCCACGTCGGGCTCCCGGTGCATGGAGCCTGCTTCTCCCTCTGCCTGTGTCTCTGCCTCTCTCTCTCTTGTGTGTGACTATCATAAATAAATAAAAATTAAAAAAAACAAAAACAATAAGCCGTGATATTTATTACTCAACAGTCTTAGAGGGAATGATTGAGTCTGTTAAGGAGGGCCTGGCAGCAAACAATAAGGCCAAAGATACGAGAGCAGCAGAATTAGTATCATACAGAGATTATTGTGGTTTAAATTTGAGAGCCCTTATGCACTGAGGCTCTTTTAATCCTGTGAATTTCTCCAACAGAAGTTTCATGGCAGTGAGTGGCTCACAGGAGTATTTGTTGTTATCTGGTGCTGGTGGCATCTCCCCCTGGGCCTCTGTGTAGATACATGTCTATTTTACTCTAGTGTGGTGGATTCAAGGTAGGACTCCCTCTAATTTGAAGGAAGAGCGTGTGGTTAGTAGTACTGGGTGGGGCCTTGTCCAAATAGGGTAGAGTTGATCCTGGGGTGACCCATTTTTCTAAGTTTTGAGGTATATCAGTCCTCAGTTTGATTTGGGTGAAGCTCAATTTCAGGGTAGAGGGAGGAAAAATTTCCATATTTGTTGAGTGTATCCATCACCTGTCGGAGATTAATTATATGCTTAATGGCCTGAGAAATCTGTGGGTATGGAGGTGAGAAAGAGCATTTTGGAAAGGCCCCCCATAAGTCATCACAAATGGGCTGAGATTTTAGTTTGCCCTGTGGGGCAGCTGTCATTCTGGTGAGAGCTATTGTAGTAACTTTAACCGGTGTTCCTGTTTCCTGGCACAACTTTGCCAGAGTCTATTTAAGGGTTCTGCTTGCCCATTCTGTCTTCCCAGAAGATGGAGTCTCCAGGCAGAGTGTCACTTCCACTTGACACTTCAGGCCATGGCTCAGAAATGACTTTTGAATATAAAGATTGACCCATTGTCATTCTGGATTGACCTTGGCAACTGAAATTGAGGAGCTTTCTCCTTTACTAAGGTGCTTGTTACTTTGTTAGTTGTTTGTCCTTCCAAAGGCCTCTGTGCATCCATCCAGTGAATGTATCTACAAACACCAAAAGGTATTCGAACGCTCCAGGGGCATTGGCATTATAGTAAAGTCTGTTTACCAGTCCTTCCCTGGCATTGCCCGCTGGATTTGAGTTGCTCTCACTAGAGGGGTACCAGAGGTCTGGTTTGTATTTTATTAGTCTACAGTGGGCACATTGGTTTATTATTTTCTGAATAATTTCCTTCATCACTGGGGTGCTCATAGTCTTTAGTAGCCATAGGTATAAAGCTCCCTTATAATGGATGAGTCAGGTACACTCTTCAGGAGTCTACAGGCAGCCTTCATAGGTACCCAGATTCTCAGGTTATTCACCATTCATCTCCTGACTGTCGGGGATCACAGGTAGCCCAATTTTACAGCAGCCTCTTTTAGCTCATCGTGGTAGTATGATGGAGCGCGCTTATATAGTGGTAAGTGGGAGTGGCAAATGCAAAGTCTCCCCAGACTTGGCAGCTCTATTTGCCCCTGCATCTGCCAAACTTAAAACCTCCATTCCCTCTGATTTCTTTTTTTGATGGCCTCTACAGTGAACCACAGCCAGTTGTTTAGGCTTATGTGTGGCTGCTAACAGCCTGGGGATTTCCTTGCCATATTTAATTTCTCCATGTTTGCATTTAGCAGTCTTCTCTCAACAAAAATGTAATCCTACTCATCATTACCTTTCTTAACAAAAACATATCTTACTTTCCTTGCATATAGAATTGCTTTACTTATCATTTCTAGCAATCTGAGTTACATGTATCAGAATTTTAATGTTTAGAAAATTTAATTTCCAGGAAAAGATAAGTAATAACCAATTGAACTGTTAACACCAGAATTCTTTAGATTGGCAAATTTATGAACGTGTGACATGTGTCATAATTTCCACGATTGTGGTTTTTAAATGGTATAACTTTTTTTTATTTTAAAGATTTTATTCATTTATTCATCACACACGTGCAGAGACACAGGCAGAGGGAGAAGCAGGCTTCATGCAGGCGGCCTTACATGGGACACATCCTGGGTCTACAGAATCAGGCCCTGGGCTGAAGGCGGCGCTAAACTGCTGAGTCACCCGGGCTGCCCAATAGTATAACCTTTTAATAAAGCATAAAACATTTCCTTACGGACCGAATTTATCTTTAGTTTTTCTGTAATAAAAACAGATAAACCTCATGTTTAGTAATCAGTGTTTCAGTATTGTTATTTGGAAAATGTTTAGATATCTTATCATTTAATTTAGCAAAACTTTAAAGTGATAAGTTATCAAAGATTTTGGAAGCTTTTAAAAATTTACCTATAAGCTTTTTTATTTATTGAACTTATTTACTCTTTTTTTTTTTTTTTTTTTTTTTTTTTTTACTATTTTATTTTTTTTTATTTTTTTTTTCCTTTTTTATTTTTTATTTATTTTTTTTTTTCTATTTTTTTTTTTTTATTGGTGTTCAATTTACTAACATACAGAATAATACCCAGTGCCCGTCACCCATTCACTCCCACCCCCCGCCCTCCTCCCCTTCTACCACCCCTAGTTCGTTTCCCAGAGTTAGCAGTCTTTACGTTCTGTCTCCCTTTCTGATATTTCCCACACATTTCTTCTCCCTTCCCTTATTTTCCCTTTCACTATTATTTATATTCCCCAAATGAATGAGAACATATAATGTTTGTCCTTCTCCGACTGACTTACTTCACTCAGCCTTATTTACTCTTTTAACAATAATAAATACCC
The DNA here is from genome assembly GCF_003254725.2 of Canis lupus dingo. Classification (NCBI taxonomy): domain Eukaryota; kingdom Metazoa; phylum Chordata; class Mammalia; order Carnivora; family Canidae; genus Canis; species Canis lupus. The sequence goes on from NC_064243.1 coordinate 103,880,276, forward strand.
ATGAAAATTTTACGGGACAGATAAAAAATTAACCATCATTTTAAGTTCTTTTTGGTGACAAATTGTAACAGATATAATTAATTCAGGTAGGTTGAAGGGTATCTATTATATTTGATGTTGATAATTCCAAAAGACATGTCTATTTTAATTACGTGAACAAATTTAAACTTTAATCTACAAAAATGATCCTATATATATGGATGTGAAAAAATTTGTGTTACCTTAGATTTTTGTGAATTTTAGAATCCCCCTCCCCCGCTTTAACTGTTTTTAAACCAGCTAAATAGAGCTCTTACCTGTTCGAAGTACATGCTTCCAGTGACCCAGGGGGTTCCTGCCTCCTTTTTCTGGGGTTGTAAGGAAAGGAGGAAGTGCTCTAGGACTAAGCAGCTAGGGGTAGAGATTTAAACTGGGAACAACAGGGCAGCCCAGGTGGCTCAGCGGTGTAGCACCGCCTTCAGCCCAGGGTGTGATCCTGGAGATCTGGGATCGAGTCCCACGTTGGGCTCCCCGCATGGAGCCTGCTTCTCCCACTGCCTGTGTCTCTCATGAATAAATAAATAAAATCTTAAAAACAAACAAACAAACTGGGAACAACAAACCAAACAGTCAGGTAGGATGGAGATTTCAACCTCACAGACTAGTCTCCATTAGGTCACTCCCATTTTGCTAGGTTAGATCATCCAATGCCTATGAAAGACTGGGTACTGTAATCTGTCACCAGGGATGTCTAGACTCAAGTGAGTATTCAATTCTCCCATTCTGACCATTATGCTGACTTGCCCAGACTCTGGGAGACCACTCTCGTTTACCTCAAAGCTGTGCCACATACCTTGTGTAACTTATTCCAACAGAAATCCTTCTAAGAGTAGTTTTAGTGGCTGCTGGATATCAGGTGATGTCAGAACACCAGGCTGGCAGTCACAGGTGTGAAGAGTGAGAGCGTCTCCCTCCCCCAAGGAATCTGCCTGCAGGCCCAGTAACTTGAACAAGTTAGCCAGGGTGAGCTTGTGGTACCCACTGCTGCATCTGTTGGAAGCCAGGGAACAGAGGCCAGAACCTGAGAAGGACACCTGTCCCATCTGGATCACCAAATTTGTAACAGAACTAAAGTGAATTTGCTCTTTGATGAGTCACAGAAACTACATAGTGGGGTTGTCAGACAAAGGAAAATTTATTTACAGCAAATAAGGGGATCACTGAGTATAACTTCCAAAGCTAAGACCCCCAGAGCAAGAGTGAATGGGTTCCTTTTATTTAGGCTTAGAATGAATATTTAGAAAGAGGAGCCTTGTCATCTTATGTAGAGGTGGTGGGCATACGGTCATGCATCTGGCTTAAGGAAACCATTCTATGCATACTTTGTTATATATATGAGGTTTGTACTCCTGGGGGAAGGATTTAGTATTATAATGAGATAAAGGTAACTGTACGTCACTCTAAGGGTCACTGTATGTGCATCTGCACAGGTTGAATTGGCAGTTAAGCCCAAACTGATCTGGGTGGTCTGGCTACTGGAGCATTTAGTCAGGGCAGTATTTACTGCTTGTACCGTTGTTTTTGTTTCCATCATGGGAGACTATGTCCCTGGGTTTTTTGTTTTGTTTTGTTTTGTTTTGTTTTGCCTGAATTTTAAGATAAGCTGGAAGAAAGAGCTTAAGGAAAATTTGGTACAAAAGTAAGTGGGTGCTAGTAGGTGAGCAGTAAAAGTCAAGTCATGGGGTCTAGCTGGTGTTGCTAACTCCCTCTTTCATCTTAGGTACATTGTGAACTCTGCCTAAGGCCACTTGGTAACTGTGGTATTTATTGCAGGGACTGCTGACATTCAGGGATGTGACCATAGAATTCTCTCAGGAGGAGTGGGGATGCCTGAACCACACTCAGCGGGAATTGTACAGGGATGTGATGTTAGAGAACTATGGAAACCTTCTCTTCTTGGGTGAGGATAACTTCCTTCCAGACTTCCCAAACCACACTCAGGGTTTTGTTCCTTCCCTTGAAGACCATCTCTTGGAAGAGTCTTCTTTGCACGACTGGAATTCAGATCGCTGCATTAAGGGAAGTAAGTAGGGGGTTATAGGTGGAGAGAAAAATCTTCACGATGTGTCCTTTTAGGCTTTATTTCCCCTTCCTTAAAGCAACATCATTACTTCTGTAGATTAGTGGCAGTTCTAGACATCAAGAGGCATAAAATGATACTCCTTACATCTTAAACTCCAATTTCCACTCCTTATTATTACATGTAGTACTTGCAAGTGGAACCCAAGATCTGAACATTGGAAATCCTTCCTGTGTGTAAAAGGGCTGTTGGACAACAGCTTTTGGGAAGTCATTTTCTAGAATTCTAAAATGTCCTCCCTTCTCTACTGAGCATAATACTGGATTGAAAATTAGAATCTTTAGCAATACTCATTCCTTTTTTCTAATAAACAGGTCTTGTTGTGTCAAAGCCAGACCTGATCATCTTTTTGGAGCAAAAGAGGGAGCTCTGGGATGTGAAGGGAAAGGAGACAGTAGCCTTCCATCCAGGTAGGTGGGAATGAATGAAGCAGATGACAGAAGTGAGGCCAAAGGTCAAGGAGGAAGGTAGACCATATATTGTGGTTTGGATAGCTCTCTTTGAGTAGAAATAAGTTTGAAAAGCATAGTTGTATTTCTCTTGCTGTCAGAGGGACATGCCCTGTCCAACACTTACCATGTTCTTACATCCTCTGAGGATTCTCCTTCATCTCTAGTGATCTTCCTTTATATTCACAGCATGGACAACATGCTCTACTTGGATGCTGAACGTCTCCATGATCTGAATGCTTTTCCATTGCTTTTGGAGGCCTGGGGAAATCTGTGTTAAGCCTTTCTAAGATCTGCTTTGCCTCAGGTCAGATGTGTGTGAGGGGAGTGGTGGGAATATTGGGGTTGGGTGCAGAAATCCCAAGAACAGTAGAGACAGATATCATCTATTTTCTGCTTTATGCTTTCCAATTATATGGAGACTTTAAATATAACCGTACAAAATTGAGACCGTAATTTCTTCAGATAACAAAGCACCTCCCTATAATGAGAAAATCTGATGCTTCATTTCACTTTACAGTTTCCTTTCTTTCATCTGGCCTGAGATTAGAAATTGCAACTCAAGGCATTCCAGTTCCTCAGTTTAATGTTTCTACTTGTTCCTACATAAAGTCATGCCATAGAGGAGCTAGAACATTTAGTACTTAGAACTGATAGCATATAATAAAGTTCCACATGATGAGATGAGCACTGGGTGTTACACTTTATGTTGACAAACTGAATTTAAATAAAATTTAAGGGATGCCTGAGTGGCTCAGCAGCTCAGCGGTTTAGTGCCTGCCTTCGGCCCAGGGCGTGACCCCCGGGTCCTGGGATCGAGTCCCAGATCGGGCTCCCTGCTTGAAGCCTGCTTCTCCCTCTGCCTGTGTCTCTGCCTCTCTCTCTCTCTCTCTCTCTTTCTGTGTGATTATAATAAATAAAGTTAAAAAAAATCTTAAAAATAAATTAAAAAAATAAATAGAATTTAAAAAGAAATAAAGTCCCAGTTATTACCTTAATTATTAATAACTGCATCATTTTATAATTTTGTCTGGTTTAATAAGTTCCTGTGACTGTGTCATATGCTTTCACTTCCTAATTTCTTTTATATTAGATTTATTTGATTTTTGAGATGGGAAGTTCTGATATGACATAGGCCTGTGCTTTATAAGAAATTAGTTATAGGGACACCTGGGTGACTCAGCAGTTGAGCATCTGCCTTTGGCTCAGGGTGTGATCCCAGAGTCCTGAGATCAAGTCCCGCATCGGATTCCCTACAGGGGAGCTTGTTTCTCCCTCTGCCTATGTCTCTGCCTCTCTTTCTCTCTGTGTCTCTCACGAGTGAATAAATAAAATCTTTTTTTTTTTTTTAAAGATTTTATTTATTCACTCGTGAGAGACAGAGAGAGAGAGAGAGAGAGAGGCAGATATGCAGAGACACAGGTGGAGGGAGAAGTAGGCTCCGTGCAGGGAGCCTGACGTGGGATTCTATCCTGGGACTGCCGGATCATATCATGCCCTGGGATGAAGGCAGGTGCTAAACCGCTAAGCCATCCAGGGATCCCCGAATAAATAAAATCCTAAAAAAAAGATGAGTTACATAATGCATAAAAGTTCCATATTTTATTTTTATTTTAAAAAATATTTTATTTATTTATTTATGAGAGACGCACACAGAGAGAGGCAGAGACAGAGGCAGAGGGAGAAGCAGGCTCCATGCAGGGAGCCCAATGTGGGACTCGATTCCAGGTCTCCAGGATCACGCCCTGGACTGAAGGTGGTGCTAAACCGCTGGCTGAGCCTTCAGGGCTGCCCACAAGTTCTATATTTTAAAAAATGTTTTGTTCATACGTGTAATTTATTTCAGGAAAAATTAATCCTCAGACTTTTTTCTGCTTTCCTGAAAATTTATTTGAATTTAATCCTAAATATTTATTATATATAAAAGAATTATCAGTATATTTTACAATTTCTGTGTTGTTTATTTAGAAATGAAGGGCTTTTGTTTGCTTGATTCTAAGGAATGGATCACAGTTATATATTCTTTGTAAAAATAAGCGGAACATATTAATAACATAGTATATTTATTTAATGTCTTTTAAGTGCTTGTTCATAAAATTTTCCAGTAGACGTTTTTATGATTGATCATAATGAATTTCCTTCACAATTTTACTGCCACATAGACATGGTAATGATTCAAAATACTTGATTTTTATATATGCACAGTCTCAGTCTAAGATTATAATAAAATAGAATTCTTTTTAAATAATGCATACATTTTTGTTTTTTGAGAGAAAGAGAGATAGCAGAGGGAAGGGGGAGAGGGAGAGAGAGAATCTCAGACTCCATGTCCTGTGCAGAGCCCAGTGCCAGGTTCCATCCATCTCGAGAGCCTGAGATCGTGACCCGAGCTGAAATCAAGAGTCAGTCATTTAACTGACTGAGCCATCCAGCTGCCCTAATAATACATGTATTATGTAACATTTTTTGGGTTAAATTTTGTTTTATTCTGGTTTTGCAATTCCATAATAATGTACTTTCTTTTGTATGGGACTTTATGGTTTTTTTTTTTTTTTTTAAAGATTTTATTTATTCATGAGAGACTGAAAGAGAGAGGCAGAGACATAGGCAGAGCGAGAAGCAGGCTTCCTGTGGGGAGCCTGATATGGGACTCGATGCCAGGACGCCGGGATCACAACCTGAGCCAGATCAGATCATGAACTGAGCTGAAGGCACTCAACCACTGAGACACCCAGGTGCCCTGTATGGGACTTTTAACATATTAGTTAGTTGTGTTTTTGCTTTTTACCTACATGTTACATTTTTGGGGTAACCGTTTTCATCTCATTTTAAGATGATGTGGGTTCAACTCAAATATGGATCAATTGTATGTCTTTTGCCAAGAAAATTATGTACATATTTGTCTAAATATTAACCATACGTTGTTTGTGACTCCCGTATTTCCATGGTTAGTGGTTAGTGAATGTTTTATCATGTCTAGTTGAGTTGTCATAGTAATAGAATTAATTTCATTAACTATTTATTGAAGAATTTATGTTCTCTTTGCATGAGAGAAACACTTTTAGAATTGAAGGAACTTTTTTTTTTTTTAATTTTATCTATTTATTCATGAGAGACACATAGAGAGGCAGAGACACAGGCAGAGGGAGAGGCAGGCTCCATGCAGGGAGCCTGATGTGTGGGACTCCATCCTGGGATTCCAGGATCATGTCCTGAGCCAAAGGCAGACGCCTAACCACTGAGCCACCCAGGCGTCCCAGACTTAATGATTTTTATACTTTTATTTAAAAAAAAATCCTGTAGCATTATAGCACCATAGATTTCTATAATTATGTGAATGTGTATTTATTTATTTAAAAGATTTAATTTATTTGAGAGAAAGCTTGTGCTCACAGGGGGAGGGACAAAGAGAGAAGCAGACTCCCTGCTGAGCAGGGAGCCTGACAGGCTCGATTCCAGGACTCCCAAATCATGATCTTAGTTGAAGGTAGATGCTTTAACTGACTGAGCCACCCAGGTGCCCCAATGTAAATATATTTAGCAGAGAGGTTCATACTTTTGTATGATTTTGGTTACTGTTTAAAATCCTTTTATTTCCACTGGAAGGACTCCCCTTGATGTGCCTTGTAGGGCAGGTTAACTGGTAAAGTTCTAAGGGTTGTAATTTGGGAAAGCCTTCATTGCTCCATTTTTGCAAAAACAGTTTTTCAGTTTTGCCAGATAGAGTATTCTTGGTTGATATTTTTTGATCTCATCACCTGAATATATAGTCCCATGCACTACTTTTATAAGAAATTATTCTCTGCTTAGAATCCCACTAATAATCATATAGGATAAGTTGCTTTTCTCATGCTGTTTCAAATTTCTTTTTTCACCTGTGATTTTTGCTAGGTTACTTACAATGTGTCACTTTTTGTTCATGTCTTGACATTTATCCTGCTTTGAATTTACTGAGCTTGTTGAATTTGACTCTTTCCAGAAAGGTAGAAAGTACCAGCTTTTAGTTTTTCATGTAAAGTCTATGTTCCTTTCACTCTCCTCCTCTTTTGGGATCCCCTTATGTACATATTGGTCCACTCATTGGTATCCCATGAGTCCCTTAGACTCCATCCTTTTCCACATTTTTCTTTGTTCTTCTTCATAGATAATACAAAACAAGGCATCTTAAAGATGTCTGATTCTTTCTTCTGCTTGATCAAGTATGTTGCTGATTCTTCAGTTTATTTTTAAATTCAGTAATTGTACTTTTCAGCTCCCAATTTCTGTTTGGTTGTCTCATACTTGTTAGCTCTTTGGGTGTTTATTTTGATCATGTATAGTTTTCCTGATATCAGTTACTTTCCTATCTTTCCTCTTCTTCTATGGGTATCTTTATAATGGTTATTTAAATTCTCTGTAGGTAATTAATGGTTCTCTATTTATTTAGGGCCAGTTTGGGGACTTAATTTTGTTTCTTTGATAGGAATGTGTTCTGTTTTTCCGTATGCTTTGTGATCTTTTATTGAAATTTGGGAATCAAACAAGAGAAACAGCTTCTGGGTCCCAGGCTTTAGGTACTTGTTTTGTACAAGAGAACACAAATAACAGCTGTGCTACTAATTCTGGGGCTTGTCAGACATGTTCTGGGGATGTGTAATGTCTGAGTTTTTATAATTTTCCACTTATAAGAGCGTTTTTTTTCTTCTTGGAGCCTGAGATTTCTCCTCTCCCTGATGTTCGCTTTTAGCTTTGCAGTTTCCCTGGTGCTTGAATAAGTACTCATATTTTCTCTGAGTGGCCACCACGGTGCATTCAGAGGGTGCTTCCATTTCCCTCAGCCCTCCATGTCAAGCATGATAAGAAGTCTGTCAGGGAGCTGCACAAAACCAGATCATTAAACACAGAGGTCACATATGTCTTTGTCTCTTGAGGAGAGGTGAGAGTTTTCTCACAATCTTGTTGTGAAACTCTAGGTAGGGTGAGTAACTATTGTGGGCAAGTGTTATAAACTCATCTTGTCTCTTCAATGTGGCTCTTCTTCATCTGTACTTGCCTGGAGGTGCTGTGTTCTTCTAACTGGCTTCTGGAGCACTGGAAAATGTAGTTTGGTCCATTTCTGTCTCCATGGAAAAGTAAAGTCTGGTTGCTTCCTCTTTCTCCCTTCTACTGATGTGCTATGATGGACATTAGTTTTGTACATTAGCATTTTAATGTATATGCATGTAAATACAGCAAGTGCAATAATCATTTGGTATCTTTCAGTTATGTCTTCTGACACCCTACCTACACTTACTGGCAAAGACAGGTAAAGAATATTTCCTTTGGGATGCCTGGGTGGCTCAGCAGTTGAGAGTCTGCCTTCGGCTCAGGGTGTGATCCTGGAGTCCCGGAATCAAGTTCCACATTGGGCTCCCTGCATGGAGCCTGCTTCTCCCTCTGCCTGTGTCTCTGCCTCTCTGTCTCTCATGAATAAATAAATTAAGAAAAAAAAAAGGAATATTCTTTCCTTAGAGTGATATGGAAGCAGTGGCCCTGAGTATTTATTCTTAATGAATGACTGGGAATTTGATAGAGGGAGAGTGAAGGGCAGGAAGGATGTTATGATGGATATAACCAAACTGGGACAATTACCCATAGTGAAATTTAATGCCAGAAGAGATTGAGGATATAAAATATCTCGAGGAAAGCCCCACTTTTTAAGACAGTGTGTTTCCTTTTGACCATATTGAGTATTAAATTCACTAAAATTATTTCATGCCTTCATTGCTGGTGTGCATGTAAAATCATTTGCTGATTATTGCTGTCTCACAGATCCGAGGGGCACTTGTACAGTAGGGAATCCACTTATACCTACTTTTCCATGGGAGATTAAGGACACTAATGTGCAACGTGTGAAGAAAATCTGAATGAAGATACTGTTTGTATTTATCAGTGTATTAACACTGATAAAGGTCACCATGGGATCCCTGGGTGGCGCAGCGGTTTGGCGCATGCCTTTGGCCCAGGGCGCGATCCTGGAGACCTGGGATCGAATCCCACATCAGGCTCCCGGTGCATGGAGCCTGCTTCTCCCTCTGCCTGTGTCTCTGCCTCTCTCTCTCTCTCTCTGTGACTATCATAAATAAATATTTAAAAAAAAAAAAAAAAAAAGGTCACCATGAAGTATGTGTTGAGGGCATCATTCTTTTTTTTTTCTTCATTTTTTTTGTTTTGTTATTACTTTTATTTTACAAACCCTTGTGTCGAGGGCTGACTTTCAATAGATCACAGCGAGGGAGCTGCTCTGCTACGTCCGAAACCCTGACCCAGAAGCAGGTGGTCTACAAATGGTTTAGTACCTGGTTCCCCATGAATGTGTGTTGCGTGATGGATGAGGGGACGGCCCCCTTTCCGACTGTGCCCCGTTTCCTGGGACGAGGGGCTGTCCTCACTGGACCCTGCTCCCGACGCACCAGGGCATCATTCTTGCATTAAAATAAAACAGAGGAACATTCTCAATTTTCAGTAGTTTTACCTGTTGCTGTTTAAGGAGGAAATGCGCACAGTTCATTGAAGTTTGATATGTCTTCATAAATAGCAAGAGATAGAAAGAAGAGATAGAAAGAAAGAAAGATCTCTGTGCTCCAAGGGTGCTTCAGCCTCACTCCTGAGTACTGAGTTGTGCCTGATGGTGCCTTGTGTGGATAGTTGCTAGTTGAGCATTCTGTGAGAAAGACTGAAGTGGGAGCTACCCATTTCACCAGCTTGGATGATTTCACCCCCCCCCCCCCCCCCCCCCCCCGGGGATCAATGTTTTTATGTCTCATGACTTAAAAATCAGCTTTTCCCTGTATAACTATATGCATATGTGTATGTATTTATATATGTATATAAATATACATATATATTTATGTAAACAGATTATTTTTCATCATGCATACACATACGCATATATATACACATGTGTGTATATTTATGTATGTAAATAATACAGATTGTTTGTTTTCCATCATGTAGACTTGTTTTCCAGCAAGCAGTATACATTTAGAGAAATAACACTATTACTAACCATGAAAAACTCCTTCAGTGTTAAAGAGTATTCTATATGATATACTGCCATTTTGGTTGTTTGATTGGTTATCACTGCATGTTTGTTTTTCTTCACTTTAATCCTATTATTATTTAATCCTATTACAGCTCTAGGAATATTCCAGTGGAATATATTCAAGCAAAGTTTGATGGTACCAGGAATTATTTTTTTATTTTTTAAGAAAATAATTCTATATTTTATTCTGTTACTTGGAATGTTCAGTTTTCAACATTTCATAATGACATATACTGGTCACAGTTTGAAGTTACTTCATACCTTTATTTTTATTTTATTTTATTTTTTTTTAAGATTTTATTTATTTATTCATGAGAGATACACAGAGAGAGAGAGAGAGAGAGGCAGAGACACAGGCAGAGGGAGAAGCAGGCTTCATGCAGAAAGCTGACGTGGGACTCTATCCCGGGTCTCCAGGATCACACCCTGGGCCAAAGGCAGTGCTAAACTGCTGAGCCACCCGGGCTGCCCTACTTCATACCTTTGATTTCAATCTTGCCTATATAAGTATTTTTGACACTAATCTGTTTACTTATTTCCAGTTTTTTGTAAGGATGAGTGTATCTTAAAAATAAAGCCACTTGTACAAATCATAAGTAAATAGCTGAATGGAATTTGCGACCTAATTACATTTCCAAAACCACTGAGATCAAGAAAGAGAATATTGCTGGTCCTGTAAAATTTTTCTCTAGCTCCTCAGGAACTTTCCCCAAAGCTCAGCACTCTTTTAACATGTAAAGCAATAGATTGTTGTCTTCATTTTTATGCTTTATATAAATGTATTCAGGCACTGGGATCTCTTTTGTATTTAGCTTTTTTCTTTCCCTATGTTGTTTGTGAATTACTGCGTGTTATTGTGCATCATTCATCAGAATCCAAATCCATTGTGTGAATATGAAACAATCAGTTGCCTCCTTTTACTGTTAATGGGTGTGTGGATGGATTTCCATGTAGGACTCTCATGAATGTACTGGTATATAAACTCTAGAACTTGTCTTTTAGTGGATCATGCATTATAGGTTGGGAAGGAGTTAGTGGCAATTGCAAAATCTCTCCTTTTGACAAAAATTTTCTTAGAAAAACAGCATAGATCAGCATTGTTTCATTCTAGATGGAGTTTAACTGTTCTGCTCTGGACCTTAGGTGAGAAGTTTGTTTAGTGTCTTATGAACCAGTCTTAGTCTTCAGAATAGGTTAGTTCGGTTGAAGTTGTCTCATTTCAGGAGGCGGTCCTGGAGGTGGACTCTTAAAGTTAGGCTTATATTATGCAAGCAATCAGGTAATTATTAAGAGACATTTCTGTGGAAACCAAAGAAAAACACAGGTTAATGGTTAGAGCAAATTAAAAACCCAGTGTCTGAGTGCTCCTGAATGCTGCCAGTGAGAGGATTTTTAGATGTCAGGCTTGAAGTACCCTCCAGTGGAGTGGGAGCAGGCAGAAGCAGTCTGATGAATTCTGGTGTGTCCTTCAGAGGTCTCCGGGGGTCTTTCTGAGTAGCCCATACAGCAGCAGGCATGAAGATTGTGTAAACATGGGCTATAGTAGCAATTTCTCTGAAGTTCAAATTATCTGGCTTCAGGAAAAAGGGCAGTTTTGGTTTCCAGTGATTCCAAGTCAAGACAATGAGAGAAAAATGAGAAACCTCTGGTTGTAGAGTCATAGCCAGATTTTTGAGGAGGCAAGTAGAATTCAGGATTCAGCTCTGTTTTATTCATTCATTCATTCATTCATTTATTTTTAAAGATTTTTATTTATTTATTCATGAAAGACACAGAGAAAGAGGCAGAGGGAGAAGCAGACTCCAAGCAGGGAGCCCGATGTGGGATTCAATCCCAGGACTCCAGGATCACGCCCTGGGCCAAAGGCAGATACTCAACCACTGAACCACCCAGGCGTCCCTCAGCTCTGTTTTATGTTTTATGTTCTGTGTTTCATTTTATAGAGATGATCAGAACTAGAATCTGACATCTACAAACATGTGCTATTAAAACATAGTTTTTCTCTCTGAAATTACCCTCATTTCTATCAAAGATGTTGAAGACTACCTCATTTGTAACAGAATTCCAGGTTAAACACATTTGGTCTAATTATTCACATAAGCACAGCAAGAATAGTGTTTGACCATGTATAGGTTCTTTTAAGTGTGCTTTGCTGGAACTTTTTCTTTTTTTCCCTAAGATTTTATTTTTAAGTGAACATTACACCTGATGTGGGGCTTGGATTCAGAATCCTGAGATCAAGAGTCACATGCCCCACCAACTGAGCCAGCCAGGTGAGGTGCCCCTGCTGCAACTTTCTACAAGGAATTTTAGACTGAACTTTAATAGTATCTTGAAGTCAGAAGACAAATCAAATATTTGCCATTAGATTTGCTTGTAATAACTTGCGATTTGGGTGAATTCCTCTCTTCCTGATGTCTTCTGAATATCCTGAGGTTCCTATACCTGCCAAGACATGACATCCTTTACTTACCTGGTAAGGCTGCTGAGCACTCTGTAAACAAGTTATGAGGCCACCATTTCCAAGGGCCTTTTATTGGTTCCATAAAGTCAACCTTAGCTTCTTTTTCTTTTCTTTTTTTTTTTTTTTAAAGATGTTATTTATTTATTCATGAGAGAAACAAAGAGAGGCAGAGACACAGGCAGAGGGAGAAGCAGGCTCCATGCAGGGAGCCCGATGTGGGACTCGACCCCAGGTCTCCAGGATCACGCCCTGGGTCGAAGGCAGAGTTAAACCCGCTGAGCCACCTGGGCTGCCCAAGTCAACCTTAGTTTCTTAAGTGTGGTCCTATCTGAATGTGTACCTGCCTCTCTCAAATATGACATTCCATTCAAAGCCTCGTGAATATGACCAGTGCTTCCAAAAGTGTCTTGTTGCAAAGAGAACAGATTCCTATCGGATTTATTCCTATTCAGATTTATTGAATTCTTATACGTGTCATGAAAGAAATAATACAGTTTCTGACTTTTCGAGGGATCAGGGAGATAAAATAAATATTTCAGTTCAGAAAGGAATATTTTACCAACTTTCTGTAAATCATATATATCTTAAGAGAAAAAGTTTTCTTAAGTCCAGGAGAGCAAACATGAGAGAACCACCAGTGTTTTAGGCAAGAGTCATAAAATCCATAAGCATCTTCCTCAATTAATTCAGTCTCGTGTTAGTAATTCCCATTCAGTTGGAATGCAGTTTTCCCGTTCATCCAGGAAATTGTCAGCTTAGTTTTATGATCGCCATGATATCAGAAATCTGTGTTTATCAAAATTCCTTTTCACAAATCCCCTTGAAGATGAAACACATTATATAGGGCATCAGAACAATAAGTATAAATGACAAAGGACTAAAAAATGGATATGTTGAATGATCTGACGAGATTCATTACAATGCAGTTGACAAGGGAGATAGATTATTTCTTTGACACACATTTCAAGACAGAATGTCAAGTGATGACCTGATACCAAGACATATTAAAACATTTAGAGGGCAGCCTGGGTGGCTCAGTGGTTTAGCGCCATCTTCAGCCCAGAGTGTTATCCTGGAGACCTGGGATTGAGTCCCATGTCAGGCTCCCTGCATGGAACCTGCTTCTCCCTCTGCCTGTGTCTCTGCCTTTCTCTCTCTCTTTCTGTGTCTCTCATGAATAAATAAATAAAATCTTTAAAAAACAAACAAAAAAACTAATTTAACCCTGAGATCCCTGAAAGACATTTTCACATTTGAAAAAAATTTTCTCTGTAGATGTAGTGGTAAACTTCCAGGGTTTTTACCTGGGAAAGTCTTTTCTCCATATTAAGACCGTTTTGCCAGATAGAGTATTCTTGGTATGTATGTTTTATCTGTCAGTGCTTGAATATATTGTCCCATGCACCTCTTCCTCTGCTGAGAATCTCACTAATAATCTTACAGGAGCTTTCTCTCATGAGTTGCTTTTGTCATGCTGTTTCAAAATTCTCTTTTCACCTGTACTTTTTTTTTTTAAATTTTTTATTTATTTATGATAGTCACAGAGAGAGAGAGAGGCAGAGACATAGGCAGAGAGAGAGGCAGGCTCCATGCACCAGGAGCCCGATGTGGGATTCAATCCTGTGTCTCCAGGATCGCGCCCTGGGCCAAAGGCAGGCGCCAAACCGCTGCGCCACGCAGGGATCCCTGTACTTTTTTTTTTTAAGTTACTTATTCATGAGAGAGAGAGGCAGAGAAATAGGCAGAGGGAGAAGCAGGCTCCATGCAGGGAGCCTGATGTGGGACTCGATCCCCGGACTCCAGGATCAGAAGGCAGACGCTCAACCTCTGAGCCACTTAGGCGTCCCTACCTGTACTTTTCGATAGGTTAGTTATGATTTGTCACTGTGTTCATGTCTTCACATTTATCCTGCTTAGAATTCATGTGGTTACTTGAATTTGTTTCTTTCCATAAATGTGGGAAGTCTAAGCCATTAGTTCTTATGTACGTTTTCTGCCCATTTCACTCTTATTTTTATGGGAACCCCTTAATATATAAATTGCTTCATTGTTAGTGTCCCATAAGTCCATTAGGCTCTGTCCTCCATATTTTCTTCATTCTCATGAATGGATAATTTAAAACAAGGGGCTATTAAGATGTTTGATTCTTTGTTCTGCTTGATGAAGTCTGTTTCTGACCCCGTAGTGTATTTTTAAATTCAGTTATTAACTCTTCAGCTCCCAATTTCTGTTTAGTTTTTTTATACCCTCTATCTGTTTGGATTTTTATTTTGGTCACGCATAGTTTTCCAGATACCATTTATCTACCTCTTTGCTTTCTTCATGAGCACTGTAATGATCGTTACTTTGAAATCTTTGTCAGGTAATACTCTCTATTAATTTGGGACTCCTGGGTGGCTCAGCAGTTTGCCTGCCTTGGGCCCAGGGCGTGATCCTGGAGACCCGGGGTCGAGTCCCACGTTGGGCTCCCTGCATGGAGCCTGCTTCTCTCTCTCTCTGCCTCTCTCTCTGCCTGTGTCTCTGCCTCTCTCTGTGTGTCTCTCATGAATTAAAATCTTAAAAAAAAAATATTCTCTATTAATTTAGGGCGAGTCTTGAGTTTCATTTTGTTCCTATGATTGGAACACATTTTTCTATTTGTATGCCTGTGATCTTTTGCTGAGATTTAGGGATTAAATAAAAAAAACCTCAGTCTTTATAGACTTGCTTTGTACTGGAGAGCAGAAATAACAGTCAACTGTATTAGTGTGCATAATCCTGGGGCCTGTCAGACATATTCTGGGGATGTGTAATGTCTGCATTTTTGTAATATCCTAGTTAGAAAACGCCCTGTTTCTTCTTTAGAGCCCATGATACGTTACTCTCCCTGATGTTTATCTGCAGCTATATAGTCTCTCCAGTGCTTGAATAAGCACTCAGCTTTTTTTCTGAGCAGCCACCACAATGCATCCATCTCACTTCCGTGGAATCCTATGGTATCTGTCTTTTTGTGAGTCATTTACTTCACTTAATGTTTTCATGGTTTACTCAAGTTGTATCATGTCACAAAATCTGTTTCTTACTCAAACTTGAAAAATACTCCATGGTATATTTATGCTACACTTTTCTTTATCTTTTTTTTTTTTTTTTAAAGATTTTATTATTTATTTATTCCTGAGAGACAGGACACTGGCAGAGGGAGAAGCAGGCTCCTCACAGGAAGTCTGATGTGGGACTCGATCCTGGGACTCCAGGATCACACCCTGAGCCAAAGGCAGATGCCCAACCGCCGAGCCACCCAGGTGTCCATTTGTTTATTTTTTTAAAAAAGACTATTTATTTGCTTGATGGGAGCAGCGTGAGTAGGGGGAGAAGGAGAGAGAGAGGGAGAAGCCGATTCCCTACTGAGCAGGGAGCCTGATGTTGAGTAGATCCCAGGACCTGGCATCATGACCTGAGCCGAAGGCAGACACTTGACCGAATGAGCCATTAATTAAGGGGCCCTTAGAAAGGTTTTTAAAATGTAGATTCTTTAGGCTTTTCTATATATAATAGCATGTGTTTTATGAACAGAAATAACTACTTTTTCTTTTCCAATTTGGATGCCTTTTATTGATTTTTGTCATCTAATTGTTCTAAGTAGAACATCAAGTAGTATGTTGAATGGAAGTGTTGAATTTACTTCATTCTTTTGCACCTGATCAGAGAAGAAAAGCTTTCAGTCTCACTAGATTATTCTCTTACCTTTAGGATTTTCATTTATGGCTTTTACCTCATTGAGGTGGTTACCTTCTCTTCCTACTTTGTTGAGTCTTTATCGTGGAACAGTGTTGAATATGGTCAGATTCTTTTTCCACGTTAATTCAAATGATCATGTTATTTTTAATCTTTATTCTGCTATTGGGAGTAGTCTTATGTATTGTTTTCAATATGTTGAAACTCGTGAATTTGAGGAAGTATTCCCATTTGTTCATGCTTTAGAATGTTAAAATGTGCTTTTGCCATCTGTTTGCTGTATTTTATTTTTTATTAAAGACTTTATTTATTGGGACACCTGGGTGGCTCAGTGGTTGAGCAACTGCCTTTGGCTCAGGATGTGATCGTAGAATCCTGGGATCGAGTCCCACATCGGGATCGAGTCCACATTGGGCTTTTTGCATGGAGCCTGCTTCTCCTCCCCTCTGCCTATGTTTCTGCCTCTCTCTCTCTCTCTCTCTCTGTCCCTCATGAATAAATAAGTAAAATCTTTAAAAAAAAATAAAGACTTTATTTACTTATTTATTTATTTAGAGAACAACCAATAGGAGAGACAGAAGGGGAGGGAAAGAATCCCAAGCGGACTTCTGTTGAGCACTAAACCCAAAGGGGCTGGATCTCAAGACCCTGAGATTATGACTTGAGTAGAAACCAAGAGTCTGATGCGTTAACAACTGAGCCACCCAGGCACCCCTCAGATTGCTGTATTTTATCATGGACTTTTGCATGAATATTCATCTTGGGTAGTTGTATTCTTTACATGTAGTGTCTTTGGCTTTGATACCGGAGTAAGGCTAGTGTCCTAGAAAGTGATCTGATGAATTCTCTTTTCTTCATTCCTTGGTAGTGTTTAAAATTGATGTAAGTTTTCATTGAATAGTTCCTTGAATTACCCAAAAATTTAACTGGGTTAGGCAATTTCTTTCAGTTTTTTGGTTGCCTTTTTTTTTTTTTAAATCTATTTCGTAATTGTAGGCCTGTTTTGAAGCATCTTTTATTTCTGTGGCAACCATTTTATGTGGCTTTAGTTGAGTGTTACTTTTACTTGATGTAGTTAAAAAGTGTGTCGCTTTTCTTGATCTTTTCAAAAAACGAGCTCTTCCTTTTGTTTTTCTTTTTTTTTCTTTTTTTTTTTTCTATATCCTGTTTTCTAAGAAATATTTATTTAGAGAGTAAGAGCAAGGGGGAGGGATAGAGGGGAAGGGAGAGAGAGAGAACCCTAAGCAGACTCCACACTGAGCACAGAGCCTTTTGTGGAGCTCAAGTCCTGTGACCTGGCCTGAGCCAAAATCAAGAGTTGAACATCCAACTGACTGAGCCACTCAGGTGCCCCTTGCTATTATATTCTATTTTGATGATTATGTTGCGTGTTAAAATTTCCTTCCCTCTGCTAATTTTTGGACTATTCCTGTTTCTTTTTCTGATTCTTTGGTGTATAAGAAGGTGATTTGTGCTACAGCATGAAAATGCTAGAAAATTCTATGTTTTTATATACAATGTGTGAAAGGTGATTTTTTTTTTTTTTGTTTGTTTGTTTGTTTGTTTGTGTCTAGACTCTTGTATCATTGAACTTGAAAGACACTTGAGCATTTCCTGTAGGGATAGTCTAGTGGTGATAAAATTATACCAAATAGTTCTCTGGGAAACTTTTTACTTGTCTTTCAATTTGAGAGTATTCCTGGTTGATAATATTTCTTTTTTTTTTTTTTAATTTTTTTAATTTATGATAGTCACAGAGAGAGAGAGAGAGAGAGAGAGAGAGGCAGAGACACAGGCAGAGGGAGAAGCAGGCTCCATGCACCGGGAGCCTGATGTGGGATTCGATCCCGGGTCTCCAGGATCGCGCCCTGGGCCAAAGGCAGGCGCCAAACCGCTGCGCCACCCAGGGATCCCGATAATATTTCTTCATTCATGATTATTAATAGATTCTGTACTTTTTTTTTTTTTATACAGGGTTGTTGCTGAAAATCCAGCGATAATGCTGTAGAATCTCTTGTACACTCTGGGTTGCATACTCTTGTTCCTTTTAAATTTCTCTTTTTGTTTGTGATACTTGATTGTTGATTATATTGTATATCTACGTAGATGTCTTTCAGTTTATTTTATTTGGAACTCCTTGTGCTTCTTGATTTTTGTAGGCGTGTTTCTTTCCTCAAGCCATTAATTCTTCATATAAGCTCTCTGCCCCCTTTTCTTTGTTTTTACCTCATTGGGGCCCTTTGATGTGTATATTGGTCTCTTTGATATCCCCATTTTTATTTTGTGCTCCCTCTAACTTGATAATTTTAATGAATTATCTTCAAGTTTTTTCTTTATTTTGCTCGATCAAGTTATTATTAATCCTCTAATGAATTTTCAAATGCAATTATTGCACTATTCAGCTCTCATTTTTTGTTTGTTCCTTGATTATAGTTTCTGTCTCACTGATATTTTGATTTTGTTCTAATGTAGTTTCAGTATTTTGTTTAATTCATCTATTTACTTTTTTAGCTATTTGATTATTATTAAGATAGTTATTTTAATTGTGTATCACTGTAATATAGATGTCTATTACATACAACCAATTTCTGCAGATGTATTTTGTTTCTTTCAACATGCCTTTTTTCCTCTTTGTATGGTTTTTGATATTTTGTTGAGATTTGAGAATTTATTTATTTGAGATTTGGGAATTTAAACAACTTAGGTCTCCTAGTCTTTATGGACTTGCTTTTTTCAGGAGAAGAACACCCATAACAGTTATCTGAGACAGTAAATTTGCGACTTGTCAAACCCATTTGGTCAGGTATATTCTCCGTATGTGTAACTTACTAGTAACAAAAATTTCTTTATTTCTTTGATTTTTAAGATTTTATTTATTTATTCATGAGAGACACACACAGAGAGAGGGAGAGACATAGGCAGAGGGAGAACCAGGCTCCATGCAGGGAGCCTGATGTGGAGCTCAGTCCTGTGACTCCAGGATCACGCCCTGGGCCGAAGGCAGGTGCTAAGCCGCTGAGCCACCCAGGGATGCTCAGATTTCTCTATTTCTTGAGAGCCCATGATATATTGTTCTCCCTGATGTCCATCTTCCTTAGTACAGTTTCTCTAGTGCTACCATGGTATTCACCTTTTTTTTAACTCATGACAGCAAATGGTATATTGATGGTATATGCTATTCTGTCTTAACCTCTGTGCCATGCAAAATAAGTTTATGTACTCACATGAAAAGTCAAAACTTTGAACACAGACACTTCAACATGTTAAATGTGATTCATGTCTTCTTTTCCTAAAAATACAAATAAGCAAATAAAAGAATGTGTCTGTGACATGAGTGTGAAAGCTGGGGGCTTCACCGACTTGGAACCACTACTCAGAGTAGTCACTATCTCCACTGCACAAAAGAGAGAGCCTTCATTTTCTAATGTAAATACAAGCAAAGAGAAATTCAGAAGAATGGAGTTTCTAGTTTGAATGATGGATTTTGCACATCTTTCAGTAAATCCATCCAATCTTTATGAATGACTAAGAGATATATTCACATTATGCAAGAGGTATCCGGAAGAGAACATCAAGCCAAGTGAAAGAAGTTAACATCGCTGTAATAATAAGCAAATTGATACCAGTGCTTGAGGCACACTGAAGGACACATTATAACTACTGTGTTCTTGTTGCTGCCCAAAAGTAAATCAGAGTATGAATCTAATTAAAAGGGGCACCTGGATGGCATGATCTCGTGGGTCTTGGGCTGGAGCCCAAAGTCGGGCTCGGTGCTCAGCAATGCTGATATTCAGGGATTCTCTTCTCCATAGAATTCACTCAGGAGGAGTGGAGATGCCTGAACCACACACAGTGGGAATTGTACAGAGATGTGATGATACAGAACTGTGGAAACCTCTTCTTGGGTGATAATAACTCCTTCCAGATTTCCAAACCACACTCAGGGATTTGTTCCTTCTTGAAGACCATCTCATTGAAGATTCTTTGCACGACTGGAATGCAGGTCCAGGCAATAAGGGAAATAAGTAGTGTTTTGTAGGTGTAGAGAAAAATTTTCATGATGTTTCCTTCCAGCTTTAGCTTCTCCTTCCTTAGGGTAGTATCACCAATTCTGTAGATTAGTGATAATTCTACATAGTCAGTGGCATAAAATGGTACTGCCTACATCCTAAACTCAAATTTTTACTCCTTATTATTGTATCGGTAGTACTTGGAAGTGGAGGTCATAATGTGAATTTTTAAAAATATTTTATTTATTCATGAGAGACACGGAGAGAGGCAGAGACATAGGCAGAGAGAGGAGAAGCAGACTTCATGCAGGGAGCCAGATGTGGGACTTGATCCTGGGACTTCAGGATCATGACCTGAGCTGAAGACACATGCTTAACCACTGAGCCACCCATGTGTCCCGATAATGTGAATGTTTGAAACTCTTCCTGCGTGTTCTTTTTTTTTTTTTAAGATTTTATTTATTCATTCATGAGAGGCAGAGGCACAGGCAGAGGGAGGAGAAGCAGGCTCAAGGCAGGGAGCCCGAAGTGGGAATCGATCCCGGGACCCCAGGATCACGCCCTGGGCCAAAGGCAGGCGCTAAACGGCTGAGCCACTCAGGGATCCATCCCTTCCTGCGTGTTCTTTTGTTTTTTGTTTTTTTTTTTCCCCCCTTCCTGCGTGTTCTAAAGGGGCTATTGGTCAGTAGCATTTGGAGCATCGTTTTCTAGACTTCTATAATGTCCTCTCTTCTTTACTGAGCACAATAGTGGATTGAAAGTTAGACTCTCCAGCAATATTCCTATTCCTTTTTTTGGTTAAACAGATCTCGTTGTATCGAAGCCAAACCTGGTCATCTTTTTGGAGCCAGAGAAGGAGCTCTGGGATATGAGGAGAAAGAAGAAAGTAACCATCCACCCAGGTAGGTGAGACTGAATGAAGCAGATGACAAGGGTGGTCCAAATGTGAAGCAGGAAGATTGACCTTAAAATATGTTTTAGGTAGCTTTTCTCGAATGGGAATTAGTTTGAAAAGCCTAGTTTTATTTCTCTCCTTCTCACAGAGGGACATGTTCTATCCAACATTATCAAGCTCTTACATTGTCTAAAGATTCTCCTTCAGCTCCAGTGATGGTTCATCACTTCCACTGGAGGGCCAGGAGACTACCCCAGGAGTAGGGAGGGTCTCTATAATCCGAGAGCTTCTCCATTGCTTTGAGGGCCCTGGGAAATCTTTATATTTCTGAGGAACTCTATGCTAAACCCTTTCTAAGTTCTGTTTTGCCTCGTGTGAGAAATGTGTCATGATAGTGGTGGGACATACTGGGGTTTGGTGCAGAAATCCAGGAACACTGGACACAGACATCCATGTTTTCTGGTTTATGCTTTCCAATGTTTTGAAGGCTTTAATCTTAATTGAACAAAATTGAGACTCAGTAATCTCATCAGATAATAAAGCATCTCCCTAAAATGAGAAAATATAATGCTTTATTTCCCTTCATTTTTCTTTGTATTGACTAATATTAGAAAGTTCCACTCTGTTGCATTTCTCAGTGGTGAAGTAATGTATCTATTTGTATTCTAGAATTCCTACATAACTTATAAATTAATTCCATAAGGGAGCTAGAACATTTAGAACTTAGAACTTGCAGCCTTAATAGTCTCCATTGTTTTCTTATCTCTTAATATTGTATCATTTCATATTTTTGTATGATATGAAGTTCTTGTGATTTTGTCATGTGTGTTTTTACTTTCTTATTAGTTATATATCAGATTCATCTCTGATTTCTTTTCTTATGAATAGTTGTGATATGACTGCCAGTAAGAAGTAAGGTAGATAATTAGTAAAATTTCCATATTTTAAAAAAGGTTCTGCTTGTAAGTTTAATTTTACTTCAGAAAAATTAATCATTAGGCTTTTCTTCTACTTTACCAAGAATGTATCTGAATTTAATTCCAAATGCTTATTTTTTACAAAGTAATTGCTGGCATATTTTACAATTTTGATGTTTCTTTATTTCAAAACGAAAGATATTTCTATGGGTGCTTGGTTCTTTTTAATTAATTTATTTATGAGAGACAGAGGGAATGTGTGTGCACATGCATGCCAGCAATTACAAGGTGAGGGGCAGAGGGAGAGGGAGAGAAACCTAAACAGACTGTCTGAGGGGCTCAATCCCATAACCCCAAGATTGTAACCTGAGGTGAAATCAAGAGTTGGACGTTAACCTACTGAGTCACCCAGCACCCCAGGCTGCTTGTTTCTAAAGAATGGATTATAGCCTTGCATTCTATGTAAGAAGAGGGACATGTTAATAATACATTTTTTAATGTCTTTTAAGTGCTTATTCATAAAGTTTTCTATTCGAGCTATTCATGCTTGATTTTAATGAATATTCTTTACAATCTTACTGTCAGTGAAGGCATGCCAATAATTCAAAATATTTGTTTTTCATGAGTACATAGTCACAATTTAAAATCATACTTTTATAGAAGGTTTCTGTTCAAAAATCCATCTGTTTTTATGTAGAATTCTTTGGGTTAAATTTGGTCTTATTCTGCTTTTGCAATTCCATAATAATGTGCTACCTTTTGTATGGGATCCTCCGCAACGTTATTTAGTTGTGGTATTGTTGTTACCTGTGTATTTTATTTTAGAATGACAATTTTCAACTCCGTAGATTTCAAGACAATGTAAGTTTAACTCAAATATGAATCAGCTTTGCCCTCTTACAAATAGATTATATATGTATTTGTACCACTCATACATACTTAATTATATGACTCATCTTGTGTATATTTTTTTATTGGTTAGTGTTCAGTGAGTGTTGTATCATGTCTAGGTGAGTTGTTATAATAATAGAATTAATTTCATCTGTTGGTGAATTTATATTCCCTTTGCATGAGAAACATTTTTGTGAATTGAACATAATTTTTAAACATTTTATACTTCCGTAACATGTTGAGGCGTTATATTATATTCTTAATTGTGGTGTTATACCTATGATATGCTTTGATATCATTCTCATTAACATTTGTGTCTTCTGTACTTATTTTCATAATAGTTATATTAAATAGTTATATTATTTTAAAAGTAAAATAAACCATTTTAAACTTCTGTTCTCAGTTGTATACAAGACTCTTGTATTTATCATCTCTACCCCTGCACCCACTTTCTGTTACAGATACCACAAATTCTGTCTTTTATGTTATGTATTTTATTACTGAAGTTTATGGTTTGTATGCTTTTATTTTTAAAAATTCTATAGGAGAAATAAAAGTGACATGTGCACCTTAATTACAACACTACAAGTTTCTATAATTTGATTGATTAATATTTATATTTAGCTGAGAGCTTTATGTTGTCATGTGGTTTCGGGTACTGTTGGCATCCTTTTATTTCACCTAAAAAGGTTTCCTTTAATGTTTCTCATAGGACAGGTGTACTGGTAAACTTAGAAGCATTTTTCCTTGGGAAAGTCTTATTTCTACATACATGGAAAATGGTTTTGCCAAGTAAAGTATTCTTGGCGGCTATTTTTTGATCCTTTAGTACTTGGATATATTATCTCATGCACCTCTTCCTATCATGTCTGCTGAGAATCCCACTACTAATGGGAAATCTTTCCTAACAAGATGCGTTGGTTTTGTCATGTTCTCTCAAAATTCTTTTTTCACCTGAGATTTTTGATAAGTTCATTTTGATGTGTCCCTGTGTTTATGTCCTGAGATTTGTCCTACTTTGAATTTATTGAGCTTGTTGATTTAGTTTTTTCTTTCCACATATATGGGCAGTACAAGCCTTTTCTACTTAATGTAAACTCTGCCCCTTTCATTCTCCTTAATGTACATACTGGTCTACTTATTGGTGTCCCATGAGTCCCTGAGACTCTGGCATGTTTTTCTTTGCCTTAAGTAGAGAATTTAAAATAAGATGTCTTTAAGATATCTGATTCTTTCTTCTGCTTCAAGTCTGTGACTGACCCCTTGGTTTATTTGTAAAATGAGTAATTGTAGTCTTTAGCTCGTAATTTCTGGCTTATTGTTGTTAAACTTTGTTTGGATTTTTGTTTTGGTCATGTGTAGTTTTCCCGGTATCATTTAATTAACTGTTTTCTTTCTCCATGAGTGTCTTTATGATGGGTATATGAATTCCTTGTCAGGCAATTAATAGTTCTTTCTTAATTTAAGGTGAGTTTTGGAGATTTATGTCATTCCTCTGTTTGGAGCATGTTTTCCTGGTTCTTTTCTTTTTTTAAGATTTTATTTATTTATTTGAGAGTGACAGCAAGCATGAACAAGGTGGAGGGGGGATGGGCAGAGGGAGAGGGAGAAGTAGACTCCCCTCTGAGCAGGGAGCTGATGTGGGGCTTGATCCCAGGACTTTGGCATCATGACCTGAGCCGAAGGCAGATGCTAACCACCTGAGCCACCCAGGCGCCCCTTTCCTGGTTCTTTGTATGCCTTATTATATTTTGTTGATATTGGGGAATTTTATTTTTTATTTTTATTTTAATTAAATAATTAATATTTTTTAAGGTTTTATTTATTTATTCATGAGAAAGAGAGACAGAGAGAGGCAAAGACATAGGCAGAGGGAGAAGCAGGCTCCATGCAGGGAGCCCAACGTGGGACCTGACTCTGGGTCTCCAGGATCACTCCCTGGGCTGAAGGTGGCGCTAAACCGCTGAGCCACCAGGCTGCCCTATTTTTTAATTAATTAATTAATTAATTAATTAATTAATTAAAACCCTTTTCTTTTTAAAGGTTTTATTTATTTATCATGAGAGACACAGAAAGAGAAAGGCAGACACAGGCAGAGGGAGAAGCAGGCTCCACGCAGGGAGCCTGATGTGGGACTCCATCCTGGGACCCCAGGATCATGCTCTGAGCCGAAGGCAGAGGCTTAACCACTGAGCCACCCAGGCATCCCTATTTTTATTTTTTTAATAAAGATTTTATTTGTTTATTCATGAGAGACACAGAGAGAAGCAGAGATTGGAGAAGCAGGCTCTATGCAAGGAGCCTGATATATGGGCCTCGATCCCAGGACTCCAGGATCATGCCCTGAGCCAAAGGCAGATATTCAACCACTGACCCACCCAGGCATCCCAATATTGGGGAATTTTAAAAAAGCAATCTCTGGACCCAGGATTATGGAATTGCTTTGTACAGATGAACACAAATAGTAGCAATTCTGGAGTCTGTCACATGCATTCAGGGGCATTCGTCATGTCTGAAAATTGTAATTTCCTGGTTTTATATGTGTAGTTACCTTTATGGAGTCCGTGATCCTTTCCTCTCTCTGTCTTCAGCTCATTGTCTGCATTGATTGAACAAATACTCACCTTTGGTATGAGCAGCCATCACAATGTATCCAGAGGGTGCTGTCGTTCCCTCTGCCTACATGTCATGCATGACAGAAACAAGTCCCTCAGGCAGCCAAGAAGCCAGATCACTGAACATATCAGTCACTCATTTCTTTCTCTCCTGAGGAGAGGTAAGAGTTTTCTCACAGTGTGCCGTGGAGAGTCAGGAAGGGTGAGCTGCTGTTGTGGGCAAGTGTCACAAACTTTCCTCATCTCTTTGATGTGGCTTTTCATTTGTACCTGCCTGCAGGTGCTATGTTCTCCTAACTGGCTTATGGAGCACTGTAAAAGGTAATTTAGTCCATTTTTGTCTCCATGGAGGAGCAAGTCCTGGTGGTTCTCCATTCATCTGATGTGCTATGATGGATATTAATTCTGTACATTAGTATTCTAACATGTATGCATGTTATAGTGTAGTAAGTGTGACAATTTATTTTGGGATGGTTTTTTTTTTATATATATATATAATTTATTTTGTATCCTTTAGTCTTTTCATAACACCGAAGGCCTATTGGGAAAGACAGGGAAAGGAGTTGAATTTGTAGAATGATGGAATGATGTGGAAGCCATGGGAATAAGTATTTATACTTAAGAATGACTGAGAAGGTGACTGGAAAAAATAAAATAAAATAAAAAGAGAAGGTGACTGGGCTTAGTGAAGGAGAGAAAGGACATGATGGGTATAAGCAAACTGGGACAATTCCCATAATGAAATCCTTACTGCCACAAGAGATCAAGGACATAAAACATTCAGGGGGAAAACCTCACCTTAAGTCAGTTATATTTGCAGACAGTATCTTTCAACCCAGGGATGATAATCCATTTTTTAAACATACATATTTTTTTGAAGAGTATTTGGAAATTCTGGAAAGCCACCTAGTCCATGCTGAAAGCAAGCTTTCAAACCATTTCAAATAATAAGATTGGTTTAATCACTCCCTGACACATTTCTGAACGTTAGACATTTAAAAATGAAAATAAAATGTCTAAATGTAATTGATTTGAGAAGTGCTTTTCAGAGGGTTCATTATACTTCTACCAATACATAATCTCTCCTTGTTCCAAAGTCTCTAATTTTGATAAAAACCATTGGGTCTTTTTTTTTTTTTTTTAAGATTTTTATTTATTTTTCATGAGAGACAGAAAGAGAGAGAGAGAGGCAGAGACACAGGCAGAGAGAGAGAGAGAGAGGCAGAGACACAGGCAGAGGGAGAAGAAGGCTCCGTGCAGGGAGCCCAACGCAGAACTTGATCCTGGGTCTCCAGGATCACACCCTGGGCCGGAGGCGGCGTAAACCGCTGAGCCACCCGGGCTGCCCAAAAAACCATTGAGTCTTTATCCAAATATCACTGTGCAGTACTTAATATACATAATTCTTAATTTGGAGCAACTTTCATATGTTTTGATCTTACAAAGATCTTAGTGAAGGCTCTATCTTCCATAATTATAGAGGGGTATAAACGGAGACAGAACATACCAATACAATGAATCTGGGAAAAACGTCAATCAAGGGTTAAATCCTATTAAACATCAGGGATCCTAGTTTTCACAGTACTGGTATTATAGTTGTAAATGTGTCTTTTGTGAAAGCTGAAATCTTAGTGTACATCATTGATTGTATCCTTACTAAACTGAAGGCTTAGAAATATAGTAAGGGTGGCAAACTGTTTACTCTTAAAAGCTCATTCAACAACAGACATTTCATAATGGGAAGAAATCTTACAAATGTAAACAGTGTGCCAAGCCTTTACTACCATTCAAAACTTATCAATGAAAGGTAATATGTAAAAAAAAAAAAAAAAAAAAAAAGAAAGGTAATATGTAGTGGGGACAGTGCTGACAAATGTTAAAAAATGTTGCAATGTCTTTAAGCATAACTACACAGTTTCTGAACATCATAGAGTGCATACTATGTGAAACTCTACAAATGTAAAGAATGTGGCAAGGAATTTAATGCATAACCAGAAGTATTCAATGTGAGATGATATATACTGGGGGATGTTTTACAAATGTTAAGAATGATGGCAAAGTCTTTACCTGGAGCAGATCCTTACTCAAAAAAAGTCTTTTATAAAAAATAAAAACATTAAAGATATAAACAATTCACAAAGTATGCAATAGAAAGGAAATATAAATAAATCAGAGCACTCACAGCAGAAAGCAATAAGGCAGTACCATGTTTTAGACATGATTCTAAATCGCAGTATTTATTACAGAGAAATATCAAAAGTTAAAACATTTAGATCAGTTACATTTTAGCATTGGACTATAGAGTCAGGAGGGGTACCAACCCCCTCTGGAAGGGGAAATCTGTGTGTAACTCTTTTTTTTTTTTTAAGATTTTATTTAGGGGGAGTCCTGGGTGGCTCAGCAGTTGAGTATCCACCTTTGGCTCAGGGCATGATCCTGGAGAGTCCCAGAATCGAGTCCCACATCAGGCTCCCTGCATGGAGCCTGTTTCTCCCTCTGCCTGGGTCTCTGCCTCTCTCTCTCTGTCTCTCATGAATAAATAAATAAAATCTTAAAAAAAAAAAAGATTTTATTTAGGGGCACCTGGATGGCTCAATCAGTTAAGCATCTCCATTCAGCTCAGGTCATAATCCCAGAGTCTTGGGATCCAGCCCTGCCTTGGACTCCCTGCTCAGCAGGAAGACTACTTTTTCCTCTCTCTGCCCCTCCCCTGCTCCTTCTCTGTCTCACTCACTGTCTCTCAAATGAATAAATAAAATCTTTTTAAAAATTAAAGAGCCATTCCGGTGCCCCTGCAGCGGTACTTAAGTTTTGAGTTCCCAAAACTTAAAACCATACCTCCATAGAAATAGCGTATTGTTGACCAGAAACCTCACCTATAACATTAACAGTTAATCATCCCCTTTTTGTGTTGTCTGTATCCTATACAGTATTTTTATAATAAAGATTAAGAAAAGAAAATATTAAGGAAATCATTACAAAGAGAAAACATGTTTATTACACCACACTATATTCATAAAAAAGAAAAAGTGTTTGTATATTGACCTACACTGTTCAAACCCATGATATCATGCTAAACTATGTATTTGTTAATATGCCTGAAAGGATCAAGGGGGAATGGATGTTTGGAGAGGGATAATTAGTTTCAGTGTGTCTTTTTCTCTTTGATGATATTTGAGATGTTTTGCATGGCAAATATTATTAATTTTACTCTGAAATCATCTCATGCTAAGCTTTTATTGCTTGTGTGCATGCAAAATGATTTGATTCTTGCTATCTCACCAACATGAGGGTGCTTCTGTGATGGGGAATTCATTTATACCTACTTTTCCATGGAAGATAGAGGCTATAATGTGAAATACAGGAAGAAAGTCCACATTGAGATGTGTGTGTTTGATGTATAAGAGTGAAATAATTACCGATTTAGTAAGGATTCAGGGCATTATTTGCATTCAAGTAAAGCACAGAAACATGCTAAATTTTAAATATTTTTGCCATTTGCTGTTAAAGGAGAATACATTGGTGGTTTATTTAAAGCTGGATATATCTTCTGCATAGCAGTTGATACTAATCAAGAATATTTGTTATTTGGTTGAAATAAAGAAATTTTCACAGATGTCTGAGGAAAGTATAGCTAACTATTCCATAAAAGGGTGTGAAATGTGGGCTCCTGGATGACTTAGGTCTGCCTTCAGCTCAGGTAATGATCCCAGGGTCCTGAGATCAAAGCCCTGCATTGAGCTCCCCTGCTCAACAGGGAGCCTCCTTCTCCCTTTCCTGGTCCTGTTTGTGCTCTCTCTCTTTGCCAAATAAATAAGTACAACATATTTTTTAAAAAGGGTGTAGAATTATTGTAAATCCACATTTACTCAATAATTAGCCTCAATTGAATAACATGGAAAGCACAACTCACAGATCCTTATTATCAAGACAAGAATATTCTTGAATGATGTAATGAGCATTTTAAGACTCATTACATCAAGACTCATAATGATTTTTTTCCCAGTGTTTTGCTTATAGTGTGTTTGAACTTAATATATTTTAATTAATAATACTAAGTGGATTTTAATGTGTTAACACTAACACTAATGTGTAATGAAAGAAATGTTTTTCCTACGCAACCTTATCCTGACCCACCTTCATCAAGGTTGCTGGTAAACAGACAGTAAACAAAGTACACTTGACCCTTGAACAACATGGGTTTTGAAATATGGTCCACCTATAGTCAAAATTTATTTATAATACAGTGTTGTAAATATATTTTCTCTTCCTTCTGATTTTCTTAACATTTTCTTTTCTTGAACTTCCTTTATTGTAGGAATACTGCATATAACATGGAAAATATATATTAATTGACTTTCTGATAAGGTTTCTTGTCAATGGTAGGCTATGAAATTAAGTATTAGGAAGTCAGAGTTATACATGGGTTTTCACCTGCTTGAGGTGTGTACGCTGAACTCCCCCTGCATTATGCAAGGGTCACTTGTACATGTTAAAGCAGTGGGATGATATCACTAATAATCTTTTTCGTGTTGGCCTTAAACCTCACATTATTTGTGATTAATTTTCTCACATACGTATTATAGCTTTTCTTTTTTGTAACCTTTGGCACATTATGATGCTTTTAATAAGGTTAATATAGAAGTAGTATTGAGAGTGTAGCTAAACAAATGTGATACTGATGATATTGTACACACTATGAAAACAGACATGTCATACTTAAGTGAATAATTTAGATTTTATTTTTCATGAAAAAGGTAGTCCAGAAGTCATGTTTCATGCTGAATCCACTCCATTTGAATGTGAATATTGAACCTTGAAATACAACTGCAAAATAGCCTCTCTGCATTTGAAAATTGGGATGATCTCTCTGGTCATGATTTTCCTTGCAATCCATATTTTCTGTTCTCAGAGAGCAGACGTGTGTCCATTGGGAGCTAAGGGCCCCTGAGTGCTTTCCAAGTCCATGCTGGCTGGCACTTCCCTGGTCAGGTGGAGCCAGAGGTTCAGACATTTGGCAGGACTGAAGGCCATTCTCTGTTGCTGGGCAGTACGATAGACTAGGCTCTGGGACTGCCCTGGTTCCCTGTTCAAGCGCTCTGGTCCTGCATAATCAGGGTTATGCTCAACACTTGGATGATGGTGCTGGCTTGGCTCTCCCCAATAGGTCTGTGAGATAGTCTTTGTGGTTGCTGAGGGTCTTTGTTCAGACTTCCTGGTGGTGGTGGTGGTGAGTGGAGCCTGTGCTCAGCAGTGGAAAGAGACTTCCAACTTGTATGCCTGCCCATATAGGGTCATAGAGTGGCCTCCATGCTCTAGTTCAACCTATTTATTGGCCGGAAACCCAAGTCAGGCACAGCTGTTGACAACACTCCTCAACCAGGTGTGTCCATCTCAGCTCTGCAGTTGGGCAGTGTCACCGTATCTCTGGGTGTTACTGCAAGGTGGAACACAGTCTGGTCTGTCAGTCTTCGAACATCTGAGCACTAGCTGTTGTAAGTCCTTACCCACCTTCTTCATGTCTGTAGGATCCCCAGTGGTCCAGCACCACAGGTTCCCCAGGAATCCCAATGAGGAAAGATCTATTTTAAGTATTTTCACAGTAGCTTTCTGGTTTGGATATTGCCAAGTTGTGGCTTTAGTTCCTGTTTTGTTTTTGTATATTACTTCCTGTTAGTATGGAGTTGGGAATTAAATTTTGGATAATCTTCTTTTTAAAATATCTAATTGGTCATTGTGACCATTTTTACTGTTATATATTTTTCTTCAATCTTTGTAGTTTGTATATGTGAGAATATAGGTCCTTTGTGTCCTTTCTGTGTCTCTATTTCTTTCTCTTCAGTTTGTGATGTAGAGAAGTTCTTAATTTTAATGCAATCCAGTTATTTTACCCTTAGTGGTTAGTGATTTTTATCATTTTTAGAAATCTCCCTTATACCAAGACCACTGAGATAGAATATTTTTGTGCTTTTCTAAAAGCATCATTATCTTTATAATTTCGATCTGAAATTTATTAAGAATGAATGTGTTGTGTGGTTTCTGTAATGACTGTTTTCTGTTTTCCATCAGATTTGATGATCAATTGAAATATATTCTGAAAATATTGTATTGTACTTATAATTTGTTTACTGCAGTCATTTCCTAATATGAGTAAATATCACCTTGATCTTGAAGCAGACTTCTCTGATTTCTCTCCATCTTTTCCTGTCTCTAGTGATGTTTACCAGTCTCACAGGACCAAACACCCAGTGTCAGTTTTGATGTCTGTCAAAACCTTCCATGGGCCTCTTTGCTCAGATGAATTATTCCTATATTCCCATAGCAAAATGGCATCCAAGGTCTTGGCAATAGGAGTCATCTTCTTGTTATGTATTGAAGCAGGAATCCTGGCAAACTGATAGCTGTTTTACCTTTACCTCTCTCTTTAGTTCACTGGGTTTAGGTTAAGTTCTCTAGATTTTATTGCCAAACCTGTGAGTGTATTCAACTCATTGGTCATTGACTCTAAAGGATTCCCACCAACTATGACAGCTTTTGGGTGAAAATATTTCTGCCATGGTTTTGGGTGGATACTTCATTTGCATGTTTACAGAGTGGCCAGAGGTGTGTTCGGTATGGTACAGTGTGGGTCTTGGGTGTCTTTCAAATCCTTAGCATTAGCTCTGTGGTGCTTGTTGGAAGCAGCTTAGAGTAAAAACTTCCGAGTACAAGAGTTTTTAATATTCTGCTGTATGTCACTGCCAAATGAGCAGCAAAATATGAAGGGAAGTGTATTGGATACTTTTGTGCATATCAGAACCAAATCCTACATTTGCTGTATACTGTATTGTTATTATTCCTTGAAATCATGTTGTGAACTCATAGTCTGGACCAGAGGTTCCATGATTTTCATCCAGTACAGGCACAAAGGGTGTGTCAAGTACATTCATAGGATCAATGTTCTTCACCTAAGTTCAGGGTTATCGATAATATTTTTG
Source organism: Canis lupus dingo (assembly GCF_003254725.2). Classification (NCBI taxonomy): domain Eukaryota; kingdom Metazoa; phylum Chordata; class Mammalia; order Carnivora; family Canidae; genus Canis; species Canis lupus. Next base: position 103,912,390 of record NC_064243.1, read on the forward strand.
CGCTTGTGACCATCTCATTTTACACAATGTCCAGTATCTTTAGGGCTGTGTTTGTCTTTTTTTTTTTTAATTTTTATTTATTTATGATAGTCACAGAGAGAGGAGAGAGAGGCAGAGACAGGCAGAGGGAAAAGCAGGCTCCATGCACCGGGAGCCCAATGTGGGATTCGATCCCGGGTTTCCAGGATCACGCCCTGGGCCAAAGGCAGGCGCCAAACCGCTGCGCCACCCAGGGATCCCTGTGTTTGTCTTTTTAATATTCCACATTGATGATTGGTGAACACCTTTGCTGAAGTCTTCTGCCCTAATTCCTATGTGTTTTCTAATTCCCATCACTTTTATTGTATTAAGCCATGCTTCCACTGTATCTGTTCTACTTACCCAGGGTAAAGAGTACAAAATCCACTCATCTTTTCACATGTAAATTGTATGCTTCTGCACAGTTTTGTTCTTTCTTCACCCATCTCCCTTAGAAAGCTCACAACAGAAATTTAAGGTAGACCGTCATGGGTATTGGGATTTCTTTACTTGGTTGAATGCAGGGCCCACAGGGACAGTGCAGAAATGAATGTGGTAGCTCACATGATTCTTCTGTATTGTATCCTGCTGATTATAACCTTAAAAAAACATTTCCTGGTGCAAGTTGAATACATTTTATTCCAGATCCTGTGTCAGGTTAATGAGTATTTCACAAGATGGTGTACACATAGGAAAAATAGGCAGGAGCAAAGTCAGGATCAAGCTGAATAGTGGATATGTTGGGAGATGATTATCTATGGGTTTCAGTTTCTCTAGGTGTTATTGATAGAAGCATTGAAAATTTTTATTCTGTCTTTCCATTGATCTTTGTGTATAAAAAGGCTTTGAAATGTAGTGATATCATCTTGCTCTTTTTTTAAATTAATTAATTAATTTATTTATTTATGATAGTCACAGAGAGAGAGAGAGAGAGAGAGAGAGAGGGAGGCAGAGACACAAGCAGAGGGAGAAGCAGGCTCCATGCACCGGGAGCCTGATGTGGGATTCGATCCTGGGTCTCCAGGATCGTGCCCTGGGCCAAAGGCTGGCGCTAAACCACTGCGCCACCCAGGGATCCCTCATCTTGCTCTTGAGTAGAGGATGGATTTATTTACTGCACAGGAAATGGGATTGTTTTCTTTTATGACAGGAGTATGGACAGATATGCTAGGTGTTCCTTTAATATATTGTGGTTTCCTATGCTCAGAATCTCACAGATGTGGCCAAAAACCTACTTCATGTGCAGCATCTATCTGTATGAATTGTGGTTGGGGGATTGGTTTGTGAAATCAGTGTAATCCGGAAGAAGACTATGATAATTGCTGTGTCATGAGCTTGTAGGATCCTTGGACTTTGATCCAGGATCTCTTGTCTTCTACCAGCACTGGAAATTTGTTACAGGCCAACTTCTCGTATTATAGAATATGTGCAGTCTTGGAATTTTTATAGTTTTCAACATTATCCATGCACTTTATTCAAATCAAACTAGATATTCATGGGTCTGTTTCTACTTCTGTTTTTTCATGTGTTTTGTTGTTTAGATAGAAGTAAAATCATATATTTTTTTTGACATATTTCACAGCATATAATACCTTCTAGATCTATCCACATTGTCACAAATGGCAAGAAACGACCAAAATAGCAGAAACAGACCCATAGATACAGTTAACAATCTACTAGTTGCCTGAGTGAAACAGAGAGGGACAGTACACAAAATGGGTAAAGGGGAATGAATGGGAAGTACAGGCTTCAAATTATGGAATGAATAAGTCATGGTGATAAAAGATGCAGCATAAAGAATATATTCAGTGGTATTATTATTTATTTTTTAAAGATTTTATTTATTCATTCATGAGACACAGAGAGATTGAGAGAGAGGCAGAAACACAGGCAGAGGGAGAAGCAGGCTCCATGCAGGGACCCCGACGTGGGACTCGATCTAGGGTCTCCAGGATCAGGCCCTGGGCTGAAGGCGGCGCTAAACCGCTGAGCCACCTGGGCTGCCCTATTCAGTGGTATTATTATAGCATTATATCGTGACAGACATTAGTTCACTTGTGGTGAACGTAGTAGAATTTATAGAGTTGTCAAATCCCCATTTGTATACCTGAACAAGTGTAACAATCTATGTCAATTATACTTTAATACGATTATACTTTACTACAAAACAAAATAGAGGGATGCCTGGGTGGCTCAGCAGTTGAGCGTCTGCCTTTGGCTCAGGGCATGATCCTGGAGTCCTGAGATTGAGTCCCACATTGGGCTCCCTGCATGGAGCCTGCTTCTCTCTCCGCCTGTGTCTCTGCCTCTCTCTCTTTCTCTCATGAATAAATAAAATCTTAAAAAGAGAGAGAGGGGTGCATATACATATATAGGTTCAACTACGTTCTTTAAAACTTGCATGTAAAGAAAGCTAACCTACTCCAAATGAAGCTAATCCTACGTATTCATAATAGGATTAGATTTAGGAAAGCAAATTAATCTGTAACACAGTGGCGATAAGGGTAAATTGCTGAAGAAAGGAGAAGACTAGGGAGAGAGGAGTGAGTTCGTGGCAGGGTGAAGAAGTGAATAGGACACAGAAGAGCCTGGAGTACTCACTGGCTGAGCAGCCTAAGACATGGAAGAACAGTCATTCGTGTGAGAATTTCTTTTTTTTTTTTATTTTTTTTGAAAAATTTTTTATTTATTTATGATAGTCACACAGAGAGAGAGAGAGAGAGAGAGAGAGGCAGAGACACAGGCAGAGGGAGAAGCAGGCTCCATGCACCAGGAGCCCCATGTAGGATTCGATCCCAGGTCTCCAGGATCGCGTCCTGGGCCAAAGACAGGCGCTAAACCGCTGCGCCACCCAGGGATCCCATCGTGTGAGAATTTCTTAAATAGTTTTCCCTGCAGTACTTTCTCTCTCTCTCTCTCTCTCTCTCTCTTTCTCTCTCTCCTCTCTCTCACCAGTGACATGTATGTAATAATGGCCACATGTCTCATGAGTGCTTTTCTGAATAAGTGCATTCTTTTGAGGATACAGGATATTGCAACTGATTTTATTTCCTGTGCTCAGTTTAGGCTAAGTCAGGTTTTAGGAAGAAGTCTGACATGAAAACAGAAGAGATGCTGTAGCATGTAGCACTGAGAATTAGTAAAAGGGCAGGAAAACCTTTATATTTTAAAAATCTGTGTAATCTGTGAGGTCCAAGCTAAGAAATCCAACATTGTATCAGAAGCAGATTGCACCTGTGTTACTTGTTGTTTTGGATGCTACTTCCACAAATATGTTTGACATGATGACTTGAAGAAGGATAAATAAAAAGAGGCCCAGAGAAGAGTGGCTGATGGAGTTCACCATGCAGGGGTGGAGTCAGCTTGAAAGAAAAGTAAAGGGAAGGAAGGACTCCAGGCTCACCTAACTCTTCCTGGTGTTTAGGAACCCTTTGAAACCTCATCTGTGATGCAGGTCTGGAATTCTGTCTGGAGCCTTACATGCTCAACGTTTGCCCAGAAGCAGCAGAGTACTTCAGAGTATAGAAGTATTTTTTGTTTTTGTTTTTTGTTTTTTTTTTTTAAGTATACTTGGTGCTCTTGACTGAACCTAATCTGGATTCCACGAATCCTTGATTCAATCCCTTGGTTCCCATGTGAGGTGTGCCTCTTCCTTCTAGTTTTCCACGACCTAGAAAGGAATCAATTTTTGTCATTTTTTGGTTAAACCTGAGAGATAAATGAGGTAGGGAAGCCATAGATTAGTCCTGGCATTAAATGAACTTTGTTCTTTTTCCACTTGACTAGATTAGTAACATTGTACACAGAGATACCTTGCTATGGACATGCTGAGGAAAGAATAGAACATTATACTGAGAGAAAAAAATTGGGACAGGACGTTAGTCAAGCATGAGGACTAGGACTTGTATCCAACCTTCCAGTCCATCTGTGCTGTAGCGAAGAAATCCCACAGTGTTTCCGGAACCCTGGAGGACATTATTATTATTATGATTATTTTTTAAAGATTTTATTTATTTATTTATGAGAGACACAGAGAGAGAGGCAGAGACACAGGCAGAGGGAGAAGCAGGTTCCATTCAGAGAGCCCGATGTGGGACTTGATCCCAGGTCTCCAGGATCACGCCCTGGGCTGAAAGGGGTGCTAAACCGCTGAGCCACCCGGGCTGCCCCCTGGAGGACATTATTAAGTGAGGGCAGGGCATCTCCAAGAGATGAGAGTTCCACAATTGTCATTCATCAGCTAACCTCCCATGTCAGGGTCTCTGGACCAAGCCTTTGTGATTTAGCTTATTAGAATGCAAAGAGGAGCCTGTGAAAGCCTGTGTTCACACCTGAAAGACAAAGCCCAAACACATTGTTCTAGATTACAGAGTGTGGATTCTACCTGTGACTTGATATTTGAATAATATGGATGTTTTCGTGTTTACATTTTGGACATTTATTTCACAGCACTTATTGCATGTCCTTTGGAAACGTTAGACATCTGACACCAGTGTGACCCATTATTAGAGGTTCATGCACCTTGTTTCCTCTGTGTTCTGTGCCAGATCCGTCCACTATAAGGTTAATAGTTTTTCTCATTTAGTATTATGTACTTTGGGAGGAGAAGGACAGGGCTAGCTCACCCCTACTTTTCCATTGTTCTGTTCTTGTATTTATGTCTGTAGAGCATTATTTTAGTAACTGTGGCTTTGTTGTATGTTTTAAATCAGGGAGTATGGTGCCACCAACGTACTGTTCAGATCGAAAATTACTCTGTTGGTGTTATCCTGTGACATCCACATGAGTTTTAGAAGGGGTTTTGATTTTTCTGCCAAAAAATATGGCATTGGGATTCTGATGGAAATTTTCATAGAAATAAAAACAGTAATGTTATTATTTGTTCTGATCTCTATTTATGTCTGGTTTTTCTTTGTTATATCCTTTCTTTCCTAAATTTATTTGTTTCTTTTTTTCTAGTTCCCTATAGTGTAAAGTTTATTTGAACTTTTTTTTAAACTCAAGCATATATAGAATTTTATTTTATTATTTTATTTTATTTTATTTTATTTTATTTTATTTTATTTTATTTATGTTTTTCATATATAGAATTTTAAAAGTGAAAGTCTAGTAGGGAAAATGAGCAGAAATAAGCATTACACATGATGACCAAGCAATAAAACAGCATAAAAATAAAAATAGGCATTCTTTAGGGTTTTCTATAGATCATGTCATCTATGAACAGAGTTGTTTTTTTTTTCCATTGGATTCCTTTTAAGTATTTTTTTCTTGCCTAATTGTTGAGACTAGAATATATAATACTATGTTGAATGGAAGTACTGAAGTCACTCCATTATCTTGTTTCTGGTCATACAGAAGAAGCTTCAGCCTTTTACTATTTACTATGTTAGATTTCAGCTTTCAGTACATATATGTCTTATATTGGGCTGAGGTGGTTTCCTTCTGTTCCTAATCTTGAATGTTTTTAATCATGAAATGGTGTCCAATATGTTCACTTCCTTGTTCTGCACCAATTAATATGAACATGTAATGTTTGACCTTCATTCTGTTAATACACACTCTTAAATTTATAGATTTCCAAATGCTTAAAGACCCTTGAACTCTAAGAAGAGTTCTCACTTGATTATGTTGTAAAATAATAAAACTCTTTTGATTCAGTTTGCTTCATTTTATTGTGGGTTTAGTATAACTATTCCTCACAGGTAGAAGTTTGTAGTCTTCTTTGCTTATAGTGTTTTCCTTTTGCATTGATAACCTGATAAAGCTGGTATCACAGAGATTAATAGTGTCCCTTCTCTTTACTCCTTGGAAATGTTGGAGGCGATTTGAAGTATTTTCTCTTTAAATGTTTGAATTATCCAGTGAATATATCTGGCATAGGATTTTCTTTGTTGGGAGTTTTTTTATTATTATTTTTTCAATCTACTTAGTAGTGGTAGATTACTTGAGATTTGTATTTTTTTTTAATTTCTCCATAATGAAGTCAGGTGGGTTATACCTTTTTGAGATTTATAGTCATTTTTTTGATATCTGTCTGTGGGCATATAATTATCCATCGTCACCTCTTATAATTGTTTTTATTTCTATGGTATCAGTTATATTGTGTCTGGTTTCACTTCTTTACTTCTCATTTTTCTTAGTGTTCTCTCTTTCATTCTTTGTTTAAAGTATATCAATTTTGTTGATCTTTCCTGAAAATGCAGTCTTCCTATTGATGTTTTCCTGTTTTTGCTTTCTTATTTCATTGGTTTCTATTTTAAGTTTAAATTTTCTTCCTTCTGCTATTTTTGGGCTCAAATGGTACTTCTGATTTTTTTTTTGAGGTACAGGAATGTGATGTGTGCTTCAGCATGACAGTACTATGGAATTATGTGATAGGCTATGCGATCTTGACATGGTCTGCACGTTTATGTCTCCTGGAGGAATGAAGTCTTGATGTTTCTTTCTCAGCCATATTGCTGAAGTTCTGTGATTGATTTTAATTTTGCATATTAGAAGCTTTCATTATATTCATCTGAGAGTAGTAAGTGGAATGATTTTACTTTTCTCTTATTCAATATCTTTCAGCTGTATCTTCGCATGGCACCCAGAGTTTCCTGTCAAAGCTGTGCATAGAAGCTTCTTTCCAAAACGTGGCAGTGGGTAGATATAAACATAGTGCCCTTGAGAATTTACACTTAATGATAGACTGGAAAAATGATGGGGAGAGTGAAGAGCATCAAAGATATCATGAAGGACATATCCAAACTGAGACAACTGTCCGTAATATGAATCTCACTGCCCAAAATGGTGAAGGATATAAAACATTTTGGAAAACATCCCTTAAGTCTGCTATTTCTGCAAAGCAGTGTGTTTCTATAAGCAAAGGCTCAAATCAAATGGTGAAAGATACATATTTGGAGAACGAAAAGTTGGAAAATCTGGAAAGTTACTTAGTCCATCCTGAAAATAATTATTTGAACCACCTTGAAAGTAGAATTGGATTGACCTTTGAGTCAAATATTTCTGAAAATCAGAGATTTAAAAATGAAGAACAGAGTGCTAAGTGGGATCCATTTGAGAAGCCTTTTACTGAGGAATTAACCCTACAAAACGACCAGAGCATTTTCAATGAAAACAGAATTGCTCAATGCAATGAATCTGAGAAAAAATTTAACCAGGGTTCAAATGTTAATAAACACCTAAGGATTCATTTTCCAGAGAATCATTATGAATGTGACAAATGTGTGGAAGTCTTTTATCAAAGCTCCAACCTGATTATACATAAGAGTAACCCTATGGGAGAGAATCCTTATAAATATAATGAATGTGGGAAGTCTGGTAATCAGTCCTCCAATGTTGGTGATTATCAGAGAATTCACATGCATAGATGTAATAAACCTGAGAACATGTTGAGTCAATCATCAGAACTAAACATACATAACACAGTCACTACTGAACAGAAAACTTATATTTGTGAGGAATGTGGTAAGGCCTTTGACTGGCACTCATCATTGTCTCAACAGCCAATGCATATTGGAGAGAAACCTTACAAATGTGAAGAATGTAGCAAGGTCTTTATCCACCACTCACATCTTATTCAGCAGGACAGAATTCATCCTGGAGAGAAACCTTACCAATGTGAAGAATGTGGAAAGGCCTTTAACCAGCACTCAATGCTTACTCGACATCAAAGAATTCACACTGGAGAGAAACCTTACCAATGTGAAGAATGTGGCAAGGCCTTTAACCAGCACTCAAATCTTATTCAACATCACAGAATTCATACTGGAGAGAGACCTTACCAATGTAAAGAATGTGGCCAGGCCTTTAATCATCACTCAAGCCTTACTCAACATCACAGAATTCACAGTGGTGAAAAACCTTACCAGTGTAAAGAATGTGGCCAGGCCTTTAACCAGCATTCAAACCTTACTCGACATCACAGAATTCACAGTGGAGAGAAACCTTACATATGTAAAGAATGTGGCCAGGCCTTTAATCAGCACTCAAAGCTTACAGAACATCTCAGAATTCATACTGGAGAGAAACCTTACATATGCAAAGAATGTGGCCAGGCTTTTAACCGGCACTCACATCTTACCCGACACCACAGAATTCATAGTGGAGAGAGACCTTACCAATGTAAAGAATGTGGTAAGGCCTTTAATCAACAATCAAAGCTTACTGAACATAACAGAATTCATACTGGAGAGAAACCTTACATATGTAAAGAATGTGGCCAGGCCTTTAACCGGCACTCACATCTTACTCGACATCACAAAATTCATAGTGGAGAGAAACCTTACATATGTAAAGAATGTGGTGACACCTTTATCCAGCACTCACATCTGACTCGACATCACAGAATTCATACTTGAGGGAATCCTAAGCAAAGTAAAGAATATGTCGAGGCCTTTAAGCAATGCTAAAGCCTAACTCCTGATCAGAGGATTTATACTGGAGATTTTGCAAACATGATTAATTTGGCAAGCCCTTTAATCAGAATCAAGGTTTATTCAACATCAGAGACTTCATATTTGAGAAAAAAAACTTAAATGTAAAAAATGGGTTAAAACCTTTATGATTGCTTAACCATTACTCAACATCTCAGAGTTCATACTGAGGAGAAACATTACAAAGGTAAAAGAATGTCTCAAGCCTTTAGCTGGAACTCACAACTTACTCAAACATCATAATTCTCATACAGCATAGAAACTGTAAAATATAAACTAAATTGCAGTGCCTTTAACTTGAATTCAATCCTTAATATCTGAAAATGCACACTAGATTCAAGTCCTACAAATGTAATGAATGAAGAAAGACCTTCATTTTAATATACACTGTAGCAAACACCAGAGAGACCATAAAGGAAAATAACTTAAAAGACACAAATATTTAGAAATATATGTAAGTGAACTTCAAATGTCGAAAATGCCATAGAAATCAAGTAGAAAGCACTACATCATCAAAATACTCATGATAAGGAATAATAATAAAGTTAAACTGTTAGAAAATGTATATGCTCTTATGCTTCAGAAGATTAAGTTGATGGATATTTGCATAGGTCTAATTAATTTCAATTTCAATATGTGCTTTTTTTTTTACATTGACCGTATTTGAGATTTGTGTCTAGTAAATAATGTATTTCTACTCTCAAGTCACTTCAGCAAATTCATTTATTTTTAGTGTGTGTGACATTATATGACTGATGTTGCTACATCAAAGATATGAGATCCCAGCTTCATTAGGTGGGCCTCATGCATATCTAAGTGTCCATGGAAAAGGAAGGACAATATAATATACAATATATAAAGAAAATCTAAGTAAAGATATTGTTTGTGGTTATAATATTAACTACAGTTGTCATGATGTACATGTTCAGAACATCATTCTCCATTTATTAAAACTAAAGAACTTCCTGAATATTATAATTTAAATATTTTACCAACTGGTATTGTAGGAAAAAGAGGTGGAAATCCAGTAAAATACTGATGTATCCTCATGATAGCAATAGTTAGAAGTAGATAATATTAGTGGATGTGGTTGAAAGGAAGAAATCCTTACAGTAGAAAGAGGATAGCTAACTCTTCCTCGACATGACATACAATTTGTACATCCACATTTGGTGAGAATACCTCATGCCTGAAAATTATTGAAATCACTACTCCCACATCAGTGCTTGAATACTTTTTAATGCTTCTGTAGAAGGATGTAAGGATATAATCCTTGAGCAAGAATTATGAAGGGGATTGAAATGCATAACTTAGTCTATTTGTGAACTTAATATATTTTACTTAATAAAACAATGGTTTTTACCATGTTAATATGGATATGTAATGAATGAAATGTTATCCGACTACCAGTGTTAACCAGTCTCATTTTATATAAGGTTGTAGGTAGCTGATGGTATCTATCACCTATTTTGTAATGCAGTGGAAATATATCTAGTAATCCATTTTCTCAGTGGCCTTAATGTTTAGATAATGTGTGATTATTTTTTTCCCTTAGCATATCTATTGTATCATTTTCTCCTCCTTGGGACTAGTGGGATAATATAATGGATATACTATAGATAGTATATGGGTCTTATTGACTGATTGAAGTACTCCACGATAATGCCATTTGGCATACATTTTGTATGCGCAGTAGTTTTGCAGGGGACTTGAAGTGAAACAAGACCATATCACTAGTGCATTCCGTACATGACACCCTATAGAATCAGAAATTAATGTACCTTCCAATTTGACATTCCCAGCCTACGCTTTTGAGCAACCATTTCTTGTCTCCCATGACTTTCCCCTCCTGTGTCCCTTAGAGAAGACTCAGAGCTTACATAAACCTGTTTTAGTTTGAATGGCCTAATCTGGATTTTGATCAGGGACTCTAAAAGCACTCTCCCATAGCCCCTAATAACAGTATGTGCCCCATATCATAAGTGTGGGTGTTTTTTTTTCATGTTTCTGTGAAGTAAACATACACTTTTAACAATGGTTGTTGTGTAATAGATAACCCATAAGTTAGAGAAATATATTCCATTAGGAATGATCTTGTAGCCCCAGGTAAGAGAAAATACAGAAGTTGAGGAATTGGCATGAATTCTGCATGTGGAGAGATGACATCTTTCCTGGGTTGTATAACTGACTCCTTGGATTTAGAAAAATAATTTATACTTCTTTATTTTCTTAATTATCTCCAGATTTCCATTTCTATTTATACCCAGTTTTATTTCAACCTACATAGGCATCTCAAATGTTCTTTGCCTGTGTTGTGGTTAAAGCGTTCTTATGGACCTCTTAATTTTGATTAGAGACAGGTAAGGCCAATGGGTAACAATTCAGAAATTCAGACATTTAGCATTGGCATGTGAGAGGCAAATATAAATGAAACATAATGATGGTACTGTCCTTAGAAAGATAAGTCCTATTAAAAGGAAGTGTGAAAAACTCTTTCCAATGTGGGGAGGGAACTGGAGGTGGCTCCCTTTAGTCACTGCAAAGGCACAGGCAGCTCTTGGTGGTGTCATCTGATGAATAAATGTAACGGAACAAAGGAATTTTAAAGTGTGGTGGCTTCTGAGGAGTACGGAAGTCCTATTTTATCTTCATGATTGAGTTGAATTCCTGTGTGTTAGCATCAGATGCTGTTGGATGACAATGATGACTGCCGAGGCCTAGATCAGAGGCAGTAGATGCAGGAGGAGTATTGGATGATGCAGTCATTTAGTGCATAGCTTCAAAATGTCACATGGCAGAGTAGATAGATATTGGAGATGAAGAAGCCTTTTGGACACTGATATACATAGGATCAGCAAGGTGTGTGCTGTGGTTGCTCAAAGCACTAGTATGCTAGATATATAAGCCTAACATAGTTTAGATTCACTATAGAAGAGTAACCTTTTATGGAAGGTGATGTGTTGCTCTGTGGGACCCTCCTCCCTTTAGTGAGCACCATGATGAGTATAGTCCCATGCTCTGGCCCTGTCTACGCCATGGATTCATTGAGGAGTGGTACAGCAGTCAGTGACAGCATTTCTGCTTCAGTCAGTCTGGTGCAAGTGTTCATTGACTGATAAATGAATAAGGAATATGTGCTATATGTATAGAATGGAATACCATTTAACCTTAAAAAAGGAGTGAAATCTTGGCATTTGCAATGACATGGATGGAGCTAGAGAGTATTATATTAACCAAAAGAAGTCAGAGAAGGATAAATACCATATGATCTCACTCATATGTGGAATATAAGAAACAAGCAATGGGAAAAAAAAGAAGACAGACAAATCAGGGAATAGACTTTTAACTATAGAGAAGAAACTGGTCATTATTACCAGAGTGGAGGTGGATTGGGGGATGAGTTAAATAAGTGATGGGAATAAAGGTGTGCATTTGTTGTGTTGAGCACTGGGTTTTGTATTGAATTGTTCAGTCACTATTGTACACCTGAAACAGATATGACAGTGCATGTTAACTCACTGGAATTTAAATAAAACCTTTAAAAAATATTTTGTTTTTTTAAAGATTTAAGAAATTTTTTCCCTTAAGTTAACTGACTTGAAGAAGTTGCACAAAATATACCTTTGTAAACAAATTGGAACATATATCTTTTCTCCCTGATTCTTCCAGAATTCAGTCTCAGTAACTTTTTATCCATATATATATATTTGTATAATTTTTCTTAGAACCTGTTCTCATGATGACAAGATAAAATCATAAATACTGGTTATATAACCCTGGCTTTGACTAGAATGTCCTATTGCGAGGGTAAAATGCTAGATCAGTAACATGAAATAATCTACCATTTCAACTTTTAATATTTGAAACACCCAAGGAAGTTTCAGATGGGGGAACTGAAGGATTTCAGGACAACCTCTCTCTACCCACCTTCCCCCAGAATGTGCCACTTTGGATAATTGGAGTTGAAGAATCTAAATTGGGGGGTCTTTCCAGAATATATTAACAGTGACAAAGTTTATCCCTGAACCATCTGTAAGGTAAGACAAAAAGCTAATTTACCAAATATGTACTCTTCTTACCACCGTGCAAAGTGTTTTTTTTTTCCTGCGAAGCTCCAGATCTCTACCCCTTTTTCTTTAATGATGGTATTTGTACCTCATCTTGACTGACAGTCTTTGGAGCTTCCACCGTATGTCGATTTTTCTGCACATACACCTATTAAATTTTATTTTCCTCTGATAATCTGTCTCATGTGAATTTGATTCTTAGTCTAGCTAAAAAGATCTTTGAGGGGACAAGTATTTGTTGAGGCAATTTAATTTTAATGCCTCATTTCCTGGTATTTAAGTAAAAAAAGTGTAGCAGTAGAAAATAGTTGTACAGGAGTTAATATTTTTGAGCTCGGGTTTTGACCCTATTTCAGAAGTTCCTTTATTTAGTTTCCTGCAGGGATATTATCACTGTTCCCTTTCAAAACTTGTAATTAGGGCAGCTGAGGTGGCTCAGCAGTTTAGCTCCACCTTCAGCCCAGGGCGTAATCCTGGAGACCCGGGATCGAGTTCCATGTCCGGCACACTGCATGGAGCCTGCTTCTCCCTCTGCCTGTGTCTTTACCTTTTTCTCTCTCTCTGTGTCTCTCATGAATAAATAAATAAAATCTTAAAAATATAAGAGCTTGTAAGTAGGGGTGTCTGGGTGGTGCAGTAGGTTAATCATCTAACTCTTGGTTTTGGTTCAGGTCATGATCTCAGGGTCATGAAATGGAGCCCCGGGATTGGGCTTCATACTGAATGCTGAGTCTGCTTGAGAGTCTCTCCCTTGCCCTCTGCCCCTCCCCCACCCTGTGTTCTCTCTTTCTCTAAAGTAAGTAAATCTTTTTAAAAATCTGTTACAAAAGCTTCTAAGTAACAGTTAAAATATGTATCTCTCAGTTTTTTTTTTCTCAGTTTGTTTAGTTCAATGGATGGCTCTCTTGAGGATGTATAAATACACAAATTAAGTATCCAAAGGAGTTCTCATTTAGACTACTTGAGCATTAAAATCTTTGGTATACTTTTCTATTTGTTTAGATATTTGCAAATAGGTAATCTGTGTATTAAACATGAGTCCCACAAGATTGTTGGAAAGTGGTTGTCTATTCCCTTTTGCCTATTATGGTTTATTCTCCATCCTAATTGGTTGAAATGCCCAGCACTACCTTTGGCATTTTAGTTCTGAATTGTGGTAATTAGAGTGGTCTTGCTCCTTCAGGTGTCACCCTGGATGGAGATGGTTGATTGTATTTTGTGTCTTGGTTTTGCTCAGCTTAAGTGGCTGATTCTTCTATGCTTCTCTTGATGGAGAAATTATTTGTGTTGGGAATGGGAATCCCTCTGGGGTGGCTGCCAGGTGGCTGAATTTGTGCCACTTTCTACTGAGATGAAGTAATGTCCTTTGTCTTCAGAATCTCATCTATGGAATGTGTCAAGCCACAATGTGAAGAATTTTAAATTTCTAAGAGAAAGATTTCATCTGTGCCACATATTTACAATCTGTGCTTCTCCTTATGCTCAAGTGTTTTGTGGCCATGCAATATTACAAAAGAAGATCACCTTCCTTTTCGTAGAATCATAACTGAACACCAACTGATTTTGTAACAGGCAGCCTAATGGGTTCTGAGCTAGATCAGAAACATTTCCCATTGCTAGCCAAAAACAACACAAGCACAGAACCAGGACCACAAAGCCTCTGAGATTCTGTAACTTGTTACAATCAGAAGAGGACTAGTCCTTATCAGAAGGAGCTTATGATGAAACTCCATCCAAGTAATAAGAAATTTCTCTGGTATTGTCACATGCTAAGGTATTTAACAAGAGAGATCTTCCCGGCCAGCTACCTTATTTCTCTCACTGGCAAATAAAGCATTATACCCGAGTATAGTAATTATATATTTTCTATCATAGTCTTTGTATTTTTAATTTTTATTTATTTTTTTTATCATAGACTTTTTAAAGCCAACTTTTTTGTTTTTACTTTTTTAAGATTATTTGAGAGAGGCCCTACAAGTGGGGTTAGGGCCAGAGAGAGGATAAATTAAAGAATATTTAACAGAGTCCCCACTAAGTGGTGAGCCTAACTTGGGACTTGAGCCTATGACCCTAAAATCCTTACCTGAGCAGAAATTAAGAGTCAATCACACAACCGAAAGAGCTAACCAGGTGCTACTTAAAGCTAAGTTTTTGATATGCACAGTCCTTTTAAACTAAACTTTCTTTGTTGTTTCATGACAGTTTAATTCTAAATTTTATTTTGTACCTTTATTTTTTGATGTAAAAAGTATTTTCTAAAGATTTTATTTATTTGAGAGAGCGAGCATGAGCAGGGGAGAAGGGCAGAGGGAGAAACTGACTCTGCTGATCATGGAGCCCAATGCTGGACTCTATTCTAGGACTCTGGTATTGTGACCTGAGCTGAGGGCAGACGCTTAACCAGCTGAGCCACTCAGGCACCCTTATTTTATACCTCTAAAATAGAATTGCTTTGGGGTCACCTGGATGGCTCAGTCGCTTAAGCACCTACCTTTGGTTCAGGTCATGATCCCAGGACCCAGGGATCAAGTCCTGCATTGGGCTCCCTGCTCAGTGGGGAGCCTGCTTCTCCCTCTCCTCCTGCCTCTCTGCAATCCTCCTCCCACTTGTGCTCTCTCAAATAAATAAGTAAAATCTTTTACAAAATAAATATAAACAAAATAGAATTGCTTTTGACATGAATTTTTGCTTAATATGTAAGTTGAGATCAAATGGGCTCTTGGGCCCTTGGGCAGGTGCTTTGTGATGGGTCTATATCAGAACAAATGTAAACGGGTTACAAATATTACAATCCTAGAACGCTCCTTGCTATATAAATGCATTACTTCTGCTGCTCTTTAGAATGTAATACGTTAAATTAAGAAAATTGTATATATAGTGTGACATCATTACCTAATAACTTCTTGCATCCCCTTTTTTTTTCTTGCATCCCTTTTTATATCTAATATTAAATATTAGATTGGGCAGTTATACTCTTGCCAATACTATCCAGACTATGTAAATTTATAAAATAAAATTTTGAAATCCTCATTCTTTTATATTCAAACCAAGGACATAAATGCTAGTGTAGGGCTCAGAAGCAAAATATATTTTAATTGATTATTTGAGAAAATGTCAAGTCTTTTCCAGAAAAATCTAAGATATAAGATACATAATAATCCTAGCCTGCTGACACTAAGGGAAAAAAAGTACCTTATTCACTCTTTCATCCCGTGATTTGCTGATCCCTACTTACTTCCAAATGATAACACTGTAGTGAGTTATCTATGCTGATACCTCTGAAAGTAAGCCCTGGACCAAAATTTGATTTGTGTTTGTTTGTTTATTTGTTATTTTATTTATTCATGAGAGATAGAGAGAGAGAGAGGCAGAGACAGGCAGAGGGAGAAGCAGGCTCCATGCAGGGAGCCCGACGTGGAACTGGATCCCGAGTCTCCAGGATCAAGGCCCTGGGCTGAAGGCGGTGCTAAATCGCCGAGCCACCTAGGCTGCCCGTTGTTTTATTTTAATTTTTTTAAAGCTTTTATTATTTGAAAGAGCAGAGTGAGTGGGGAAAGAACGAGAGTAGAGAGGTAGGGTCAGAGAGATAAAGAAGCAGGCTTGGCGGGGAGCCTGACTCAGGACTTGATCCCTGGATCCTGGGATCATGACCCGAGCTTAAGGTAGTAGATCCTTAACCAACTGAGCCACCCTGATTTGTGTTTTTAAATCAGCAAGAACGATACATTTGATGGTATGAAATTGGAAGTGTCAAGGGCTTTCTTTAGTGACTGAGCAAAATGGTGTCTCCACTTTTGGTTTATTGTGACCTGTTTTCACTATTTGTGCTTTGTATATATCTAATAGTTTATTGATGTGAAAACCAAATTGTGTGATAAAAATCTCTGAATTTAAGCATATTTGAAATTCTTTTGTTACAAAGAGAACATTTATAGACAATTCAGACTTTCATTGCCTTATTATTTAGAATAGGGTGAATTTGAACAATTCTATAGTTGTGAACTCTTCACAAATAATAGAAATGGTGTAATTTTGTGGCCTAAGTTAAAACTGGAAAAAACAAAATTCATAGACCCATGAGATCATGTTAACAGGTGTCCTTGATAAATTCTGGTGCTGCTTCACCTTATACCCTAAAGATGTAGTTCATCTCAAAACACTTTGAATCAGAAACATATCTTTCTTCTTTATCTGAGAGGTTTTATGAGTTGCATCCTGTACTTTTATCTGTAGGATGTACTTTTACTGTAAGCGAGTGGGGTCACATTGTTATGTCTTGAGCCTAGGCTCCACGTTCCTTATCTGGTATGGTATGGCTGTGCCTGGGGATATATGACCTGTGGTGTGCATTATCTCAGATGAACAGAGAAGATCAATGCTGGCTTCAGAAGATCAATTTTGTGTTGACTCTGTCAGGGATCTTGAATTTCTGTCCCTTTTAAGGTCCTTCTAGCTGGACTAAGAATCCAATTGAAATGAGACAGATGATCAGGAAAAATCAAACTAAATTTTATAAGTGTAAGGAACCTTCACAGGTAGGGAGATCCCAAAGGCAGTTCAAGCAAAATGAGGTGTATACATCTTCCTGAACTGGAGGAGGAGAATCTGGGATTGTCAAGTGGAGAAATACACTTCATAAGGCAGTGAGATGAAGAGCACATGTTTGGTAATTAGATGTTTGCCATGTCACAGGTGGGCCACACAAAAAAGATTTGTCCCTAGTACTAGCCTATATTCTGTGAAAGACTCCCCAATTTAGACTCTACTACATAGTTAAGGGAGGGTCAACATTTTTGCTTAAGCTGGGGTATTGATTACTTTTAGCCCAAAAGAATATTCATGCTAAAGTGTCCATCATAGGGGCAGCCTACCCTTGGTCCCTACAGAATGTAGCTTTAATGTAGTCTCTATGTAGACCTGTGTGTCATGTTACATAAACTCTCAGATAACCTTGGTTAAAACCTTATTTCTTCCATTTATTGGATGTTTGGCGAAATAGTCTCATAAAAGAAAAAAAATTGGTCTCAAATTATTTTGCTGGATTTTTTGTTTGCATTAACTTATAAAAGATTGTTATAATACTATCTGGTGATTGGTTAATATTTAAAAAGGATTAGTATTGCTATTCTTTGTATTCTGGTAGCACATGAAATTGCCATAAAATTGTTCTGCTGAAACTTATAACACTGGGGAAACCATTTTCTAGAGTTCTACAATGTTCTCTCTTCTCTATTGAGGACAATAGAGGATTGAAAATTAAAGAATCCAACACAACTCCTATTCCTATTTTTAAAATAAATGAGTCTTGTTTATTGTAAGTGACACCTATTCACCTTTTTGGAGCCAAGAAGGAGCCCTGGGATGTGAAGAGAAAGGAGCCTTACATCCAGGTAGGTGGGACTGAGTAAAGCAGATGACAGAGGGGAAGTACAAAAGTCAAGGAGGCGATCACACCTGAAGATGTGATTTGGGACGTACTTCTTGAAATAATTATCTTAAAATATATGTGAATTGTGGTATAATTCATACCAAAATGTTTATTTTATAGAGCAGTGAAACTCAGCATATTTTACAACAATCATGGTCTCTCTTTATATGTTCATTTTTGTTGCTTCTAAAGGATGAATTACAGCCTTGGCATTCTTTGTAAAAGTGGGAATATCTCTTAACAAATTTTCTAATGTCATTTAGAAGCTCATCCATAAAATTTTTATTAGATCATTTTATGATTGACTGTAGTGAATTTTCTGAGCACAATTTATGCCACATAACTTATGCCAGTGCTTCAAGTGCAAGCTTTTCTTGAGTACACAGTCTCAGTTTAAAATTATAGCTATATGGGAGGATCCTTTTGTACTAGCACACCTGTGTTTCATTCAGAATTATTGCACTTAAAATTAAAAAAAAAAAATTTATTTATTCGTGAGAGGCAGAGACATAGAGGGAGAAGCAGGCTTCTCGCAGGGAGCCTGATATAGGTAGGACTCAATCCCTGGACCGGGATCATGTCCTGAGCTGAAGGTAGACACTCAACCGAGCCACTCAGGCATCCTGCAATGAAAATTTCTCATTCTTGTATTGCAATTCAGTAAGAAAGCTTCATTTTTACTGATAGTTTCAACAGCATTAATGAATTGCGCTTTTGGTTTTTATATTTTATAGTTTTGGATAACAATTTTCAACTTAGGAGTTCAAAGACAATGTAGGGTTTAATTGAAATAGGAATCAGCCATATGTCAAATGCCAGTAAAATTATGTGTGTATTTGTTTGTATAAATATTACCCGTACAGTGTTGGTTCATGACTTACCTTGTTTGTTTCTTTTCTTTGTTAGTTGTCAGTGGTTGTTTTATACTGTCTGTTTATCCTGGGTGAACTGTCACATGGAATTAATGTCATCATCTATTTGTGAATAAATTCATATTCTCTTGAGAGAAAAACCTTTTTGAATTAAAAGTAATTCTTTTTTTTTTTTTAATTTATTTTTATTTTATGATAGTCACAGAGAGAGAGAGAGAGGCAGAGACACAGGCAGAGGGAGAAGCAGGCTCCATGCACCGGGAGCCCGATGTGGGGATTCGATCCCGGGTCTCCAGGATCGCGCCCTGGGCCAAAGGCAGGCGCCAAACCGCTGCGCCACCCAGGGATCCCGAATTAAAAGTAATTCTTAAAGCTTATCTCTCTGTTTCAGTTTTAGGTGTCATTATTCTTAATTGTGGTGAAAAATATGCCATGAAATTTACTATTTTAACCACTTTAAAGTGTTAAGTGTGTGAAATTATTGGAATACTGATTTCTAGAATTTTCTCATTCTGCAAAACTTAATATCTCTCAAGTAGCCACTTACACATTTGTCTATTCTAAGACCCTGGTACCTCTCTCTTTCTCTTTCTCTTTCTCTTTCTCTTTCTCTTTCTCTTTCTCTTTCTCTTTCTCTTTCTCTTTCTCTTCTTTCTCTTTCTCCTTCTCCTTCTCTTTCTCTTTCTCTTCTCTCTCTTTCTCTCTCTCTCTCTCTCTCTCTCTCTCTCTCTCTTCCTCCCTTCCTTCCTTCCTTCCTTCCTTCCTTCCTTCCTTCCTTCCTTCCCTCCCTCCCTCCCTCCCTCCCTCCTTCCTTCCTTCGGTTCACGACATATGAATCTCCCTGTGCAAATATGTCTTGCACATCCCATTTTGAATTGTTTTAGGTATTTACTGTCAATTGGTATGGCTAGATCATATGGTAAAATGATTTACAACTCTTTGAGGAACCTCCATTCTGTTTTCCATAATGATTACTTCATTTGCATTTCGTCTAGCAGTGCATAAGGGTTCCAGTCTTTCCTCATTCTCTCCAATACCCACAGGTTTTTAAAAATTCATGTTTAATAGTGGGAGCTGAACAGGTGAGAGGAGATGAGTCAGTCTTTGATATGTATTTCTCCAATGAATAGTGAGCTTGAGCATCTTTTTTTTTAAAGATTATTTATTTATTTATTTATTTATTTATTTATTTATTTATGAGAGACACACACAGAAAGAGAGAGGCAGAGACACAGGCAGAGGGAGAAACAGCCTCCATGAAGGGATCCTGATGTGGAACTCGATCCCGGGTCTCCAGGATCAGGCCCTGCACTGAAGGCAGCACTAAACTGCTGAGCCACCCGGGCTGCCCTTGAGCATCTTTCGTCTGCCTTGCCCATTTGTAATCTGTGTTGGATTGTGCCCATTGAAAACTTTGTCAAAAAAAAAAAAAGAAAAAGAAAAAGAAAACTTTGTCCTGTTCTTAGTCCTGCTAGTTGCTATTTGGTTGTTGCAAAAGTTCTTTCTATATTCTAGATGTTACAGCCTTATGATCTATAAACTCTGTAAAAAATTCCCATGCATTTTTCAGGTTGCCTTTTCACTCCACTGAGTGTTTCCTTAGAATTACTTTCTCTGTGGGTGCCTGGGTGGCTCAGTTGGTTAAACGTCTTAACATAGACGCCACACTATAACAGTGGCTCAGGTGTGATTTCAGTGTCCTGAAATTGAGCTCAGCTTCCAGCTATGCACTCAGCAGGGATCTACTTATCCCTCTCCCTCTGCCCCTTCCCTTGCTCATGCCTTCTCTCTCCTCTCTTTCTCTCTTAAATAAATAAATAAAATCTTTTAAAAAATGACTTTTTCTGATTTCCATATTTGAATATAGTTTCATTTCATTACTCTCAGGGTATTTACTGGTTATTTAATTTCATTTTGACCCATTGATTGTTCAATTGAACATGTTCAATTTCCAGATATTTGTGACATTTCCAATTTCCCATCTGCTATACTTTTATTCCATGGTGGTCAGAAATGATACTTATGACATTAAATTTCTTAAATTTGTTAAGATTTGTTTTGTAGACAATTTGTCTATACTGCAAATGTTCTCTGTGTGATTGAGAAGCTTGTATATTCTGCTCTTTTTGGTGGAGTGTTCTGTAAACGTCCATTGTATTTGATTGACAATAATGTTGTTCAAGTGCTCTCCTTCTCGAGTGTGGTCTCCTTCTCCTCCTTGAATGTGGTCTTTCTGTACAGTTAAATCAAGATATTAATCTCTGCTACTATCACTATGCTAATGATTTCTTGCTTTAATTCTGCCTTTTGTGCTTCGCATATATGGGGTCTCTGTTGTTAGGTGCACACATAATTGTTATAGTATCTGGGTAATTTCATGTATTTATGTATACATATACACTGGTTTTCTGTTTTGAAACTATGAACTTCATACGTATTTGTATAATACTAGTACAGCTATCTATGCCCTCTTTTGGTTTCCATTTGCATGAAATGTGCATTTACATACTTTTACTTGCAACTTACATATGTCCTTAGATTTAAAGTGACTCTCAAATAGACAGGAAATTGTTGCATCTTCTGTTTTATTCATTCAGCCAATTTATGTCTTTTAATGAGGGGAGTTTAAATTTACTTATCAGGGCAGCCCCGGTGGCTCAGCGGTTTAGCGCGGCCTTCAGCCCAGGGTGTGATCCTAGAGACTCGGGATCGAGTCCCAGTCCCACGTCAGGCTCCCTGCATGGAGCCTGCTTCTCCCTCTGCCTGTGTCTCTGCCTCTCTCTCTCTCTCTCTCTCTTTCTGTGTCTCTCTTGAATAAATAAATGAAATCTTTTTAAAAAAATAAATTTACTGGGATCCCTGGGTGGCGCAGCAGTTTAGCGCCTGCCTTTGGCCCAGGGCGCGATCCTGGAGACCCGGGATCGAATCCCACGTCGGGCTCCCGGTGCATGGAGCCTGCTTCTCCCTCTGCCTGTGTCTCTGCCTCTCTCTCTCTCTCTCTCTGACTATCATAAATAAATAAAAATTAAAAAAAATTAAAAAAAAATTTAGTCATCAAAGTAAAGTATTATTAAGGGAAGTACTACTGCAGCTGTTTTTTCATAGTTTTCTGTTCTTCTTGTGGTTGTTTTATCCCTCTTTCCCTCTTTTTATGTGTTTCATTATATTTGTGTGATGTGACACAACTGTAATGACATACTTTGATACCGTTCTCACTTCCTTTTTATGTCTTCTGTAGTTCCCCCCCCCCCCCCCCCCCCCCCCCCCCCCGTTAGCATGGGGATTACTTAAAACCTTTCAATGCTGATGGCCCGGGTGGCTCAGCAGTTTAGCGCCGCCTTCCGCCCAGGGCATGATCCTGGAGACCCAGGATCGAGTCCCATGTTGGGCTCCCTGTGTGGAGCCTGCTTCTCCCTTTGCCTGTGTCTCTGCCTCTCTGTGTCTCTCATTAATAAATAAATAAAATATTAAAAAAAAATAGAAACCTCAATGCTGGGGAGCCTGTGTGGCTCAGTTGGTTAAGCATGTGCCTTCAGCTCAGGTCATGATCCCAAGATCCTGGGATCAAGCCCCTTGTTGGTCTTGGGCTCCCTGCTCAGCGGGGAGTCTGCTTCTCCCTTTCTCCAGGCTTGTGTTCTCTTAGGCTCACTCTGTCTCTCAAATAAAAAGATAAAATCTAAACAACAATAAAACCTTCTCAAAGTTGTAACAAGCCATTTTAACCTAATATTGTCAAGAGCATACTCAACTCTACTACATATCCATACCTGTACACACTGTATGTCACTGATAACCCTATATTTAATAATTTTGTCTTTTATGTTGTGTACTTTATAATTTCAATGCATCATTTTTATTTTGTTTTTTTAGAAAGAGAGAAATAGCCAGAGCATGTGTGAGTGGCGGAAGGGAGAGATGGAGAGGGAGAGAGAGAATCTTAAGTAGGTCCTATACCTCAAGGTAGGGCTCGATCTGATGACCATGGGATCTTGACCTGATCCAAAATTAACCAGGTGCCCCTATGTTTTTATTCTTTAAAATAATTATGTTCAATAAGAATATAGCAATCTGTGGTACTTCATCATAATATTTTAGGTTTCCATATTTGTATAAACATTTACATTTATCGGAGAGCTTTATATTTTCATGTGGTTTGAGTTACTGTTTAGAATCTTTCTGTTTTAACCAGAAAGACTTTCTTTAAAGTTTCTTGTAGGATAGGCCTAATAGTACACTTCTAGGGGATTTTACTTGGGAATGTCTTTATTTTTCCCATTTTTGTTTTAAGATTTTATTTATTTATTCATGAGAGACAGAGAGAGAGAGAGAGAGGCAGAGACACAGGCAGAGAGAGATACAGGCTCCATACACGGAGCCTGGGTTTCCAGGATCAGGCCCTGAGCTGAAGGCGGTGCTAAACTGCTGAGCCACCAGGCTGCCCCTCTTTTTTTTTTTTTTTTTGTTTTGTTTTTTTCTTCTTAAGATTTTATTTATTTATTCATGAGAGGCAGAGACATAGGTAGAGGGAGAAGCAGTCTCCATGCAGGGAACCCAGTGTGGGACTTGATCCTGGTACCCCGGGATCATGCCCAGAGCTGAAGGCAAATGCTCAACTGCTGAGCCACCCAGATGTTCCTAGGTTTCCATTTCTGAAGGACATTTATTCCAGATACAATGTTTCTGGTTGATTTTTTTTTTTTTTTTCCAGTAAAGATAGCCCCTGCATTTCTTTGTGTGAAGTTCTGCTGAAAGACCATTTATATTCTTAGAGGAGGTCTTTTACACAGGAGGAATTACTTTTTTCATGCTACTTCAAAGCTGTGTTCATTTGTGATTTTTGGTAAATTGATTATAATGTATTGATGTGTTTATTTCTTGACATCTATCCTCCTCAGAATTCACTGAGCTTCTTGAACATGTCTTCATAAGTCCTTTAGACCCGGTCCTTTTTCATGTATTTTTTGCTCTCCTCAGTGGATAATTTAAAATGAGGAAGCTTTAGCTTGTCTAGGTCTTCCTTCTGCTTGATCAAGTCAGTTGCTGACCCTTTAGAGTACTTTAAAATACACTTTGTATTTTTCAGCTCCTAATTTCTGTTCAATTGTTTTTTATACTTTCTGTCTCTTGGGATTTTTATTTTGATCATACATACTTTATTGGATATCATTTAGTTACCTGTTTTCTCTTGCTTCAGGTATATCTTTATGTTAGTTTGTATCCTTTGTCAGGTAATTTATAGTTCTTTATTAATTTAGGGCCAGTTTTGGAATTTTCTTTTGTTCCTCTAATTGGAACACATTTTTCTGTTCACTCATATGCCTTGTGATCTTTTGGTGATGTTTGGGAATTTGAAAACCAGTCCTGAACTCAGGATTTATGCACTTGCTTTTATGGAGAACACAAATAACAGCTATCTGTGCTATAATTGTGGGGTCTATCAAACATTCTTAGGGGTGTGTTATGTGTGAGTATTTCTACTTTCACAGTTAAATTATTGCTGCTTGTTTCGTGTTAATTGAGGAATACTCAAATAGCACTAATGATATATTCTTCTCAATGTTCTTCACCCCTGCAGTCTCTAGTTTTTGAGCAAGTACTTACCTCTTCTGTGAGTCATCACCACAATGCGTCAAGTAGGTGTTCCCATTCCCTCAGCCCTTCATGTCATGCATCAAAGAAAGAAGTCCCCAGGAAGATCAAAGAAGCCAAATTACTGCCCACAAAGTTCCCTCATATCTTTCTCTCCTGAGCAGAGTCAAGTTTTCTCACTGTCTTACCACGGAGTGACAGATAGGATGAGCAACTATTGTGGGCAAGGTAACAAACTTTCCTTCTTTGTTCAGTCTGGCTCTTCTTCATTTGTGTTTACATGAGGGTACTGTGTTCTCCCACCTGGAGCACTCAAAAAGGCAATTTGGATAGTTTGTGTTTTCATGGAGCAGCTTCCTCTTTCTGTATCATCCCAATGTCCTATGATGGATATTAATTTTGTACATTAGCATTTTATAGTATATACATGCAGGTGTAGCATGTGGGATAATTTATGTGGTATGTCTTCTCATGACATGAGATTTTTCACAAAAACAGGCAGAAAAGATTGATTTCATAACATGCTATTGAGAAGGTATGGAAATGGTGGTTTTGAAATCACAATTAATGAAAGACTGAGAAGTGGGCAACCTGGGTGGTTCAGTGGTTTAGCACCGCCTTTGGCCCAGGGAGTGATCCTGGAGACCTGGAATCGAGTCCCGCATCCAGTTCCCTGCGTGGGGCTTGCTTCTCCCTCTGCCTGTGTCTCTGCCTCTCTTTGTTTCTCATGAATTAAAAAAAAAAAAAAAAAAAAAAAAAGACTGAGAAGGTGATAGCAGGAAGTAAAGTGCAGAAAGTATGTTAATTATGGATGTAAACAAACTGGGACGATTACCCTTCATTAAATCCAAGTCTTAAGTATAATGAATTTCAGAATTCCTTTCCTGAGGGTTCATGATTCTTCTACTGAGAAATAATCTCTACTGTTCCAGAGTCCCTAATTTTTTTTTAAATTTTTTATTTATTTATGATAGTCACACAGAGAGAGAGAGAGAGAGAGAGAGAGAGAGAGGCGGAGACATGGGCAGAGGGAGAAGCAGGCTCCATCCCGGGAGCCTGACGGATTCGATCCCGGGTCTCCAAGATCACGCCCTGGTCCAAAGGCAGGCGCTAAACTGCTGCGCCACCCAGGGATCCCCAGAGTCCCTAATTTTAATAAATATTAGAGTGTCTTTATTCAATCATCACCTTTCAATAAGTTACCACATAACATAATTTGGAGCAACATTTTATGTGTAATGAACTTTGGATGGCATTTTGTTGAAGACTTGATCTTCAGTATTATGGAGTTATAATGGAGAGAGAACTTATAAATATGAAAAATCTGGAAATAAAAATTAACAAGGGTAAATCGTAATAAACTTTAAAAACCAGTTTCCAGGGATGCCTGGGTGGCTCAATGGTCATGGATTGAGTTCCATATCAGGCTTCCCACAGGGAGCCTGCTTTTCCTCAGCCTATGTCTTTGCCTCTCTTTACGTCTCTCATGAATAAATAAAATCTTAAGGAAAAAAAAATTTTGAAGAACTAGTTTCCAGATACCATTATAAAAGAAACACATGGCTCAGTGGTTGAGTGTCTGACTTAAGCTCAAAAAAACGTTGGAAAGTTTTATCAAAGCTTTATTGACCTTTTTATATTTCATTGTATCCTTCCTTTTTTTTTTTTTAAGATTTTATTTCTTTATTCATCAGAGAGAGAGAGAGAGGCAGAGACACAGGCAGAGGGAGAAGCAGGCTCCAGGCAGGGACCCCGACATGGGACTCGATCCCGGGATTCCACGATCACGCCCTGGGCCGAAGGCAGGTGCTAAACAGCTGAGCCACCCGAGCTGCCCTCATTGTATCCTTCCTGAAGAGATTTACCAATGTAGTTAATATGTCAAAGATTTAAAGCAGTCTTCAAAACTCACTCAACCCCAGAAACTTCATACTGAGAAGAAACCTTACCATATGTAAGGAATATGGGAAAGCCTTTACCCAGCATTCAAGCCTTCCTGGATATCAGAGAATACCTCTTGGGGATATACCTTAACAATGAAAAAAATGTGGCAAAGCCCTTTACCAGCACACAGGTCTTTCTAATAAACTCAGAGAATATGTGCTGGGATGAAGTCTTACAAATGTAAACAAAATTTCACAAAAATTTGTGAAGCTTTTGAGCATTGCTCAAAACTTCGTTTATATCAGAGTATACGTATCTAGGAGAAACCCAGCCCCTGCAGTGTTCCAGAGTGAACTGTACTTCTGAATACAATGGGATTGCATCACAAATACTCCCTCTTCCCAGTAGCATTAAGCCTCAAATGATTTGAGATTATTTTTCCCAAACTTATATGTTGCATATTTTCATCCTTTTTATAACTATTAGGACATTATGATGGTTATATTGTACATGACATAGAAGTATTGTGCCTGGTTGGTAGTTAAGTCTTCAACTGTTTGTTTCAGCTCAGGTCCTGACTCAGGTTCCCGAGATCAAGCCCCATGTCACAGTCTGCACTTAGTGCCAAGTCTGCTTGAGATTCTCTCTCTCTCTCTCCTTCAGTCTGCCCTTCCTGCTTGTGGTCTCTCTCTTTCAAATAAATAATGAAATGAATATTTAAAAATATATTAAAAATGTAGCTTTCCTGCTTTTGGTACTGCTGGAATACCTTGGACTCTGATATCACCAGGCTGCCTGCAGGTGGTATGAACTGATACTAGCTTCTGCTAGCAAATGC
Organism: Canis lupus dingo; assembly: GCF_003254725.2. NCBI lineage: Eukaryota > Metazoa > Chordata > Mammalia > Carnivora > Canidae > Canis > Canis lupus. The sequence goes on from NC_064243.1 coordinate 103,939,521, forward strand.
ATTAAATAACAGCCCTCAAAGCCACAGGCTAGTGTAAATTGCTGATGTGAACAACAGTTGCCATTCCACAGTATATTTCACTTGTACACCCTGTCCAGAGGACCCCCCACAGAGGTTACCATACTCCATTCATTTTGGTTTGACTTGTGCATTCTATAACTTGACTCTAGAACTGCAAGGCTCTCCAACCATGGACCCTAATAAAGGCATCTGCCCCAGTTCTGCCACACAGCCTGCCCTCCTTGAATTCATCTTGTACTTTTCAAGACCTATTGTGTACATCCTCTAGGATCTATGAGTGATGAACTTGTGTATTTCAGTTTCCTCGGTGTTTTTCTATTGAACCTTGGCTTACTACACAATTCCCCGGGGCTCTACTTAAAAAATGCTAATGTAGGGAAGCATTGGTGGTGGTGAGTGGCTGCCTTTGGCTCAGGGGGTGATCCTGGAGATCCAGGATTGAGTCTCACATTGGGCTTCCTGCTTGGAGCCTGCTTCTCCCTCTGCCTATGTCTCTGCCTCTCTCTCTTTCTCTCTGTGTGTGTCTCTCGTGAATAATTAAATAAAATCTTAAAATGCTAATGTAACAAAGTCACTAGTAATATAGGCGATACCTGCAGAATTGTAAATTACTATTTATAAAGTTTTATTCTATAATATTCTTTGTCTTTTTTCTGCGTGTACTGAACAAAAGATTCCCATGGTTTTGGTATGCATGGAATGCAAATTATAAATAAACAAAGCTTAAGATATAATTTAGCTGTAAGAGAACTAGGAAAAAGTTTGTGTGTGTGTGTACCAAATTTTAACTTAGTATTCTGCAGTTGACCAGAAACCTTACTGAAAGCATAAACAGTTTGATTAACATAAATTTGTAATATTGGAAACTACAACTGTCATCAGAAACAGGAGGGGTTGTTGAATACTCATAATCTGTATTTTGACCAAGGATCGTATGGTGATTTTCCAGTAGTTTGTTTAGACTATGTTTGAACTTAACTATTAAACTGAATTTTTTTCTTATGTGTTAACACTGATGTGTACTGAAGAAATGTTATTCTTGCACTATCTCTAACCTACTCCACATTAAACAAAGTTGTAGGTTAAGAGACTATAGGGACCCCTGGGTGGCTCAGTGGTTTAGCATCTGTCTTTGTCTCACGGGATCCAGCCAGTCCCACATCGAGCTCCCTGTGGGAAGCCTGCTTCTCCCTCTGTCTGTGTCTCTGCCTCTCTACCTGTGTCTCTCATGAATAAAAAATCTTAAAAATACTAAAATAAATAAAAATAAAGAGACTGAAACTACAAAGTATTGTTGAATCTTGAACAGCATGGGATTGAACTGTGCATGTCCACCTACATTTATGTATTTTTTATAGTACATTACTGTAAGTGTATTTTCTTTTTATTTTTTAAAATATTTAATTTATTCACAAGAGACAGGCAAAGGGAGAAGCAAGCTCCCTGCGGGGTGCCGGATGTGAGACTCAGGATCATGCCCTAAGCAGAAAGCAGACGTTTAACCACTGAGCCACCCAGGCATCCTGAGGCAGTGTAAATCTGATAGGACTCAGGGAATTTGTTTTAGAACCACTCCTTTTTTAGTCAGGGAAGGCCAACCTCTTCTAGGAGCTTTTCTCTTCATCTCACTGACCAGAACGTTGTCAGAGACCACTCTAAGTAACAACATACCTATAACCCAGGTAGACGTGTAAGTTTGTTGGGAATGGCCAGTGTTAACCTGAATGGTTTGAAGACATTTGACACAAAGGACATTATGCTTTGCACTAGAATTAGATGCTATGAAAAGGCCCTGAAATTTAGAGTGTGCCTACTCAGATTTACAAGAATTTTATCATATATGGAAACTAAGTGCTAATTCTTTATAGCTGGGCATGAAGAGCTTTTTAAGTCTGCATTTATTTATGCTCTCATAGTAAAAATCATTAAATGCAGATTCGAGGTGAGGATTCTATATTCAAATCCATTATAAATTATCATATCTTGTCTGGCTGTATGTGTTTCATATCTTGTTTGATGAAATATTTGAATACATTCCAATTCACTCTAAATTGGATTATTTTGATGAAAGAATGTGATGGGAAGTCTATTTATGGGTGATGCCAGGAAGCTGGGGATGGAGGACATTAAGGGAAGTGACATATTGGAAGAGGAGGAAGCCAAGACTGTTATGGTCCTATTTATGAATATGGAAAATGTGTATGTTGTAGGTGTGTGATATAAGTAACATCACCACAGAGAATATCTGAATGACTATTTGCATAATTTGGGGATGATCTGTGACTTAGTAACTACAGAGGCTATCAATTTATCTTGCATCAGAACCACCTGGTATACTTGTAAAATCTCACATTTCTAGGCATCATCCCATGTTATCATTTCAATAGTTCTGGGCTAGTCTGTAGCCCCTCTGTTTCCTGTTCTCAAAATTCTCAGGTGATGCCACTGGGCCTGTTTTGGGAACCTGCTTTGAAAATGAATATCTATGAATATCTATGGGCATCCTTATGGTTGACATGTTCAATGAAGATATTAGCCCAAATGAAGTTATTAGCCCATGAAAAATGCAGACAATGCATAAAGGACTATGAATTGTTTTAAGTGGACTGTGGTCCTGGTTCTCCAGATGTGAAATTGCACTCATGCTGTGCTTCGGTTTTAACCCTGGAAGGTGGACCTGTGTACCTGGTCCTCAGTAGTCAATTAAATACCCCTTCAGGCTTTATGTGTGTGTCCAGGACTGGACCTTATACTCTTAAGTCTTTAGACCTTAGAGGCTGTTCTGTGTAGAGACTTCTAGATGAAGCATTGATTGTCAAACATAGGAGAGAATCCAAGAACAGTTCTTTTTCTGGAAGGTCATTGGAATTCCTCCTGTTGCTGCAGGTTCCCAGGTACCTCGGTACCTGACTCTACCAATTCTGACTCTACCAATATTTAGATGATCGTTAATCCTTTTTTTAAAAAAATAAATATTTTGGTCAGTTATAAAAACAAAACAAAACCTGTTGTTTCTTTTCTATGAAGGATAAAACCAGTTCTTACCTAATGTGTTTCTCTGCTCTGTATCCCTCTTACTATGCGGAGCACTTTACTTCTGATGCTTCTGGTCACAAGTATGGGTTGGGGGTGCTTTCCCCTCCAAAAATAGCAAGTCTCCAATACCACCTGGATGTCTTATAATTTATTTTATTGTGAACACTATTTACCCAGAGATATTTTCAGATACCACAGATATGGGTTAAATCCCACAAGACTGGCCTCTCCCTCTGTTGCTCACTACCTTACATATTTTTAGACACTTCACAAGCTCATTCTGTTACCCATATTTGTGAATGATTAGGTATAGTTTAGAGATTCTAATAATGTCTTCTTTGGATTCAATTAGTTTGCTAGAATGGCTTGCAAACCTTGGGGAAACACTTATGTTTACTAGCTTATTAGAGGCTATCACAGAAGTGCCTGGGTGACACAGTTGGTTAAGCCTCTGAATCTTAGTTTCAGCTCAGATTGTGATCGCAGGTTCCTGAGATTGAGCCTTTATGGGGCTCTGCATTCAGCACAGTCTGCTTGAGTTTTTCTCTCCTCCCTCTTCCTCTTCCCATCATGTGCTTGCTTACACTCTCAATCTCTCGCTCTCAAATAAATAAATAAATAAATAAATAAATAAATAAATAAATATTAAAAGTAAAAAAATAAAGGCTATGATAAAGTATACAGATGAACAGCCAGATGAAGAAATACATAGTATGAATTCTGGGAAGGTCCCATGATTGGGAGTTTTTGTCCCCATGGTGTTCTCGTGTGTCATCTTCCCTGTGTGGATGTGTTCACCAGCCTGGAATCTCTCCCAACTCTATACTACTGGGATTTTATGGAGCCTTCATGTACACATGAGTAGTCCTAACCCCAATTGCAGCCCTTCTCCTTTCTCTGGATTAAGGAGGGTGGGGAGATGAAGCTGAATGTTCTAAGCTTCGGATTATGGCTTGGTCTTTCTGGTGGCCAGTCCCCATCCAGAAGCCTTCCCCCTCCCAGAGTCACTTCTTTAAAACAAAAATTTGCTTCTGCTGTAAGTTTTTGGAGCTTTCTGCCAAATATATATGTATTCTATTATTTGACATCAGTAAGAAAGTAATAATATTAGTCCAAATGCATAAAATTATGAACATTAAAATAATGACTATAAAGCATTAATAACTGGAATGTACATTGTAATCACTATACGATGACTTTAGACTTTGATGAATATTGTAGATGTCATTTTTCATGAAAAAAAAAACCAGTCCATAACTCCTGTTTTCATGCTATTTGCTCTATTTTTGAATTAACTATTGAACCATGGAAAATGGCAGCTGAGTATTTCACACTGGGTATGATCTTCCTGGTCCAGATTTTCCCTGGAAATCTACTGGAGTTCTACATCTTATGTCATCATTATTTCCCGTTACTGCAGTGGAACTAAGGGCGTGTTTGAGAAGTTTTCCTCAGTCATCTGAATGTACTCAAGTGTTGGTTATTCCTTGTAGTGTTATCTCAGACACCTTGGTAGCTTTTGGCTTGAAACATCATCTCAAAAAAAAAAAAAAAAAAAAAACATCATCTCCATGATTTTGGATGCAGACTCATTTTCTAGTTTCACAGAGAGTCCAGAATTGTGTCCATTGGCAATTCTGGCCCCTTAAGTGTCTTCCAGGCCATCATCATCAGTTCTAGGATCTCCAGGTGACAGGCAAAGCATTAAGTTATGGTTCCACATTCCATTAGTCTTTCCAGTATCCTCTGCTGGATCCTACAGGAGCTGTAAATATCACAGTTGCTATGTATGTGTGTGACAAGATCAATAAATACATCACAAACACTGTAAATATTGGAACCTCTTCTGCTGTATTTTGTGGTAAACACATAGATTTGCTGTGTATGCAGCATCCAGAGGTACCCCAGATGTTTTGTGTGTAGGACTTATTCTGGTTGTCATTCTGTGCACTTACAAGCAGTGGGGGGCCAACACCTTCATAGGAACAGTATCTCACCTAGATCTTCCCTTGAGATAACAGCTACTAACTCAAACATTCTTGTCCTAGGGAGCACCTTTGTAACTTTTTATACCCTCTCTGCCATCATTGTAATTATTCTCTTTCATTAGACTACCTGGTAGCAAGTGAACAACTTGGCCTTTATCATTTATGTTTCCCATCTGTCAGCCCCTTTATTCTCTTGGGTGATGACCACTGTGTCCTAGGTCCTTCTATCCTGGAGGAATTACAGAACTTCCTCATCTCATGAGAAAAATGTAGTCTGTTTTTCTCCATATCAGTCATTTATATGTTCACACCTCACAGAGTGTTATGTACAATTACAGGTCAGCCACATTGTAGGTAAAATTGTGAATAACATAGGGAATCTATTTCAGTAATTATAAATTATAGCTGTACAATGAATCCTTTTCTAATTATCCACAGAATTATGTTGTGTTAATGGTCCCAGTAGATAAGGTCAGAGTCCAATCAGTAATGAAACAGTTTCTCCTAAAGTAGAGATATACAAGTTACACTTGAATGTATATCTTTCAATATAAGATATATTTCTCTAATATATACCTGGGCGTGCGGTTTTGAAGACCGTTACACAAAGATTATTAACATTTTTGATGGTCCTTCAACAAACTGGCACTCCTGTTGGTCAGTGCCAAATCTCTACATCAAGCACAAGTGGAGCTTTCATGTACACATGAGTAGCTTCAAGCACAAGTGTTAAAACCTGCCACACTAGGTCCTGCCCTCATGCAACCTCAGGAGGGGAGAAAATCCGTTAGCAGTTCATGGTTAAGACCCACAAGATCCCTAGAATCATGAACAAAACTACAGCTATCTTTAATATATGCTTAACTGAAATAGAGGCTTCTTACTCAAATGCCCTGCTTAGGGACAAGAATCATCACACCTGCGTCAGAGGATACTGCTCCACCAGGACAGGTCTGTGCCCTATGTGATGGTCCAGACTAAGATAAGGTTTCCACTACCTACATCCCTATGGGAGCATCAGGTCAGTCTCACTGGGACACACTCTCCAATATCAGGGACTCTGGGATATATGGGGATGTCCTGTGTAAACTGTAGAATTTGAATCTGTTTCCATCTCAGAAGTAGAAGTGAGTCATCCAGGATCTTCTCCTACTTCCATAGAAGTCTCTTGTGGTACCCAGATGAAAGTCCCTTTGTTCCTCACTGTACTAAAGAACACTGAGCAAGTGTAGAGATGCAAACAGATAGAAACTGATTATTTCCATGGCAATTGGTTATTAGAAAAACAGACGAAGAATCATGATCCATAATATCTAGAAATTTTTAGGTTAGAACCAATGGATACATGGTTGAATTCAGGATTGTGGAGTCAATTTGAGGAAGAGGTGGTACACATGGGATTTTGTTTCAGTGTACCACCTCACCAGAACGTGAGTTCTGGTGTCACCTGCGATGAGTCCTCCCTGGACCAAAGACTTTTTAGTAGCTGTAGCATTTATTTTGCATTCTTGTTAAAATTAAAAAGTTTTCGGGACGATTGGGTGGTTCAGTGGTTGAGTGTCTGCCTTTGGCTCAGGGCATGATTCCAGAACCCTGGGATCGAGTCCCGTGTCAGGCTCCCTACATGGAGCCTGCTTCTCCCTCTGCCTATGTCTCTTCCTCTCTCTCTCTCTCTCTCTCTCATGAATAAATAAATCTTAAAAAAAAAAAAGTTTTCTAATTGTCCTAGAAAATGTCAAGCATTTATGTTAACTTGCTTTTTCTTTTATTTTCTAAACTAGGAAAGAGACAAAATTGATTAAAATAATGTGAACTCAGTGTATTGAATTTCTTTGAGCAGGCTTAGGAATGACAGAGCTGGAAGTAGAGTCAGGGATATCAGGGCCTACAACCAGCTTCCTCCCTAGGCCAAACCAGATCCACCCCCCTTCTGAGGCTGTGTGCAGCTCTGGCCTGGCCTGGCTCTGGATCTCCTCCACTCTCAGGACAGATTAGAGGAGATCCGATTCTGAGTGGCTCTTCCTTTCATCTCTCCAGGGCTGGTGCTCACAATTACCAAAACCCAGAATCCAATGAATGGGCAAAGGACCCTATATTTTCGTGCCTTCATTTCTGTTTTTTTTTTTTTTTCATTTCTGTTTTTATCATTACGTTGTGTGCTTCACCAGCCTTCCACCCAGAATCCTGTTTTCTATTCCTGCAGATTCAATAGTTCAGTAGTTGTTAAGTAACAAAACATAAATATATGTATACGTTATGACGTGATTAAAACAATCTAGCTAATTAACATGCCCATGCCCTCATAGTGTTAGAAGTTTTTATTTCTGATTTTTAAATTAATTTTTGTTGAGAACATTGACGATATACTCTCTTAGCAAATATCAAGTGTAATAGACCTAGAATAATGTGCAGTCACCACGCTGTACTTCAGATCTCCAGAATTTATTCCTCCTTCATAAATGAGATTTTGCACCATTTGACCAACGCCTCCCACTTTGCACTCTGCCATGTCCTAGCATCACAATTCTATTCTGCTTTTAGAAGCTCAACTTTATTAGACTAGAGATAAAATTGAGATAAAACAGTATTTGCAATTTTGTGTGGCTTATTCCATTTATCCTCCAGGCTCATCAACTTTGTCCAAAATGGACTAATGTCTTCTTTCTTCCGTTTCTTCTTTTTGAAAGACTGAATGGTGCACATATATGTATTATATTCTATGATATATGTATTTTATATCTTGATATTACATAATCCATATATGTCATATTTTCCTTAACCACTCCTCATAGAAAGCAGGAAAACAACAGGAAGATGACACTCCCTGTTTGCTAAAATAACTAAATTTAAGAAAAAAAGAAAATTTTAGGAACACCTGGGTGGCTCAGTGGTTGAGCATCTGCCTTAGGCTCAGGGAGTGATCCCAGTCCAGGGATCCAGTCCCACATCGGGCTCCCTGTGAGGAGCCTGCTTCTCTCTGCCTATGTCTCTGCCTCTCTCTGTGTCTCTCATGAATAAATAAATAAAATGTTTTAAAAAATTTTATTAACACTAATGTGTAGGAATTAAAATAGTCCTACATTGCTGATGAGTATGAATAAAGTATAGGAAAACTGGCATTTACTTTATAAAGTGAAACATTTTCTATCCTGTTAAAAAAATGTAAACAAAAGAATGAAAACTCTAATCTCTTCCTTTCTGTATTTTTCCATTCATCCATATTGCACTCCTATAGTTTACAAACATTTTGGGGAGGGGGCTGTACGGTACAGTATACTTTATCCATGGTACATGATAAAGTAGAGTTCCCTCAGCCCCTCTTCTTCTTCAGTGGGTCTGGGATGGTAACTGGGAGTCAGAAGATTCTCTGTGTTGGGGGATGACTCAGTGCAAGGACTCCCCAGCAGCTGAGGGCTTCTCTCTTCCTCTTGCTCTTTTTCAGGTTGGTGGTCCAGGGGGTTCTTAGTCCTTGGAGGCCATACAGACCATAAGGTTTGGCTACAGGTGCTGTAGCCAAATTCATTGTTATACCATGAAATGAGCTTGACAGGGTGGTCATTGAGAGCAATGCCAACCCCAGCATTGAAGGTAGAAGAGTGGGTGTCCCTGTGAAAGTCTCAGGAGACAAGTTGGTCCTCAGTGTAGCTGGGAATGCCCTTGAGCTGGCCATCTGATGTCTGCTTCACTACCTTCTTGATGTCATCATATTTGGAAGCTTTCTCCAGGCAGCAGGTCAGATCCATGACTGAACATTGGGGTTGGAGGACACAGAAGGCCATGCCAATGAACTTTCCACTCAGCCTCAGCTCAGGGATGTCCTTGCACTGCTGGTAGAAGTAGGAGTAATGTACTGGGCAAACCCTCAGCCATCATATCAGTTTCCCTAAGAAGTCATCCATGGTCATCTGAGTAGCAGTGATGGCATACATAGCCTGTGGTCATGAGTCCCTCCATGATGCCAGAGTTTTCATGGATGACCTTGGCCAGAGGGTCCAAACAGCTTGTGGTACAGGAGACATTGCTGAGAATCTTGAGGGAGTTGTCATATTTCTCATGTTTCATGCCTGTCACACGTGAGGGCATCAGCAGAAGGGGCAGAGATGAAGACCCACTTTGGCTCACCATTCATGTATGCCCCAGCCATCTCCATGATGATGAACACCCCAGTGGATTCTACAACATGCTTAGTAGCAGCATCACCCAATTTGATATTGGTGGAATCACACTACTGGAAGATGGAGATGGGGTTTCCATTGATAATAAGTTTCTCATTCTCAGCCTTGACTATGCTATGAAATTGGCCATGGATGGAATCATACTGAAACATGTAGACTATGTAGTTGAGGTCAATAAATGGGTTATTGGTGGCCACAATATCCATTTTGCCAGAGTTAAAAGCAGCCCTAGTGACCAGGTGCTCAATTGGTCAAATCTGTTTACTCCACCCTTCACCATTGTGTCTTGGGGGCACAGCTGGCACTACCAGAAGACATGGCTGTCTATTGATTGAGGAGGAGTGGAGAGCCACAAACATTTATTTTTAATTGATAGGGAAACAGGAGGCAAGGCAGATAGGTGGGGCCCAGTATGTACATCTTTATGGTTATTATAGGACACCTAGAGCTCAGCTCGCAGGATGTTATGGGGATTAAATTACATCATATATATGAGGTCTTCATAACTTCCATGTGAACAGAGAGCACTCAATATTGCAGTAATCAATGTACACATGTCATTTTCCACATAGAGACTTGCTCAGACATTAATGTATTCACTAGCCTTTCTGCAAATTTTAAAGTGCTATGAAAACATGTGGTCACAAAAAAAAAAAAAAAAGGAAAGCATGTGGTCCTTCAAGATGATTATGGTGATCTTTGCTGGGAACCCACAGTAAACTCAAAACAGAGAAAAGTAAATAGTAGACTCTTTCTTGGGAACTCACCTGGAGTTGTTGGGTTGACATAAGATGGTGGATGTGGAGGGCTCAAGTGTGTTGTGACTGCATTCTCTAGTGTCTAGTTTAGTGTCACTAAATGTGGAGCAACATCAGCACTAACAAGGAACCTGTGAAAGATGCCAATTATCTGATCCCATTCCAAGCCTACAGAATCACCATTTCTTCAATGGGACCTAGAATACAAAGTGATTTCTATGCATATTGAAGCTTGAAAGCACATCATTGCTTATTAGCGTGGGTTTACAGTAAAGATGCCACAGTGAGTTTTAAGAACCACCCTCACCTGGGCCCTCTGCCAGAGTCTATTATAAGAGCAGCAGTGCTGCTTTAACTGTGTGCTCCAGGTGATTTTCAGATAGGCCAGAGTGAAGCACAGGATTCACAGACATACTTGTGAGAGCTGAGCCCAGCTTTCAGTTGAAGAGAAAACTATCAGACGGTTTGGACTTGGAAGGGGCAGGTCAGTGCAGCCCAGGTTCCTCATGCTGTGGCAGGATTTGTGGCTGTCTGTGGGAAGGGAGGGCATCTGATACCAGGAAGGAGAAACTCACATGTAAGTGTCCACAGAGGAGTTCCTTTTTTCTGAATCTTTCTTGTGACAAAGGAGAGGGCATCTTTTTGTGCATTTCAAGATCCTTCTGCCTCTGAGCTAGCTGATAACAGCAGGTGAAGAGGCCTTGCTGAGTGAGGCCTTTGGAAGCTTACATGTGTGATTTCTTTACATAATATCACCTGAGAAAGAAACCTAGAAGGGAAAGGAGAGGAAGAAATGACTCTCAGGTAAATTTTGTCTTGACTGAGCTCAGGGATGGTGTCTTCATTTTTTACTGAAAGGCCATCTATTTAGAACTTGCAGATTATTACTTCTCTATCTCTGGTGGTTCTGCCTAGTAAACTTGTTTTAGACTACTATTTATTATTTTAAGAATAGTAAAAAAAAAAAAAAAAAGCCCTTTAGGATGTTCCTCTCTTACATCCCTGGGGCTGTGTCTCCATTTTCTCCAGCCAGGCTTTCTATGCAGCATGAAGAATTCCTACCTTGAAACCTGCAACTATTGAAAATATTTCCTTTGCTAGATCAACAAGGGGATGTGTTGATACCCATGATTCTCACCTGGGGATGGGTTGGGTTTCAGGACCCCAATGAAGGAGGGGAATACATGATATTTAGATTCTGTCTGGGTGTGGTCTGAGTTTATGGAAACTAGATGAACATGAACAAACAAACCAGATGGCTTATGTGCCCAGAATAAGTCAAAGTTCTGAAAAAGAGGGGCACCAGGGTGGCTCAGTGGTTGAGCATCTGCCTTTGGCTCGGCATGATCCCAGAGTCCCGAATTGGGCTCCCTGCATGGAGCCTGCTTCTGTCTCTGTCTATGTCTCTGCCTCTCTCTCTGTGTCTCTCATGAATAAATAAATAAAATCTTAAAAATAAAAAAGTTCTGAAAAAGCCTTGCTGTCTAGACTGCTTTAATGAAAGACTTAATGTTTGAAATACATTAAAGATTACAGGACATGGGAGCAATCTGTGGCTTGAAATTTCATAAAGCTGTATATTTTTATGATTGGTATCATCAGATGATTTGTTTTGTGAATTTTATCCCAACAATGAGGAGTCCTACATGCTTCAGGTCATTGATACCAATTTGTCTTGTTGCATCTGATGTTATCTTTGTTCATTTGGTTCAGGGTTTTTCTGCCAGATTCCTGTGGAAAATGAAAGCTCTCATCTTTCTTTACTGGAGATCCTGGCCTTTGCAAATAAATGTTCTAAATGGTCTTTGGTTTAATGAGTTTCCATTTTATTCTGTACACGGTCACAGATATTCTCTCCTTTATTAGTTTTTTTTATTTTCAGCAAAAGAAAAGTACCATGTAATTACTGTATATTCAATTGTCTTGAAATTCTATAGTGTAACTCAGCACCAATGACAAATGACATTATTTTAAGGAACTAATCATGCATTTGTTGGTGTAAGGAAGGAAGCAGTCATGATGCTTTATCTTGACTTTATCCTTGTCTTTCCCTAAGGTTATCTGTAACTTCACTTTACATTAGTGATAATTCTAGAAACTAAGTGGCATAGAATATTGTTGCCCACATCTTAAAATCAGATATCTGTTTCTTATTTCTGATTCAGTAGTACTTGGAAATAGAGTTTAGGAGCTGAATATTGAAAATGCTTCCTAAGTATTCTAATGAGGCCATCAGAAAACAGCATTTTGAGAAATAATTTTCTATATTCTTCTGTAATATGCTCTCTTCTTTACTGAGCATAGTATTGGATTTTAAACTGTAAATTCTCCAGCAAGAGTCATGTTTCTTTTTTCTTGTCCATAGATCTTGCTGTCTCTAGTTTGAATCTGGTCAACCTCGTTGGAAAAGTAAAGAGCCCTGGCACATGAAGAGAAAGGAGATCATAGTCGCACACCCAGGTAGGTGGGAATGAATGAAGCAGATGACACAGGTGAAGGCCAAAAGTCAAAGGAGAAAATTTGATTTTAAAATGTGGTTTTACGAAGTTCTACTTGAATGTAAAGATTCTGGAAGCCTAGGTTTAATTCTCTGTGGTCACAGATGGACATTTCCTGTCTCACTCTTCACATGCTCCTACATCCTCTAAGGACTAACCTTCTTTCTGTTCTAGAGTCTTCTTTGGCATTCACAGTAAAATCTAAAAGCCTCCCATGGCCAGTAAGAGTCTATGATCCTATTAATGTTCCAATGCTTTTGGGGACATGAGAAAAATCTGTACACATAAGGAGTTTCAAAGTGGAGGCCCCAGTGTGATTTACTCCTTTCCCATTTTGGGGTGCACTTATCTTTTGGAGACACACACAAAACCTGGTACATCAAGATTGTGGGCTAGACTGACCTTCCCCTACCAAATCTTAGGCAAAGTAGCCTTCCCCATGGAGGCTTTCCCATTGAACAGACTCTGGGCTCCATCCTCAGAAATGTACCCGGGAGCCTTAGTGTTTACTTTGGCCTCACAGTGTAATAATTTACTTCGTTAAGATCTAATTGGTGCTAGGCCCCATCAAGGGATCTTTGTGGTTAGCATACTGGACATGATAGTTTTAAAACCTACACTGGAGATCGCAACACGAATCGGTAGCTGAGAACTAATTTTCAAACATCATTAAAACTTCATGTATAATCAGGGGATCCCTGGGTGGCTCAGTGGTTTAGTGCCTGTCTTCAGCCCAGGGTATGATCCTGAAGACTCGGATCGAGTCCCACATCGGGCTCCCTGCATGGAGCCTACTTCTCCCTCTGCCTGTGTCTTTGCCTCTCTCTCTCTCTCTCTCTCTCTCTCTCATTCTCTCTCTCTCTCTCTCTCTCATAAATAAATAAAATCTAAAAAAAAAAAAAACTTCATGTATATACAAACTATGTGAGGTTCCCATTAAGGACAGATTCTGGGGGCCTTCTGGTCTGATATCTTGGTTCCCTAGGTGTGGATAAAGCCCATTAATGTGTATTTATAACAGCCATTGAGGTCACCATCTTCAGACTTCATTTCCAGTAGCATTAAGGTAGAGAAAGCAGAAGAGCCCCCGAGTCCCTTATACAAAACTGTCCATTCTCAACATTAATGCCGTCAATCCCACTGATAAGTAGTAACAGCTTCTAGAAAGATGATCTCTGCTCATCCCCTGCAATATACAAAGGGACTAGATAAGGCAGTGGTATCTGAGCAAAGCTGCTTGGGATAAATAATATGCACTCATTCCTGAAAGAAAGGTTTATTGAGCATCTACTACATGTTCCAGGTATATGTGGATGCATTGGATATGTGTCCAGGACACTGTGGTGGGAATCTTACATACAATATGCATGTTAATCATTCTAAAGCCCTGGGAATTGGGTACTATAGGCTCATTTTCTCCTGGATGATTTGGGTGCTGGGTGTGCCTCCTTGGGAGTAAAGATTCCTTCTCTTATTTTTCATGATTACTAATCTTAAAAATAATGTTGGATGTGATGTCACAAATATAGAGAGAAGACTGGGAGTAAGTGTGGATTAGAGGCTCTGAGGATAATTTGATGGACCATCATTTGCATTTATGTATTTGTTAATTTTAATTAACTGTGGACTGTCCATGGACATCTCAAGAATGGAAAGCAGTATGGTATGTGTTACCTTGGAAGCACTGGTTTGACCAGAAATACAAAACTATCTTTTTTGCTCTGCTTTATCTGAGTCTGAACCTTGGGAAAGTGTAAATACCAGTTTAGGCCACCCAGCAGGTGGAGCTGCTAGGAACTCTGTTCTTTGAGTTGTTATAACAAGGGAGGCGCAGGGACTGGCAATGGAGCTTGGTGAGCAATTTTGTGGTCTAAGAGGTCTGGTTTTTTTTCTTTTTCTTTTTCTTTTTTTTTTTTTAAGATTTATTTTATTTATTCATGATAGAGAGAGAGAGAGAGAGAGAGAGAGGCAGAGGCATAGGCAGAGACACAGGAAGAGGGAGAAGCAGGCTCCATGCAGGGAGCACAACGTGGGACTTGATCCCAGGACTCCAGGATCGTGCCCTGGGCCAAAGGCAGGCACCAAACCGCTGAGCCACCCAAGGATCCCCTGTTTTTTCTCTTTAAATGTTTTATTTATTTATTCATGAAAGACCCGGAGAGAGACAGGCAAAAACCTAGGCAGACAGAGAATCAGGCTCCTCTCAGGGAGTCTGACGCAGGACTCAATCCCAGGACCCCGGATCATGCCCTGAGCTGAAGGCAGATGCTCAGTTGCTGAGCCACCCAGGCATCCCATCTTTAAAAATATATAAATATATTTTACATATTATATATTATATATTAAGCCTGAAGCAAGGCTTAATCTCACAACCCTGAGATCATGACCTGAGAGAAATCAAGAGCTGGTGTCCTGACCAAATCCATCTTTAAAGAAAAATTGGATTTGATTCTTACCCTTATGAAGGGATTCATCTGCCTCCTGTGTATAAACCTGAAATTTCTTTTTTTAAGAATTTATTTATTTACTCATGAGGGACACAGGGAGAGAGGCAGAGACATAGGCAGAGGGAGAAGCTGGCTCCATGCAGGAAGCCCGATGAGGGACTGGATCCCGGGACTCTGGGATCACGATGCCCTGAGCCAAAAGCAGACACTCAACCACTGAGCCACCCAGGCGCCCCTAAACCTGAATTTTGTTCAGATCCACTGGACAGGGAAAACAGTTATAATTGATTGTTGACATCTTCTAGTGAATTTTCTAGCATCTTGCCAAAAGTTAGGGGTCTATGTATTTGGATTCTGCTCACAATGTTCCCATTGGGCTAGTTCCATCTAATGATTGGCCTGACCTTACTGCAAGCATGTGGACCAATTGATATACATCTGAAAAACCAGCTTTGGAACTTTGAATAAATATGTTAAATTCTTTAGCAAAACCATGGAGTTCTTCAGTCAGTTTAGGGAACTCTTTGACTATTGCTCAAAGTTCCGCCCTATTCCAGGGAAAATAAGATTTTTTGTGGAGTGCCTGGGTGGCTTAGTTGGTTAAGCATCTGCCTTCAGCTCAGGTCTTGATCCTGGAGTCCCAGAATCAAGCCCCACACCAGGCTCCCTGCTCATCAGAGAGGCTCCCTGCCTCTCCCTCTCCTACTCCCCCTGCTTGTTTTCTCTGTCAAATAAATAAAAAAATTTTAAAAGATTTTACTTATTTATTCATGAGAAACAGAGAGAGAGAGAGGTAGAGACACTGGCAGAGGGAGAAGCAGGCTCCATGCCGGGAGCCCGACGTGGGACTGGACCCTGGATCCCCAGGATCAGGCCCTGGGCCGAAGGTGGCGCTAAACCACTGAGCCACCTGGGCTGCCCTAAATAAAATCTTTTAAAAAGAAAGAAAAAAAGAGAAGAAAGAAACTTTGTATCCACTTAGATCTTCAGAAGATTTAACATTAATGAAGCAGATTTTAGTACGTTCAGGAGAGGAGGTAGCAGAGGGGACCTCAGAGGAAAAGGAAAGTGCAACAAAGGATAGACTGAGAGCAGAGATGAGAAAGGGAGAGATAGAGGACAGATTACACTGGAGGTGGGCCCTGACTGCAGGGTGGCCTTCCTAGCAACTGTGACAAAGAAGGTCAGGTAGGGGAAGAAGAGGCCTCAGAAACCCTTTTTTTGTGTTTGTAATTGCTTGCCTTACTGACTTGAAAAATTATATGTTGGCATGAGGCAATATGATGTTCCTGGTAGGGCTTGGAACCTTCAAAATACCAATTATATCAGGAATGCCATTCAGTTTTGTCAATTTTAGAATGATGATTTTAGCCAATTTTCCTTGGCTCATCTTTGATAAAAGTAACTTTGGAAAGATCAAAAAATCTAGTTATGGCCATTGAAGTTCTCGATGATTTCTAGTTAAGGCAGTCCATTCATTTATAAAGGACCTTGTGGAGGGAAAGCATCTTTTATACATAAGGAAGGTGTCTCTTCCTTTGACTGGAATAGCATAGTATCCTGGAGCAAGATGAAGTCCATGTAAGATCAAGTCTATCTCTTCCTATTGAGTGTGCAACTGACTACCGGTGGTGAGACAAGAGAGCTCCTTGCTGACTCCATTTTAGTGAGGTATTCCATTACTCATTTTCACAGTTGGAAGGGAAAATTTGCTTTGTTCAGGAGGTTGGCAGATGGAGAACATGGTGGATTTATGTCCAAAGACACAAATCAAAGTCACATACCAAGCTGGATGTTTTTAAGGGGAAGGCACACAGGAGTAGTGAGCATTGACAGGCAGGGGAAGCAGTGCTACAGTGCTTAATCATTCTTGATATGATCTCAAGGAGGCTTGCTGGCATCAGAGAGGCCTTTTTCTAGTAGAGTCAAGCTTGATCTTCTAGAAACATCAGGTTCCTTGTTTTCCCCCACATGAGAGGTCTGTTGAAATCTCAAGAAGCTACAATTACTCAAGCCTTAAGCTAGAGAGCATAGGTCAGTGAGTTAGACCCATGTAGCCAAGAGTGCTTGGAGTAGTTATAGTCTAAGAAAGTCTGTATTTGGAAAATAACATGATACATCATTAATGCAGTATTTATGGAGCTTTTACTCTGTGTACACACGTGGTGCTTTACTGGGACCCCAGGAACATGTGAGTGAGTTAATCCTTATAATACTTTAAGGATCGGTATTAGGTGTCCCCTATTTCCCCTGAGAATGTAGATGCTGGGCCCTGCCTTTTTGTTTCTTTTTCTTCCTTAACATTATGTGTATAAAATAGGAGCTAGGTATAGATTGGAGGAATATACAAAACCAAACTGGAACATAAGAGGAAGTTCTCTTCAAATTCAAACCGTTTGTATGGAGACTTCACACAGATATGAAAGTTTCAAAGACTGACAAGGTATATATGTCTTTGAGGAGAAAAGCAGATAAAGAAAGGGAAGAAGAAGGTACAAGTCTGGGAACTCCCAAGGATGAGGTAAAAATCACAGGAAGAAGAAAAAGAGTAAATATTTAGTAAACTATTAATCTCTGGGCCACTCAAAAACAATAGAACATAGAGAACTTGGCTCAAACAGGTCTTATTAGGTTTCTTCTGTTTCTCATACCTAGTGTATATCATAATGTAGTTACATGTGATAATAGCTCTCATCCTGGGGCAGCTTCTCTCTCTAAATTCTCTTCAGTCAGTGAAGGGGGTGGAAAAGACTTTTCCTAAATCTACTGGATTTTATGTGCTTTTTAACTCAAAATAATCTTTCTGCCAATGTGACTCATCATGGGGCAGCTTGTGCTTGGCCCATAAAATTTGTAAAATATTTTGTTGAATTAAATAAGACACACATGGAAAATAACATACTGCATGAAATCACATGGAATCTAAAAAAAAAAAAAAAAAAGTGATATCATCAACATTAAGATTAGATTTGTTGCCAGGAACTGCCAGTGAAGGAAATGTTGAGACGTTTTTCAAATGGTAATGTGGAAGTTAGTAGTGGGAACCCTCACTAAAATGGAATCAGGAGATTTCAGCAGGGGGAGCTCTCAAGCCCTATGACTCAGGGTAGTATGGCAGATCCAATGGGAAGGGAAGGTCTTGCCCGCCCTTACCTTGGAAATATACTATACAATTCCAGCCAGAGGAAGAGATGCTTTTCTTATCCCTCCCAGGCAATAGCTCAACCACTGAAAAATTGCCATCCTTCAAACTACCATTTTACTCCAAAAGAACTTTTAGTATATAACAGAGTTCTCAACTTCCCCCTTCTCTCTTCAAAACAGCATGCCTCTTTGTTTCCTAGGCTCACCTATGGTTTTGCCATAGCCTGTATGTCCCTAATTTGATACTCTGTTATTCCTGAGTAAACCCATTTTTTGGTGGAAAAAATAACTAGCAGTTTTTATTTACTTATTTTTTTTTAAGAATTTATTTATTTATTCATGAGAGACACAGAGAGAGAGAGGCAGAGACACAGGCAGAGGGAGAAACAGGCCCCAGGCAGGGAGCCTGACATGGGACTCCATCCAGGGTCTTCAGAATCACACCCTGGACTGAAGGCGGCACTAAACTGCTGAGCCACCGGGGCTGCCCTATTTACTTATTTTTTATTTATTCTTTTATTTATTTACTTATTTTTAGAGACTGAGAGAGAGAGCAAGAGTGAGTACAAGTGGGGTGTGGAGACGCAGCGGGGGTGGGGGGATAGAGAGAATCTCATGCAGGCTTCATACTTACTGAGGAGCCATTGGAGGACTCGATCTCATGATCCTGAGATCATAATGTGAGCTGAAATTGAGTTAGACGACCACTGTCTGAGACACTCAGGCACTCCAAACAGTTTTTATTTTTTTATTTTTATTTTTTTTAGCAGTTTTTATTTTTTAGGTTAAATATAACATACTTGGGGCACCTGGGTGGCTCATTTGGTCATGCAGTTGGCTCTTGATTTCGGCCTAGGTCAAGATCTCAGGGTCCTGGGATTGAGCCCCATGTTGGGGTCCACGTGCAGTGGAGAGTCTGCTTGGATATTCTTTCTCTTCCTCTCCTCCTTTCCTTGTTTGCTCTCTTTCTCTCTGTCTTGAAATAAGTAAATAAGTAAGTAAGTAAGTAAATAAATAAATAAATCTTTAAAAAAATCCATAAATGTCACTATGGTCACTTAAGATGAATGAATACTGGGGTTCTGTTGCATAGCACACTGACTATAGTGATGTATTTAACACTTGAAAGGTAAGAATGTGTCTAGAAAATTGTCACCACAAGAAAAAGTCTTAAATACATGGAGTGCTGGAAATGCTCATGAGTTTGATTGTGGTAAACATTTTGTAGGTAGATAAGGTTAAGGATCCACAGAAAAAGGGAGAAAAGACAAGGATTTCTTTACACAAGAGAAGCCACGATAGGCCTCAGGTATTTTGTGATCTATGCCAGCACTACTTACCCATACACCTCTTTGATGAATGTCCTGGAATATGTCAAAACTGCAGAAAGACATCAGTAGTTAATGATTTTAAAGCAGCAAAGAATGTAAATACAAACAGCCACCATCAATCCAGGAGATAAGTCTAGCCATATCAGAGACAATAAATCCATGGTAAAACTCCCATTGCTGTTTCCAAAGTAAAGATTTTTGTCCCTTTAAGATTTTATTTACTTATTCATGAGAGACAGAGAGAGGCAGAGACACAGAAGCAGCCTCCCCACCGGGAGCCAGATGCAGGACTTCATCCCAGAACCCGGGGATCATGCCTTGAGCCCAAGGCAGAACTCAACCGCTGAGCCACCCAGGCGTCCCCAAAGTAAAGATTTTCTTAACAGAGATTCTCTAGTGGATGTTGTGGGAATTAAACCCCTTTGAATGCCCAAATAACAGAATAAAGGAACCAGAGAACTGATGATGCCCACCCTTGCTGGTCCTTTGACTTAAATCACCTGGGACCTGGATATTGTGAATTTAGGATGGCTTTTGATGGATTTCATTCTGCAATGTCCTTTCCCCTGCCCCTTGATGAATATATGCATGTGCTCTTGATTTAAAACTCACCCAATTTTGTTGATTGGGGAGCTACTTTTTTGGAAATGTCCTCCATATTCTCTTTACTTCCTGCAAGTAAAACCTGTCCTTTTCCTATTTTTGTCTTGGCCGTGTTTTTTTTTTTTTTTGGCTCAACACCCACCATGAGGTGAGACCAGTGTGAGGATATAATTCTCCATGTTTGTGGATATTTATTGTTATAACTTCCAGCAACAAAAACAAGTGGATGTTCAAAAAATGGAAAACAAGGTCCTGAATGTGTACACAAAAGAAGTACTGACTTTAATGAGAAAGACAGATATTTAGGCACTCAAACGTATATTTCTCTGCTCCCATGAAACCTTTGGGTTTCAGCAAAGTGAGCACCAACTATTGCAACTGAGAATAGGCAGCCAAAGAAAATTTTGATCTCCTTCCACCTGTTCAGTGAGGGGAGGTCCCAGAGTGGGGCCAGCCTGGACAATCTTCAGAAGAGGGTGAATCTGGGTGGGTCTGTGAAGGGTGAGGGTTCTTGGCTTCTGCTCTCCCTGCTTCTGGTGGATTGCCAGTTCTGTCTTCCCGAGTTTGTGTAGAGGACAATGGCAGGCTGCCCTAATATGTGCCCCTTGGCATATTGGTTTTTTGATATAAAACCTATTTAGGAAACAGCCAATGCAAAAAGACACTCCGACCCTGAGAAATTAGAAAACCAGTCTCCCATGTTATAGATACCCTTTCTGTACGAAGAGATAAAGAGGTATTCTTATCTGCATGGATAGGGAATTAGGAGCTGAAACATTGCATGAATAAACTGGTTACTTTTCACTACTTTATTACCACTATCTAACTTCCACTCCGAATTCTCTACTAATTGAAGGCCCAAACGGGAGTTTTTCTGACACTCAAATTCTCACAGATATATTATTTCTTTTTTCTAAAAATCATAAATATTATCAACATTAGTAATTTTTATGGGTCTCACTTTCATTATTGAGCCTTTGGATGTATGTAACCAGACTTTGGAATTTTTTTCACCTGTAATCTGTCTCTGTCAATTTGATACTTAGACTAGGTAAAATAATTCTGAATGGTAAAGGAATACTGTTCCTCCTCAATAATTTATCTCTAGCGACAACTGGGTGGCTCAGTGGTGGAGCGTCTGCCTTCAGCTTAGGGCGAGATCCCAGGATCCTGGGATCAGGTCCCACATCAGGCTTCCTGCGAGGAGCCTGCTTCTCCCTCTGCCTATGTCTCTGCCTCTCTCTCTCTCTCTCTCTGTGTCTCTCATGAATAAATAAATAATTCTTTTAAAAAGATAATAATAATTTTTCTCAGGACTACTCGGGGTCTCAGCAGTTAAGCGTCTGCCTTCTGCTCAAGGCATGATCTTGGAGTCCCAGGATCCGTCCCACATCAGGCTCCTGCATGGAGCCTTCTTCTCCCTCTGCCTATGTCTCTGACTCTCTCTCTCTCTCTCTGTGTCTCTCATGAATAACTAAATAAAATCTTTAAAATAATAACAATAATTTTTCTCTAAAATCTTAACGTATGTACAGGATTGAAAATGTATACATTCCTACCTCAAAGACGCATTCTATTTGCATACATAATGAAGTTCTTGTGCTTCCAGGTTAAGCATATTCTCACATTGAGGGATTTTCATGACATCTTATTACAGTGCCAATGGCGATGGCCATTGTGTCAGATGCTGTGACACAGTGCAGGTAAAAATGGCCATTTTTAAAGATATTCTTGAGTATCCACTTTTGCTGTACACATGGTGTTGCTTACAGAGCCATCTGAGAGAGCTCTGGTCAATCCCTGAGCTCTGGAGAAGGGTCTGTGCAGTACCCCGAATGAATGAAAATGAAATAACTTTAAGTCAAAACCCCTAGAGGGGCACCTTGGTGGCTCAGTGGTTGAGTGACAGCCTTTGGCTTAGGTCGAGATCCCCTGGTCCTGGGATCCAGTCTCACATTGAGCTCTCCGCAGGGAGCCTGCTTCTCCCTCTGCCTGTGTCTCTGCCTCTCTCTCTGTGTCTGTAATGAATAAATAAATAAAATCTTAAAAAAAAAAGTCCCTATGTCCTCTCATATTTCTTCTTATTCCTTAGTAATGAAACAGGATTTGATGCCTACTGGTGGGGCAACCATTTTGGGGCCATGAGAGATGAAAGATGAGCACAAGGCTGTTAATGGATAATAGAAGTACAAAAAAGGGGAAATGGAGCTACTCCATATATGATGTCTCAGTCATTTTATCAGACATGGGCTTCCTACATATACATTGTGTATATAACAGAAAATATACATCTTCTTTTTAGAAGTATTTGTCATTCTTGGTATAGCTGAACACAGACTCACAGGTACAAAATGAAATGGATTCTTTTTTTTCTTTTTTAAAGATTTTATTTATTTATTCATGAGAATCAGAGAAAGAGGCAGAGACAAGGCAGAGAGAGAAGCAGTCTCCATGCAAGTAGCCTGACACGGGACTCGATCCGGGGTCTCCAGGATCACGCCCTGGGCCAAAGGCGGCGCTAAACCGCCGAGCCACCCAGGCTGACCCGAAATAGATTATTATATTTCAATTGTAATAATGTTAAATGTGAATAACCTGTTATCCAACTTCTTTGCACTGGATTTCACAAGTAATAGAAATCCGAGTTCCACTCCAGACAGGATGGGTAAAGGAGCAGCAAGGGCTGTGAAGGACCACGGAGATTATGGCCAAAAACTGGGTAGATTGAGGCAGAGATGCTCACTACCTCTGACTGCTAACCTGTGTCCCCACTCACTGGCAACAAGCAGAGCCCAGCGGACGTGACTACCCTAATCATGGGCAAGATGGAATGAGGGAGTGATCAGCATTCCTGGAAGATCATCCATCTGTAGTGGATCAAACCGATGTTGGAGTTATACACCTGGGATACTAGTGGTTTGTGGAATCATAGCACATGCCTTGCTGATCCTGCCTATTAGAGTGTCCCCAAGGCTTCATCTCCAACATCTATCTAATCTGTGATATATCTTAAAGCATTGTCTATGATGCTTCCATCATCCACTACCCCTCACCATCCACTGCCAATAATTTAGACCTGAAGAAGATCAGTAATCTCTGTATCCAACAGAATCTTATTGCTTATCAGTAACACCAGGGAATTCAGTTAAATCGTGAAGAAAAGTAGGAATTCCTTGGTCCCAGGAACTCACCATATTTGCCAAGACCACATCTCCATTACTTTTATTCATCACATGACACCATTAGCATCCGACTTGGACTTTGGAGTGACTACGTGTTCCCTCCATATCCCTCCCTCCATTTCAGAAAGTGTTCTCCAGGTATATGTTTTGCTTTAAGATTTTCTGTATTTCTTTGACAGAGAGTGAGCACTAGCAGTGGGAGCAGGAGAGGGAGAAGCTAAGCAGGGAGCCTAAGTTGGGGCTTTGTCCCAGGACCCTGGGCTCATGACCTGAACCACAGACAGATGCTTAACTGACTGAGCAATCCAGGTCCCCCTCCACGTATGCGTTTAGTAGGTCTTATCTTGAGGCACCTCGGTGGCTACTTCCTTTGGCTCATATCATGATCCCAGGATCTTGGGATCCATCCCCCTGTCAGGCTGCCTGCTTCTCACTTTCCCTCTGCTGTTCCCTCTGCTTGTGCTTGCTCACGTGTACTCTATCTCCCTCACTCCCTCAAATAAATAAATAAAATATTTTTAAAAAGATAGTCTTGGGTGCCTGGGTGGCTTGGTTGGGTGTCTGCCTTTGTCTCAGGATCTTGGGATCCAGCTCTGCACTATGCTCCCTGCTCAGTGAGGAGCCTGCTTCTCCCTGTCCCTCTGCTATTCCCCGTGCTTGGACTCTCTCTCTCAAATAAATAAGATTATTTAAAAAAATATTTTATTTATGTTTCCCCCTTGGGAATGTAGGTCATCATGTTTCACCTATGTTCACACCCTTCTGGGTTTTAAATGTCTGAATTTATACTGTGGCCCATTGTCCCTGTATCCCTCTAATCTCAATTAAGAGGTCAGTGAGGACTGTACAAAACGTACAAAAAAATGTCTCAGATGCATTTGTAACTAGGAATGAAACTGAGATCAAGAAGAACTGGAGATGCTTAAAAAGTTAAGACAAGTAGAATTTGTCTTTCTGTATTCTGAGAGTCAGGTGTGTAACCCAGTAATAGGTATCCTCTCTCCACCTGCAGAATTCATGCAGTTCTTCTTCCTGTAATTTTTGTTTCTCATGCCTTTCCTCATGTTGGAATACTTTTCTCCACTTATGGGGTATCTGTTATACACCGAGTACTGCCACATGTAGATATTGAGTTCATTTCCACGTCAAAGGAAGCTGTCCATCATGACAGGGGGCTCAATCTTCTATTTGGATCTATGGGCAGAGAGTGTCTTTGAGTTCCTGGGTCAGTCCAGATGGAGCCACTGAGACAAAAACATATTTAGGTAATCTCTGTGGGGATCTTCTCTACAGGGTATACAAGAGGATGCATAGGTTGCCAGGGGAGATGGTTGTTCACAAGGGCAGTGGTTGAGGTGTCACGTCAGAAATTATATTAACTTGTGACTCTGCAGGGTGTTGTTTAGGGAATGCACTAGTGAGAAGGTATTGTGTCAGTTCATGTCCCCTGCAAACCAACTGACAAAATGGATAGCAGGCAGCACACCATCAGGAAGGAGTTTACCTAACCTGCCAACGGTCCCCGATATAATATGTTATATATCCATGTGGATGTCTCAGCAGTTAAAAGGAGAAGAAAATGATACAATAGATAAACTGTGGGAAATATAATCACACATTATTTGATACACTTAATGGTGTATTAAATGTATTTAATACACTTTTAATTTATTATTTTTTTTAATTTTTATTTATTTATTCATCATAGTCACAGACTGAGAGAGAGAGAGAGGCAGAGACACAGGCAGAGGGAGAAGCAGGCTCCATGCAGGGAGCCTGACGTGGGATTCGATCCCGGGTCTCCAGGATCGTGCCCTGGGCCAAAGGCAGGCACCAAACCACTGCGCCACCCAGGGATCCCTTAATACACTTTTAAATATATTCTCAGAGACCACTGAGAAAAGGGATTATTGGTGATATTACATCACCATTATCAAATGCATGGTAAATACCACCTGTTGTCCACATTCTTAAGGTAAGGTAGGTTAATGTTGGTGGCGGGATAATACATTATTCCTGTACACATCAGTATTAACACATTAAAAACCAATATGTTCTATCATTAAAACATATTATGGGGCAGCCCTGGTGGCGCAGCGGTTTGGCGCCACCTGCAGCCTGGGGTGTGATCCTGGAGACCCAGGATCGAGTCCTACATCGGGTTCCCTGCATGGAGCCTGCTTCTCCCTCTGCCTGTGTCTCTGCCTCTCTCTCTCTGTGTCTGTGAATAAATAAATAAAATCTTAAAAAAAAACATATTATGATCACGCATAGATAAAATTATGCATTTTCAATCCCTGTATGTTCCTTCTTGAAAATACAGATTACAAGCACTGAAGAAGCGTTCTTTTTTTAAAATTTTATTTATTTATTCATGAGACACAGAGAGAGAGAGGCAGAGACGTAGGCAGAGGGATAAGCGGGCTCCATGCAGGGACTTAATCCCAGGTCTCCAAGATCACGCCCTGGGCCAACGGCAAATGCTTAACTGCAGAGCCACCCAGGCCCTCAAGAAGCATTCTTGTTCTGATATATTGACCCCTTAGGAGTCATGATTTCTTTTTTTTTTTTTTTTTTAACCATTTTCAACAGTTTTTTTTTTTTTTTTAATTTTTTTTTTAAATTTTTATTTATTTATGATAGTCACACACACACAGAGAGAGAGAGAGAGAGAGAGAGGCAGAGACATAGGCAGAAGGAGAAGCAGGCTCCATGCACCAGGAGTCCGACGTGGGATTTGATCCCGGGTCTCCAGGATCGCGCCCTGGGCCAAAGGCAGGCGCCAAACCGCTGCGCCACCCAGGGATCCCAGGATTCATCATTTCAATACATAGGCTGAAGCAATAATTAAGAAATGTCAATATGTGGTCGTCGTATGCTTTTTATATATATATATATATATAGAAATGTGTATGTGTGTGTGTGTGTTTAAGGTTTTATTTATTTATTCATGAGAGACAGAGAGAGAGAGAGGCAGAGACACAGGCAGATGGAGAAGCAGGCTCAACGTAGGGAGCCTGACATGGGACTGGGTCTGGGGTCTCCAGGATCACGCCCTGGGTCAAAGGCGGCACTAAACCGCTGAGCCACCCAGGCTGCCTGGTCATATGCTTTTTTATGAGAGTGTTAGCTCTCCTCTGCTGATATCTGTGAATGTTTCTTCATTTCAACCACATCAGATAATATTCTTTACTTCTATATATTGCTATTATATAGATGCATCAGTATTTTAATGGATTGTCACGAGTTTGTGTTTGATTTTGACCCTTTAAGATTTTAATTCCAGGGGCACCTGGGTGGCTCAGTGGTTGAGCATCTACTTTTGGCTCAGGTCTTGATCTGCGGGTCCAAGGATTGAGTCCCACATGGGCTCCACATGGGGAGCCTGCTTCTCCCTCTGCCTATGTCTCTGCTTCTCTCTCTGTTTCTCATGAATAAATGAAATCTTTTTTTCAAAAAGATTTTAATTCTAGTTAGTTAAGATAAAGGATTATATTAGTTTCAGGTGTATAATACAGTGGTTAAAAAATTAATACATTACCTGGTGGTCATCACAAGACTTGCAGTCCTTTATTCACAAGACCTATTTAACCCTTCACCTCACCCACCTTCACTCTGGTGACTATTGGTTTGTTCTCTCATTAAGAATCTGTTTCTTGATTTCTCTCTTTCTCTCTACATTGTCACTTAGGAATTGATTAAATTCCTCATGGAGAGTGGAGTATGGTCATGCTAGGTGGTCTTCTCATTGCTCTTCTGAATTTTCATTATAATAATATTCTAATGTGTTCTCCTTTTTCTTTGTTCTCTCCTGTTGTTGAGATATATGCAAGCAGCTCCTGACTCCTTTACCCAGCCAAGCAATCATACTGACTCTCAAAATAAATTCACCCCCACCTCTGGACTTTACAACAGTGGCCTTGTGAAATAGTTATAGGTAGGGATAGAGAGGGCCCAATTTCATTGCATGGGTGGGGACACCTCTACAACAATATCACCTTGAAGAAGTTGCACAATGGAAGCCCTTCACCTTTCAACAACCCTAAACATTTAAGAACCAATAATTGGTCAGAGGTAAAATGATGAGGGATGAAACAGAAAAATGTTCACCTTTAGCCCAGAGAGCTGACCTATAGGCTGCAGAGTTTTGATACTGATCAAATACATACATACTGGTTGGCACATTCTTAAAGGGTCTCATGACTGCCTGTACATCTCACCCATAATATTGAACTGAGTGAAAAGGACCAGAGAAATTTTGCAAAAGTAGTTTTTCAAGTAGAAATTTGAAGAAACATTTATGATCTAATACATGTCCCCTCCTTGAACTCTAAGCATATAAGGACCAGCTTCATACAGCCAAAGTGCAACTCTTTCTACCTGAGCATCCTATCCCCCTGCTATTTGAATAAACTTAGTTGCACCTTAAACATCTCAAGAATCCTTTCCTGCTGGATGTGCTCAACAATCCCACAATAGTTTTTTTTTTTTTAAGTTTTTTTTATTTATTTATGATAGTCACAGAGAGAGAGAGGCAGAGACATAGGCAGAGGGAGAAGCAGGCTCCATGCACCGGGGAGCCCGATGTGGGATTCGATCCCGGTCTCCAGGATCGCGCCCTGGGCCAAAGGCAGGCGCCAAACCGCTGCGCCACCCAGGGATTCCCCCACAATAGTTTTGATACTGAAAACTCCATTTTTGGCTTCCAGTGGCTCAAAAAGCCAATACTCAAGACATAAGTTTTGATTGGAAAGGAAGAAGAGCTTTACTCAGGAAGCCGGCCACTGGCAAAGAAGGTGGAGTCTTGTCCAGAAACCAACTCCAAGGATTCAGCCTGGCCCGAAGATTTTTAAAGGAATTTGAGGCCAGTCATCAGTAAAAGAGGAGCCCGATAATCTGTAACACTTCTTGATTGCCTGTAGACTCTGTGGTGCCAGCTACAGATGTTATGGACCTGCTTGGAGATTGTGTATGGGTGTCTCAGGGAGAGGTGATGCAAAAGGCTTCTGTCCCTATTCTTTCTAGGAAACAATGCATGTTCAATAGATATAGAAAGAGGTGTGGTTTATCAATTACACAGCCTAGAGGTTCATCCAGAATTTAAAAACTACTAAATTGGTTAGAGGGGCAGTTCTATGTAACTTCTATGTGAACAAGATCCTCTATAATTATTCTGTTGCAGCAAATGGAAGGATTTCCTTGTTTTGTGAGGTTGGTTATATACCAAGAATTAATTAGATGGGAGAAGTCTATCAGTAATAAAGCTAGTATCAGAGATTAATTTTTTTAAAGCTTTTATTTCTTTTTTTTTTTTTAAGATTTTATTTATTTATTCATGAGAGACAGAGAGAGAGAGGCAGAGCCACAGGCAGAGAGAGAAGCAGCCCTATGTGGGACTGGATCCCAGGTCTCCAGGATCACGCCTTGGGTCAAAGGCAGGTGCTCAACTACTGAGCCACCCAGGCGTCCCATTTATTTAGTTATATGACTGAGAGTGAGAGAGAATGTGCATGTGAACAAGCCTGGGGAGAGGTTCCATCCCAGGACCGTGGAATCATGACCTGACCTGAAGGCAGATGCATAACTGTGCCACCCCGGAGCCTCAGAGATTAACTTTTTATATGATAAAAAGTTACCTGTCTGGTGTGGCAACCTATTTCTTGACAAACATTTGCTCTTTCCTTTTTCCTGTGAATATGCTTCCCCATTTTTGAAATTCTTTTTTTTTTTTAATTTTTTTTTTTAATTTATTTATGATAGTCACAGAGAGGGAGGTAGAGACATAGGCAGAGGGAGAAGCAGGCTCCATGCACCGGGAGCCCGATGTGGGATTCGATCCTGGGTCTCCAGGATCGCGCCCTGGGCCAAAGGCAGGCGCCAAACCGCTGCGCCACACAGGGATCCCCCATTTTTGAAATTCTAAATCCTTACACTCTTCTTCTTAAGAGACAGTGGCATGCATATATGTATTAATTGCCTTTTTTTTTTTTTTTTTAAGATTTTAGTTATTTATGCATGAGAGACACAGAGAGAGAGAGGCAGAGACTACAGGCAGAGGGAGAAGCAGGCTCCATGCACGGAGCCCGATGTGGGGCTCAGTCTCGGGTCTCCAGGATCACACCCCGGGCTGCAGGCGGCACTAAACCGCCACCGCACCGGGGCTGCCCATTAATTGCCTGTCTTCAGCCTCATATGTTTGGGTTTCCCATAATTAGGAAATCTTTTGTCTTGTGAATCTGTCTGACATCTGTGTAATTATCAGACTGGCCAAAGAATTGAGAACAGATGAGGAAAATGTTTTCCTCTCCGGCACATTCATTCTGTTGTCACAAAGTGACATCTGTGCTTTAGGGCAAAAATATGACCTGAAGACAGTGTTGGAGATGAAGAACAGTAGCTTTATATAGCTTTGCCAGATGGAGGAGGATGCAGGAAAGTAAGACCCCAGAAGTAGAAGCTCACTCTGTGACTGGGGCTGAGGGGTCTCGCAGGCATGTATAGGATCTGGCCTGTTGCAACAGGAATGGTGTCTGTGCTGCCAGCCTTGCTCACCAGGTTTTCAGAGTGGTACTGGATTCCTGAAAACAGAAAACAAAGGCTAAGAAGGGGGGAGAGGAAGTTTGGCGAAGAGAGGGAAAAGGATACTTGGTTTAAGCTATGAAGCCTTGCTGTTGTTTTAATGCAGCCATTTGATTTTTGTTTGACTTTATACTCTTAAGAGGTTTTAGTTTCAGTCACCAGGATAGCTGAAGTAAGCCATGTCACATTTTACATTGAGAAACCACTCAATAATATTTTCTAGAATTCCTAAAATAAAAAGAATAAAACCAAATTTTAGTGTAAATATGAGGAATTAGAATTCTCATATGTTGCTGATGAGAGAGTAAGAAGTAAAATCACTTTGGAAAACCATTTTTGCAGTTACTATGAAAATAAACATTTCTGGGGATCACTGGGTGGTGCAGTGGTTTAGCGCCTGCCTTTGGCCCAGGGCGCGATCCTGGAGACCCGGGATCGAATCCCACGTCGGGCTCCCGGTGCATGGAGCCTGCTTCTCCCTCTGCCTGTGTCTTTGCCTCTCTCTCTCACTGTGTGCCTATCATAAATAAATTAAAAAAAAAAAAAAAAAAAAAAAGAAAATAAACATTTCTGGGCACCCCGGGTGGCTCAGTGGTTTAGCACCGCCTTCAGCCCAGGGCATGATCCTGGAGTCCCAGGATAGAGTCCCATGTCAGGCTCCCTTCATGGAGCCTGCTTCTCCCTCTGCCTGTGTCTCTGCCTCTCTCTCTATCTCTCTCTCTCTCTCATTAATAAATAAATAAAATCTTTAAAAAAAAACACAACATTTCCTTACTGACGGGAGCAGGGGTGTGGGGAACATTTTGTCACCAAAAAATATATCTCTTTAAAGATTATTTTAGACCAGGTTTGGGTTTTCTTATGTTTTTGTGTGGGAGGTGGTGTTTTGGTTCATTTGTTTTGAGGGGGAGAGAGAGAAGGAAAGCAGGAGCCTGTGGGCAGGAGCCAGGAAGGGGGAAGAGGAGCAGAGGTGGAGCAACAGAATCTTAAGCAGGCTCCCTCCTCAGTGGACCCTGACCTCATGACACTGAGATCAGGACCTGAGCTGAAATCAAGAGTCACATGCTCAGCCTACTGAGCCGCCCAGGCGCCCCTCTGCTGTTATTTTAAAGAAACAGCAGACAAAGGAAAAGCTCTGAAACCCAGTTTGTTTACTTTTGTGAGAGACATTTTCATTTATATGGGAACGCTCCATTTGTAAGAGTATGTCCCTCTGTGTAGCAGAAAGAGGCAGAATGTGTAAAGTGCCGGAAATTCTGATCAGTGGAGAAGGTATGGATTTAAATCTGGATAACAATCGTAGCCTTAGTTACTCTCCTTTGCCAGATCACTTCTCTCACTTGCTTTCCAGTCGGATAATTATGTGGAGTTTCAAGAGCGATCCTTGCTGGTATCCTCCCTCTATGTTTCTGTCAATTGGTGTGGGTGGAACGGACAGTGTTGTTTTAAATAACGCTCTGGGTGATTCTAAGTGAGGTCAGGTTTAAGCATGAGGGCTTCCAAGTTATTTTATGAGAGTTGAGAGTAAGCTTTGGCCAAGGAGAGGTAACCGGTCTCCCCTACTGTGATTTCTGGAGGGTCAAGTCCGGGCAGCACACCCTTCGTAGGCGGTAGCTGAATTTGTTGTAGTCTGTTGGAGGGGAAGCCCCCTGAAAGGAGAGAATGAAAAGTCAGTGATTGATCTCCTCGTAGGAACTCAGTTTCTGAAAGGCCCCTGAGGCAAAGGATTAGGAAGTTTTGGGGCCTTTTCTGCGTTTCAAAGTCCTGCTTTCTGGCGAGCAGTTTAGAGGTGCAGAGGCTCTGTTGGTGGCTTTAAAGGCATTTTCTCCTGATGCAGCTGTGATTTCTCCATGAATCTCTTCTGAGAAAGAAATCTAGAGGACAAAGTGAAAGAAGAAGAAATGGCCAGTTCTCAGGTAAGCCTTGCATCTGAGGTCAGAGGCTTTCATGTTTTCCTCCTGGAATTCCATTAATTTAGAAATTGCAAATGTTGGTTCCTCTAGTTTTGATTTTTCTGCCTTATGTTTTCACCTGATGTTTAAAACCTTTTCAAAAATGACTTTAGAACCTTCTTCCCTATATCCCAGAGCTTCTCTGCCTTCTCTTCAACATGGCTTCCAACAGCGCATCACAGTTGTCCCTTTGAATTAAAGTCCTGCAAGTATTGAAAATATTCCCTTTGTGACAGATTCACAGGGCAAGTCTTTGAGTCCAACATTCCTAATGCTGATGGAGTCTGGTTGGAATATCAGTCAAGAAAAGCAGTTCTTATTTAAGTCCCATCTTGATGCTTTTTGACCTTTGTGTAGACCAAGAGGGAGAAAATGTATAAATAAACATAATGGGTATGAGGCTCAGAGTATCTGGGAAAATTCTTCGGTGGGGGGAACCAAGGGTGGGCGGAGTGAGAGTCTTGCTTTTTAGATTCTGGAAATGATCCTCTATTTAAAATATATTATATGTGATTGAAGTTTGTATAAATGCAGTATATTCTCATAAATCAATTTATATTCTGATCTAATGTTTGGTGGCCATAAGAACATACCAGTAATATAGGTCCTTTGGTGTGCCTTAAGCACTGATATAAATTTGTTTCCTTAGAGCTTATGTTACCTTCTTTGACTTGATTTGGTGCTGACAGATTTCTCCCTTATAATGTTTCTACTTTCCCCTTTAATATTCATAAGGATCTTAGTTGGATTTACTTCCTGAGTGATATGCAGAAATCCTCCTAAGTAAAATGGAGACCGTTTTCTTCTGATACCGTCTTGCTAGTAGTTTCCTTAAGGAGTAGAAAGGTAAAAGAAATGTAGAGAAACTGAAATTCAACTTGCAGTCTCTTGATAAGAACAAGCTGTTAGAAATTCACAACTTCCTTAATGTTAATGCTTTGCTAGAGGCAAAAAGCTAGCACCTTGACAATAGCCAGACCTTTAGGATCCTGAAAGTCATCTTTAATGTGTGCAAATCCCTATAGAAACTTCCTTTATTTCTGCTCCCCCCAATTTAAATGTATATAATCAATGGCTTCTCTCAAGGACAGTATAGGTCTTTCTGTCCATAAAAAGTTTTTGCAACAAAAATGTCTCAAGAATTCTTGCTTGACCCTTAGCTCCTCCCATCAGTTTCCACTGGACAATGAATGCTCTCTCATGTAGTAGAGAATGATTTCTAGGACTGGAGGTTCTAAGGCAGACCTTCATCTTACAGATTTTTATTTTCCTGCACACTTAGGTCACAGAGTTACCCTTCTATTTACTTTGTATTTTCAGGAAAAAAAAAAAAAAACAAAGACAAAGAACAAGAATCGCTTAATTAATATGTTTGAGTTTATTAAAGTCCTGGAATAGAGTCCTAGATAGGAACTATACCAGGTGGGGTTGTGACACAAACGAAACTTGATTTGCAGCCAATAAGGAGATCATAGGGGATAACTTCCCAAGCAGAGATTCAAAGCCAGGAGGAATGGTTTCCTTTGATTTAGGGTTAGGATGGAAATTCAGCAAGAGGGGCTTTATCATCTTATGTGGAGCTGGGCATAGGGTTGCACAGGTACCTGCAAACAACACTTATATAATCTTTGTATGTTATGTAAATGAGGTTTGTGCTTCTCCTTTGGTGGAGATTTTCATAGTATAATGAGGTAAAAGTGCTGTGGGTTACTCTTTGGTCCTTCTACATAGGTATTAGTCAAAGGTTAAGCTCAAACTGGGCTGGCCCAAGCTCATTCTTTGGGCCATCATTACCTTTAGATGAATAGTTTCCATTCTTTGACAGGAGTCTAGACCTTGGGGTCTTTGCTCTGGAGTAAAAGCTAAGGTGAAAGGAAGAGATTAAGTAAAATGTGGGACAAAGATCAGAGTATATAAGCAGGTGATCAGGGAATGTCAGGATTTGGCGTTTAGCTGGTGACATTAACTCCATCTTTCCTCTCCAGGACCATTTTGAACTCTGCCTGTGGCCACTTGATAACTGTGGTATTTATTGCAGGGACTGCTGACATTCAGGGATGTGGCCATAGAATTCTCTCAGGAGGAGTGGGAATGCCTGAACCACACTCAGCGGGAACTGTACAGGGATGTGATGTTAGAGAACTACGGACACCTCCTCTTCTTGGGTGAGGATGACTCTTTCCAGGTTTCCCAGACCACACTCTGAATTTTTTACCTTCCTTTAAAGACTGACTCTTAGAAGATTGCTCTTTGGGATCCCTGGGTGGCGCAGCGGTTTAGCGCCTGCCTTTGGCTCAGGGCGCGATCCTGGAGACCCGGGATCAAATCCCACGTTGGGCTCCCAGTGCATGGAGCCTGCTTCTCCCTCTGCCTGTGTCCCTGCCTCTCTCTCTCTCTCTCTCTCTCTGTGTGACTATAGTAAATTAAAAAAAAAAAAAAAAAGATTCCTCTTTGCAGGACTAGAATTCGGATCCATGCAGTAGGGAAATAAAGTAGGGGTTTGTAGATGTAGAGAAAAATTTTCATAATCTGGCCTGTTCAGCTTTACCTTCCCTTTTCTTAAGGGAACATCATTGGTTTCGTAGATGAGTGTAAGTTGTAAACAGTGAGTGGGGGCAGCCTGGGTGGCTCAGTGGTTTAGCGCTGCCTTTTGCCCAGGGCGTGATCCTGGAGACCCGGGATTGAGTCCCACATCGGACTCTCTGCATGGAGCCTGCTTCTCCCTCTGCCTGTGTCTGTGCCTCTCTCTCTCTGTATGTCTCTCATGAAGTAAAAAAAAAAAAGGAGCAAAACAGTGAGTGGCAAGAATTGGTATTGTCCACATCATAAACTGCAATTTTAACTCCTTATTTTTGTATTGGTAGTACTTGAAAGTGGAGGTCATGATATGAAAATTTGAAACTCCTCTTGCGTGTTCCTATTGGGCTGTTGGTCAAATGTATTTGGCAAGTCATTTTCTCAAAATCTACAATGTCCTCTAGTGGATCGAAAATTAAAATCTCTAGCAATATTCCTATTGGTGTTTTCTAATAAACAGGTCTTGTGTGGAAGCCAGACTTCGTCATTTTCTTGGTGGAAGAGAAGCAGCTCTGGGATGTGAAGAGAAAGGAGACAGTACCCTTCCATCCAGGTAGGTGAGAGTGATTGATGTGGATGATAGAGATGAGATCCAAAGTGAAGCAGGAGGAGTGACCTTAACTTCTTGTTCGAGTAGCTCTCCTTGAATGGCAATTAGTTTGAGGAGCATAGTTGAATTTTTCCCCTTTCAAAGAGGGACGCCTGCTACGCAATGTTATCAAGCTCTGTCTATTCTTTGAGGGTTCTCCTCTAGCTCCAGTGATGTTCCATCACTTCCACAGTGGAGCCAGGAGACTACCTCCAGAGTGGGAGGGTCTCCATAATCTGAGAGCTTCTGCATGGCTTTGAGGGCTCTGTGAAAATCTCCATGTTTCTCAGGATCTCAATGCTAATCCCTTTGTGAGTTCTGTTTTGTTTCACGTGACAAATGTGTCAGGGTACTTGTAGGTGTATTGGGGTTTGGTTGTGGTGCAGAAATCCAGAACACTGGAGACAGATATCACATGTTTTCTGGTTTATGCTTTCCAGTGTTATTGTGGCTTTCATCTTCATTGTATAAAATTGAGAATCAGTAATTTCTTTTTTGTTTTAAAGATTTTATTTATTCATGAGAGACACACAGAGAGAGGCAGAGACATAGACAGAAGGAGAGGCAGGCTCCTCTTGGGGAACCTGATGTGGGACTCGATCCTAGGACTCCAGGATCATGCCCTGAGACGAAAGCAGACGCTCAGCTCCTGAGCCACCTAGGCGTCCCGAGAATCAGTAATTTCATTAGATAATAAAAGACCTCCCTAAAATGAGAAAATCTAATCCTCTATTTCACTTTAAACTTAATTTTTTTGTATTAAATAATATTAGAAATTTGTATGTATGTTCCATTCCATTTGTTTGTATGTTCCATTCTTCAGTGTTGAAAGAATGTAAATGTATGTTTCCCAATATTCCTTATATAATGCCATAGGTGATACATGACATTCATCTTTGATTTTCTTATATCAAAAGTTGTGATGTGGGGCAACGCTGGTGACCCAGCGGTTTAGCGCTGCCTTCAGCCCAGGGCATGATCCTCGAGACCCGGGATCAAGACCCACATCGGGCTCCCTGCATGGAGCCCGCTTCTCCCTTTGTCTGTGTCTCTGTCTCTCTCTCTCTCTCTGTGTCTCTCATGAATAAATAAATAAAGTCTTAAAAAAAAAGTTGTGATGTGATGTGGACATTTGTTTATAAAAAGTAAGATGGATAATTAGTAATATTTCCATATTAAAAAAAGTTTGTTTATAAATTTAATTTTATATCCAGAAAAATTAACCATTAGGCTTTTCTTCTACTTTGCTCAGAATGTAACTGAATTTAATTCCAAATAGTTATTTTTTACAAAGAATTGCCAGCATATTTTACAATATGATGGTATTTCTTTGTTTTGAAATGAAGGATTTATTTATTTATTTATCCATACATCTATCTATCTATTTCCATCTATCTATCTATTTATTTATTTATTTTTGGTGCTTGGTTCTTATTTTTCTCCTTTTTAAAGTTTTATTTATTTAAGAGACTGAGAGAGAGGGAGAGTTCATGAGTTGTAGCATGATGAGGGGTAGAGTCAGAGGGAGAGGTAGAGGGAAAGGGACAAATTCTCAAGTAGATTACCTATTGAGCATGGAGTCCCTCATGGGGCTCCATCCCACAACCCTGAGATCACGACCTGAGCCAAAGTCGAGTCAGATGCTTAACCGACTGAGCCATATCGGTGCTTGGTTCTAAAGAATGGATTATAGCCTTGCATTCTGTGTAACAGCAGGGATATATTAATAACGTAATACATTTTTAAATGTCTTTTAAGTGCCTATTCATAAAAATTTTCTATTAGAACTTTTCATGGAATAGTTTAATATATATTCTTTATAATTTTACTGTCAATGAATACATGCCAATAATTTTAAATGCTTTGTTTTCATGGGTACACAATCATAGTTTATATAAAATGTTTCTTTTTAAAAATTCATCCATTGTTTTATGAAGACTTTATCTTTTTCTTTTTTTAAGATTTTATTTATTTATTCATGAGAGAGAAAGAGGCAGAGACACAGGCAGAGGGAGAAGCAGGCTCCATGCAGGGAGCCCAAAGTGGCACTGGATCCCAGGATTCCAGGATCATGCCCTGGCCAAAGGAAGATGCTCCACCACTGAGCCATCCAGGCATCCCT
Source organism: Canis lupus dingo (assembly GCF_003254725.2). Taxonomy (NCBI): domain Eukaryota; kingdom Metazoa; phylum Chordata; class Mammalia; order Carnivora; family Canidae; genus Canis; species Canis lupus. Next base: position 103,976,523 of record NC_064243.1, read on the forward strand.
GAAAACTTTATCTATTAGAACAAGGACAAGCAATAAGCAGAATCCCCATACTAGGCTCCATCCCAGTACCCCAAGATCATGAAGTGAGCTAAAGTTAGACTTCAACCACCTGAGCCACTCAAGCACCCCAACATTCATCTGTTTTCATGTGGAATTCTTTGAGTTAAATTATGTCTTATTCTGGTTCTACAATTCCATAATAATGTGCTTCGTTTTGTGTGGGACCTTCCACAGTATTATTTAGTAGCGGTATCATTGTTACCTGTGTGTTTTATTAGAGGATGACAATATTCAACTCCATAGATTTCAAGATAGCATGAATTTAACTCAAATATGAATCAGCTCTGTAGTTTCTCCATTGGTTGAACAAATGCTCACCTTTGGTCTGAGGAGCCAGCACAGTACATCCAGAGGGTGCTGTCATTCCCTCTGTCTACATGTCATGCACGATAGAAGTAAACTCCTGAGGCAGCAGCCAAGAAGCCAGATCACTGAACATACAGGTCACTCATTTGTTTCTTTCCTAAGGTGAGATAAGTTTTTTTCTCACAGTGTGGCCATGGAATGTCAGGGACGGTGAGCTACTGTTTTGGGCAAGTGTCACAGATTTTCTTGGTCTCTTTGATGTGGCTTTTCTTCATCTGTACCTGTCGGGGTAGGGGTGGGGTGTTATGTTCTAACTGGCTTCTGGAGCACTGAAAACAGTAATTTAGTCCATTTTTGTCTCCACGGAGGAGAGGAAGATCTTGGTGGTTTCTGTTTCTCCATTCATCTGATGTGCTATGATAGATATTAAGTTTGCACATTAACATTTTAACATATATGCATATGAGTCTACTGAGTGTGATAACTTATTTTGTATCTTTTAGTTGTGTCTTTCCATTACACCCAAGGCCTATTGGCAAAGACCAGCAAAGAAGATTCATTTTTTAGAGTGATATGGGAAGCTGTGGCCCTGAGTATTTATGCTTAATGAATAACTGGGAAGGTGATGGAGGGGTAGTGGAGGACAGGAAGGATGTTATGATGGATATAACCCTAGTGGGACAGTTAGCCATAATGAAATCGTTCCTGCCAGAAAAAATGAGGCATAGAACACATTCAGGGAAACACCCCAGCTTATGTCAGTTATATTTACAGAACAATGTCTTTGAGCCCCAGGACAATAATCCATTTCTTTCAACATAACATATTCTCTGGAAGGACATATAAAAATTCTGTTTAGTCACCTAGTCCATGTTGAAAGTTCCTTTTTTTTTTTCTTCTAAGATTTTACTTATTCATGAGAGACACAGAGGCAAAGACCTAGGCAGAGAGAGGAGAAGCAGGATCCATTCAGGAGCCTGAAGCGGGACTCGATGCTGGAACTCCAGGTTCATGTCTTGAACCGAAGGCAGATGCTCAACTGCTGAGCCACCTTAGGTGTCCCACATGCTGAAAGTTTCATTCAGAGGATTTAAATATAAGATTAGTTTAATCATTCACTGATACATTTCTGACTATTAGACATTTAAAAATGAAGATAAAAATTCTATTTGTGATTGATTTGAGAAATCCTTTTCAGAAGGTTCATTATTCTTCCACCAACATATAAACCTTCCTTGTTGCAAACTCTCTAATATTGAGAAACATCTATGCCTTTATCCCAACATCACTGTGTGATAGTTACCACATAATACTTAATTTGGAGCAAGTTTTTATGTGTTGTGCACTTAGGAATGCCTTAGGTTAACACTGTATCAACCATAATTACTGAGGTGTTTATAAAGGAGACAAAACTTACCAATGCGATGAATCTGGGAAAAACATCAATCAAGAGTCAAATCCTAATAAACATCAGAGAATTCAGTTTCCAGAGAACTAGCATCATAGTAATAAATGTGGCAAAGTTTTTATGATAGCTCAAATCTTATTGTACATCATTGTATCTTTACTGAAGCAAAGACTAAAAAAGAGTGTGGCAAACCTTTTAACTAGTCTTCATGACTCACTCAAAAACAGACAATTCATAATGGTAAGAAATATTACTAATGTAAACAATGGCAAATACCTCAACTGTCTCTCAAAACTTACCAATATAAGGTAATACATAGTGCAGACAATGCTGACAAATGTTTAAAAAAGTGTGGCAAAGTCTTCAAGCAGAACTACAAACTTTCTGAGCATCGGAGAATGCATAATATATGAAACTCTACAAATATAAGGAATGTGATAAAGCATTTAATTCATCATCAAAAGTATTCAACATGAGATAATACATTCTGGGGAGATAGCTTACAAATGTCAAGAATAGTGGTAAAGTCTTTACTAGAACCTTTACTCAACATCAGAGAAAGCATACTAGATAGAAAATTTAAGAATGTAATGACTGATGAATGACCTTTTTTTCTAATATACAGTTCGGGAAAAAAGAGTCTTTATAAAGGACAAAAATATTAAAGATGTAAACAACTTGATAAGTATGTGCAATAGAAAGGCAAGCCTAAATAAATCAGAGTATTCCCAGCAGAAAGCACTAAGTCAATATCATGTTTCAGACATGATTCTAAATCAGGGTATTTATTATAAAGAAAAATAAAATTTAAATGACCAAGATCAATTACATTTTAGCCTTGGGTAGTGCAGGCATGAGGGGCCCCAACCCCCTTTAGAATTGAAAATCTGTATAATTTGAGTCCCCCAAACTTAAAACCATTTGTACTTTACCATGGAAATACCATATTGTTGAAACTTTACCTGGAACATTAACAGTTCATCATTTCTTCTTCTTTTTTTAAAGATTTATTATTATTATTATTATTAAAAGACTTTATTTATTTGTTTGTTTGTTTGTTTGTTTATGAGAGACACAGAGAGGCAGAGACACAGGCAGAGGGAAAAGCAGGCTCCATGTAGGGAGCCTGACGTGGGATTTGATCCCGGGACTCGAGGAGTATGGCCTGGGCCGAAGGCAGGAGCTAAACTGCTGAGCCATCCAGGGATCCCCTCTTTAATGTTTTTTAAGTGCTTGTTCATAAAATTTTATTTATAGCTTTTTATGATTGATTTCAATGAATTTTTTTTTAATAATTTTATGGTCAGTGAAGACATGCCAATAAAATGCTTGTTTTTCAAGGGTACCAGGACACAGTTTAAAATTATGGCTATAGGGGCAGCCTAGACTAGGAACTTGATCCCAGGACCCCGGGATCACAACCTTTTTTCCCAATGGCCCTAAATCTCAAATTATTTGAAATTAATTTTCCCCACATTTATTTTTATAACTTTTCTTCCTTTTTGTAACTGCTGGGATGTGATGGTGTTTTAAATTTTAACAAGGATGGTATAGAAGTATTATTGATAGTGTAGGTAGACAAATATGTGATACTGTTGATTTGTATTCCAATTTGTATAACCAGACTACCTGAAGGGTCTTTGAACTGACTCTAGCTCCACCTAATAGTAAATATACCAGATAACATCCCCCAAAGTCAGACAAATATAAGTTCCTGATAGGACTTTCCCAGTGGCCTTTGTGGCAGAGTGTCTACTCCCGGTGTATTTACCATGAGCACCCTTTATTATTATTATTTTTTTAAAGATTTTATTTATTTATTCATGAGGGACACAGAGAGAAGCAGAGGCAGAGAGACACAGGCAGAGGGAGAAGCAGGCTCCACGCAGGGAGCCCGATGTGGGACTTGATCCCGGGTCTCCAGGATCAAGCCCTGGGCTGAAGGCGGCGCTAAACTGCTGAGCCACCCGGGCTGCCCCCATGAGCACCCTTTAAAGAAGAGTCCCACAGTTTACCTTACTCCACTCATTTGGGTTCAAATTGTGCATTCTAGACTTGGCCCAGCAACTCCAAACCCACCAGCTATGGTCCTTAAGAAAGACATCTGCCCCAGTTCCTTCCATTTTCTTTGCCTGCACTCAGTCTTGACCAGTTCATGTTGTCCCTCAAGGTATATTATGTACACCTTCCAGGATCTATGACTAATAATGGTTCACCATCTAATGCGCAGAGGTTCTACTTTACTGCTAGTTGAACAAAGTCAATAGTAATAGAATATAAGGTATACCTACAGAAGTCTCAATCACTAGATTAAAACTTTTTCCCTCTATTTTCCTTTGTTTATGTTTTTTTGTGAGCATATGGAACACAGAAGTTTATGGTTTTGATGTGCACAGAATGCAATATGTTATATTAAGCTAAAGATACATTTTGGAGTAAACTAGGGATAAGTAAGAGTGAGTGAGTGTGTGTGTGTGTGTGTGTGTGTGTGTACACACCTATATCTTCAGAAGGAAGGGGAATATTGGATCCGAAGAGATAATTCCACATTTCAAAATTGATGATTGTCTTGCAAAGACAGATACTACAGATTTTTAACAGGAATCCTTTTCTCTACATTGTATAGAATTTATTTCCCCTAAATATCATGTATTTTGGTTTGAGAATCTTCCATGCAAATCTTGTCTTTCTTACCTAACCGTAAGTCATATAGGATGTGTACCCTGTTTTCCTTGTTCCAGTGTTCAGGAACTGTTGCTCAGACAACTTGCTCACAGATTTTTATGAATGGTTCATATGAAATTCAGAAATTAATTTGAATACGGGCATAATTCTACAATGAGCACATTAAATTCCATGTAGTTTAATTTATCCATTTCCCTTAAAAGAACCCTAAGTGGGAGGCTGGGTGGCTCAGCCATTGAGCATCTGCCTTTGGCTCAGTACCTGACCCCAGATCCAGGGATCTAGTCTTGCATTGGGCTCCCTGTGGGGAGCCTGCTTCTCCCTCTGCCTGTGTCTTTGCCTCTCTGTGTCTCTCATGAATAAATAAATAAAATATTAAAAAAAAAAGAACCCTAAGCAAGATTTCTTTAGTTATTATTCTTTTCTCTTCAAGAAAGTGGCATGATCCAAGTTGTATACTTTTCTGTAGCAAGTTAATTAGGAAACTTGGAGACTTCCTAAGTCATTGGTTGCTTTAACATATATTTGAAGGTAACAAACATGATACAGTGCTGGGTGCTTAGATGTTCTAAAGTTAGGAAGAAAACATCTTCTATTATGAAGGATGATACAGCCCATGGTAGGAAATAGAAGGCATCTAGGCTGAATCATTGGCATAAATTCTTCATGTGGGGAATGGACACTGTCTAAGACTTCGATCGTGACTCTGAATCTAGAAAGATAAATTTTACTTGTTTTCTTTTCCAATCTTCTCTAGTTTTTCGGTGTCCTCATCTCTATTCCAGTGATGTAGACATCACAGCTGTCTGTCCTTCCTTCCTGTTATTGGAGACCCCAGTTTCACTGCTCTCTGCCTCCAGCATAAGCCATTCAGGCCCTTATAGGTTCTTAGGATTGGTTTGAAATTTTTAAATTCAATGGTAAATGGTTGGTGACAGAATAATTTGAAGCCATTTCTGGTATGTATGTATGTATGTATGTATGTATTTATTTATTTATTTATTTATTTAAGATTTTATTTATTTATTCATAACAGACACACAAAGAGAGAGAGAGGCAGAGACACAGGCAGAGGGAGAAGCAGGCTCCATGCAGGGAGCCTGATGTGGGACTCGATCCCGGGACTCTGAGATCAGGCCCTGGGCTGAAGGCAGCACTAAACTGCTGAGCCAGCCAGGCTGCCCCCATATCTGATATTTAAATACTATGTTGTTACCACTACCCTGGAAGAGGAGGAAAATACCATCAATGGGCCACAGGCTTAATTTAGGAACTTGTCACTGAGAGTTGTAAAGACAGAAGAACATGATGATACAGTTTGAGAGGAAGATAAGTCCTATAACAAATAGGGAGAACTCTTGAAATGTGAGGAAAGATCTGGTAGGGAGCTCACTTTGGTCATTGTAAGGTGTTATGAACCTACTTGTGGTGTGCAAATGTGACAGAGATGGGGACTAGGAAATATAGTGGTTTTCTGAGTCGAGGGAAGTCAGATCCTTTTCTTATGATTTAATGAGTTCCCTGGTTGTCCTGAGGACCAATTGCTGTTGGATGACAGAAACTATACTTTCCCAGGCCCAGCTGTGTGATGGTGGATGGAGAGGGGATATTGGATGATTTAAATATTGTGGGCATAGTTTGAAGATGTTACGTGACAGAGTAGGTGTTGAAGATGAAGAAGGCTGCCCACTACTAGTCAGAAACCAGCAAGGCATGCATTTTGAGGTTACACAAAGCACTAGTATCCCAGGTATGTAACCCCAACATGGGTCTAATCTAATAGAAATGGTTGACCTCCCAAGGTTTCTGACCTGAAGCTGCAAGGACCTCCCTTACTTCCACTCCACTCCATGATGAGTTTAATCCTGTGCTCTGGACTGCATGTAAGGCACTGATTAGTTGAGAAGCAGGTCTCCAGTCACTGGCAGTGAGTGTTTTCTGCTTTAAACAGCCTACCCAGTTTTTAGGCTAAATGTCCCTGTGTTGTTTCACAGCCCATGCCATCCTTACACCTATCCTGATCTGAGTGGAGAGAGGATTTTTATCACTTGTAGAAATTGATGAAATAAAATTGTGTAGCATGTTATACTCACATTTAACATTTGTTCAATTCAGGGGCAATAATTTATTTTTCAGTAGCTGTATCATGGTTGTCAGCTTTGTCATGAAAAGATTTCTGTGTATATATAGAAAAGAAGATGTTTATTTTGTGTTATGAAAACAGTGAGTAGGTAGATTCTCAGATCTGATAAAGTGGCTCAGATATTCTAGAGTATATTCTCATTTTTCCATTTCTTCTTTCTGATATATCTACCTGTAGGCATTGTGCCTTATACTTGTTCTCTCATGTCTCCAAATACCTGCCCCACCACCAGGCTTCAAACTATGATCCAGACAGCAAAGGGGCAGTGTAAATCAGATAAGACTTAAGAAATTTTAAGATATTTTTAAAAATTTATTTGAAAGAGAGTGAGCGCAAGCAAGGGGAACTGCAGATGGAGAGGGAGAAGCAGGTTCCCTGCTGAGCAGGGAACCCAATGCAGGATTCAATCTCAGGACCATGGAATCTTGACTGGATCCAGGAATACAGTTAACTGACTGAGCCACCCAGGCACTGCTGGGACTTAGGAAATTTGATTTGAAGCCTTTCTGTTTTTGTTCGGAGAAGATCATCCTCCCTAAGGTACTACTCTCACTGAGTCATTGACCAACACTCTGTCATAGGTGCCTGTCTAAGTACAAATATATAACTGTAGCACAGATGGACATCTAAGATGTTTGCAAATGTGTCTTATTCTCTGAACTTTTCCCAGCATCCAACAGAAAGGGAATCATACTTTGCCTTGAAACCATCTGTTAGAAAAATCCCCTCAAATTTAGAGTATTCTTAACCTTAATGTACAGGGATTATTTTTTTTAAGATTTTACTTATTTATTCATGATAGAGACAGGCAGAGACATAGGCAGAGGGAGAAGCAGGCTCCATGCAGGAAGTCCAATGCGGGACTCAATCACAGAACTCCAGGATCACGGCCCGGGCTGAAGGCAGGTACTAAGCTGCTAAGCCACCCACATGTCCCATTGCACAGGGATTTTTATGCTGCATGTAAACAGAGTGCTAAAGAATTGCTAAAGCCTGTAATTGCTTATGGTCTCATGATAAAAGTCGTCTAGGACAGCATTATAGTGAGAATGCTATATTTAATTCCATTTAATATATAACATGTATTAATATCTTAAATGCATTTCATAATTTACTTGATAAAATATTTATATAAATTTCAATTCACTATAATTTGGATTTCATTTATGAGTATGAATAGCAGTGTATTTGGGGTGATCCCAGGAAGCTCAAGGAGGGTATTGAGAGAAAAGAGAAATGAAAGAGGAGGAAGCCAAGACAGACTCTGTTAGAGTTGGATTCATTTTGGAATAAAGAAAATGTGTGTTGTGTATGTTGTGTGTGTATATGTCACAATACTAACATGACCACAAGCATGAAGGTTTTTAAGAGTGACTTACCTGTGGATAACTCAGGGATTACCTGTGACTTATTTTCTGCAGAGGCTGTCAAATGTAGTCTGGATCAGATTCACTAGGAGGAAAAATCTGTAAATCTTCGATTGTTGTGCCTATCCCCACATTACCATGTCTATAGTTCTGGGGTGCAGCCCCCTACATTTTCTTTCCTATTTCTTCTCAGGTGCCTGTTTAGGGAACACATATTGAGACCCAGTGTCTTGGGACACATATATAGTTGTGTTGCTCAGGAAGGGCATTAGCCTATGAAAAATGTACTCAGATCCACAGGTATGTGATCCTGGTTCTCCCAGGTGTGAAAGTGGACTTGTGTGTGTGCTGTGCCTTTCCTATGTTTTCACATTGGATACTTGACCTCTGTGTTTAGTTCTTGGTAGACAAGTGAAAGACACTGGGGCTACATGTGTGTGGTTTGGGCTGGAATTTCCAGTTTGAAGTCCCATGGAGGCCATTGTATGTGAAGACTTCACAGTGAACCGTTCGTTGAGTGACAAAGAGGAAAGATAATCTAAGCACAAGTCACCTTCTGGAAGGGCATTTGACCTGGGAACCTCAGGGTGATGTGTAGGATATCCAGGTTCAAACTCTGACTCTACCAATATTGAGATAATCACTAAACCTTCCTTTTTTTTTTTTTAATAAAGATTTATTGATTTATTTATTTATTTATTTATTTATTTATTTATTTATTTATTTATGAGAGAGAGAGAGAGAGAGAGTCAGAGACACAGGCAGAGGGAGAAGCAAGCTCCCTGCACGGAGCCTGATGCGGGACTCAATCCCGGGACTCCAGGATCATGCCCTGAGCCAGACAGTCAGTCGCTCAAGCGCTGAGCCACCCAGGCATCCCTACATGGGATGTTTTTGTTTCTTTTTATCCAGTTCTTTCCTCCTATTTTTGTTTCTGCTTTAGGAAAATTACTGTGGAACATATTCAAGCAAAGTTTAGTGTTACCAGAAACATTTCGTTTATTTATGTTTAATATTCCAGTGGAGATAATGGGGTTTTGATTTACCAAGTTTTTATGTTTATCCTTACACTCTATTTTTTAATTATTTGTATGCTATGTTTTCCTATGTGTATTTTAAGAAAATAATTATACATTTTATTCTTTTTCTGTGAACTCTGTATACTCAGTACCATATTGCTTTAACTACAAATTAAAGCATGCTTTAAAAAAATGCATTTTAAATCTAGGCACAGTGTGAAATTACACCCTACTGTTAATTTCAACTTGTCGGTATATGTACATTGTGATACTTATCTATTTAGAGGGTTTTTTTTTTTTAAGTAAAGTAATATGTGGAAATCATAAGTAAACAGCTCAATGAAATTTTACTAACTGATCACATCTCTCTATAAGCCACTGAGATCAAGAAACAGAATATTGTTTGTCTTCTAAAGTTCCCCTTGAGGGGCAGCCTGGGTGGCTCAATGGTTTAGCACCTGCCTTTGGCCCAGGGCCTGATTCTGGAAACCCGGGATCGAGTCCCACATCGGGCTCCCTGCGTGGAGCCTGCTTCTCCCTCTGCCTGTGTCTCTACCTCTCTCTGTGTGTCTCCCATGAATGGATAGGTGAAATCTTTTTAAAAAAATAAAATAAAATTCTCCTTGAGCTCCTCAGTAACTTCCCGCAAAGCTCACACTTCTTTAACACATAAGGCAAGAGTTTGTTGTCCTCCTTTTGTACTTAATGTAAAAGTAATCAGGCAACCGGAACTCTTTGGTATTTGGCTTTTTTTTTTTCCACTTATCGTTTGTGAACTTAACTGTATCTTCTGCATATTGTTCATCTTTCATTAGAATGGATCTATACGATTCCATTTTGTGAATATCAATTAATTGCATCATTCTGTTAATGGACAGGTGGATGGTTCTCAGTGTAGGACTATCATGAATAGTTCTGGCATGTAAGAGCTGTATCTTTGAATGGAACATACACACGTATCTACTGGCTATATATGTGGGAGCAAATTGTTGGTAAATATGTTGAGATATGTTCAGCTCTTAGAGATACTATCAAAATCTTTGTACCAGTTTTCTTTTTTTTTTTTTTTTAATTTTTATTTATTTATGATAGTCACACAGAGAGAGAGAGAGAGAGAGAGGCAGAGACGCACACAGGCAGAGGGAGAAGCAGGCTCCATGCACTGGGAGCCCGATGTGGGATTCGATCCCGGGTCTCCAGGATCGCGCCCTGGGCCAAAGGCAGGCGCCAAACCGCTGCGCCACCCAGGGATCCCCGTACCAGTTTTCTTATTTATTTATTCATTCATTCATTCATTCATTCATTCATTCATTCACGAGAGACAGAGAGAGAGAGAGAGAGAGAGAGAGAGGAAGGCAGAGACAGGCAGAGGGAGAAGCAGGCTCCATGCAGGGAGCCCGATGTGGGACTCGATTCCGGGACTCCAGGTGACACCCTGGGCTGAAGGTGGCACTAAACCGCTGAGCCACCCAGGCTGCCCCTTTGTTCCAATTTTCACACGCACCACCAGTGTATGGGATTTCTGGCTTATCCACATACTTTCAAAAACTTTCTAGTTTATGTCATTTTCACAGTCAGCCTCTGGTTGCTATGTGATGTTACCAACTGTTGGTTGTACTTGCTTTTTGTTGTTTTTCATGCTTTCTGTTAGTATGACATTGGGTTAACCTTTGGATAATATCCTTTTCCAAATGTCTAGTTAGTTTCTCCTTTTTAGTGTTGTGATAGCTTTTTTTTTGTTTTAAGGTTTATTTATTTTTAGAACAACAGAGAACTAGAGAGAGACCCAAAGTAAGGAGGGACAGAGGGAGAGAAAATCGGAAGAAAACTCTGCATTGAGTGTGGAGCCCAGCGTGGAGCTCAGTCAGTCTCTTGAGCCTGAGATTATGAGTGGAGCCAAAACCAAAAGTCCCATACTTAAGGGACTGAGCCACCCAAGACTCCAGTTGTTGATATCTTTTTCTTCAAGCTTTGTGGTTTTATATATATATGCTGAGAATGAGTCTTTTGTCTCCTTTCTTACTCTACCTATATTTCTATCTTTTGAGATTGTGATTCAGAACAGTTCTTACTTTTTTTTTTAAGATTTATTTATTTATTTCTGAGAGAGAGAGAGAGAGCAAGCAGGGGAAGGGGCTGAGAGAACGTAGAAAACCACAAGCCGACTCCCCACCAAGACTCAAGCTGGATATGCGTCTCTATCTCAGGACCTTGAGACCATGACCTGAGCTGAAATCAGGAGTTGGACACTTAACTCACTGAGCCACCCAGGTACCCTGAGAGTTCTTAATTTTAATGTAATCCAATGTGTCGTTTCACTCTTCATGGTTAGTAATTTTTTCACTTTTAGAAATCTCTTATACCAAAGCCACAGAGATAGAATGCTTTGTGTATTTCTAAAAACATCATTATCTTTACAATTTCAATTGGAAAAATGGGATGCCTGAGTGGCTCAGTGGTTAGGCGCCTGCCTTCGGCTCAGGTCATGATCCTGGGATCCCGGATCGAGTCCCGCATCAGGCTCCCTGTGAGGAGCCTGCCTCTTCCTCTGCCTATATCTCTGCCTCTCTCTCTCTCAGTCTGTGTCTCTCATGAGTAAATAAATAAGTCTTTTAGGAAAAAAAAAAAAGACAATTTCAATCGGAAATTATTGTGTTGCATGCTTTGTGTGCCAACTGAAGTTTTATGTTTTTTCTTTTCATTTGTTTGTACAAGTCTTCACATGCATGAACACCACCACAATCTTGGAGCAGACTTCTCTAATTTCTCTCCATCTTTTCCTGCTTCTAGTGGTGTTTACAAATCTCACAGGACCACATACTCAATATCAGGTTTTTTTTTTGTTTGTTTGTTTTTTTAAAGATTTTATTTATTTATTCATGAGAGACAGAACGAGATGCAGAGACACAGGCAGAGGGAGAAGCCGGCTCCATGTAAGGAGCCTGATGTGGGACTCGATCCCTAAACTCCAGGATCATGCCCCGAGCTGAAGGCAGACGCTCAACTGCTGAGCCACTCAGGTGTCCCTCAATGTTAGTTTTGATGTCAAAAACCTTCTACGGGGGGATCCCTGGGTGGCTCAGCAGTTTAACACCTGCCTTTGGCCCGGGGCATGATCCTGGATCCCGGGATCAAGACCCATGTCGGGCTCCCTGCATGGAGCCTACTTCTCCCTCTGCCTATGTCTCTGCCTCTTTCTCTCTCTCTCTCTCTGTCTCTCATGAATAAATAAATAAAATCTTTTAAAAAAATTCTTCTATGGGCCTCTTTGCTCAGAAGAATGATTACTCCTATATTCCTATAGGAATATTCCTATAGCATAATGGCCTCCGGGGACTTGACAATAGCAATAATCTCTGTGTTGAGGCTGTAACTGCAATCTTGGAGACCTGATAAGTGTTTTACCATTACCTCTCTTTATTTCACTGGAGGTAGGCTAAGTTCTATAGCTTTTATTGCCAAGCATAGAAATATAGTGAACTCATTGGTCATTGTCTCTAAAGGAGTCCCACCTCCAGTGACAGATTTTGGGTGAAAGGATTTCTGCCATGAATGTGGATGTACAATTCTTTGGTATATTTACAGAGTGGCTAGGTGTGGGTCCATTGTGGTACAAAGTGTGTCATGGGTGTCTTCCAGGCCATTAAGAGTAACTGTTCAGGGGCAACCCAGGTGGCTTAGCGGTTTAGCGCTGCCTGCAGCCCGGGGTGTGATCCTGGAGACCAGGGATCGAATCCCATGTCAGGCTCCCTGCGTGGAGCCTGCTTCTCCCTCTGCCCGCCCCCACCCCCCATGAATAAATAAAAATCTTTAAAAAAAAAAAAAAAGATTAAAAAAAAAAAAGAGTAGCTGTTCAGATGCTGTTTAGAAGGAGCTTGAAGTAGAAGCTTCCAGGTACATTGAGTTTTTAATTTTCTTCTGCATGTCACTGCCAAATGGGCAGTGAAACAGCATAAAGGAAAATGAATTTTGGATACTGACGTGAATATCAGAAGAAAATCATACATTTGGTGTATATAGCATTGTTACTATTCTTTGAAATTGTGTGGTGAACTACTGATCCTGACCTTGATTTTCATCAGGTACAGGGACTCAGAGTAGGTCAACTACATTCATAGGATTAACATTTCCTCCAGATTTTCACCTATGTTCAGGGCAATCCAAAGTATTTTTGTCCTTGTCACCACCTCTTTTTCACTTTACATCATCTCACCCATCTTTTAGGTCTATGCTCTGATGTTTCATAATGATGGTCAGTGAATACCTCTGCCCGAATCATGTGCCCCAATTTCTTTCTTTCTTTTTTTTTTTTAAAGATTGATTTATTTATTCATGAGAGACCCAGAGAGAGAAGGGCAGGGACACATTGTGGGGAGCCCAATGCAGGACTCAATCCTGGACCCGAGGATCATGCCCTGAGCCGAAAGCAAATGCTCACCGCTGAGCCACCTAGGCGTCCCCATGTGCCCTAATTTCTATTTTCCAATTCTTAACCCTTTTATTGTAATAATCCATGATTCCAGTGTATCCAGGATATACTTTACTTATGTAAGAAGTACAAAATCCTCTCATCCTGTACAAATCTCTCTTACCTGTAAGATATATGCTCTTACACAGTTTAGTGTTTCTTTAGTTGTGTCCCTTAGAAAGCTCACTACAGAAATTTAAGGTGGACCCACATGGGTATTGGGATTTCTTTATGTTGTTGGATGCAAGATACACAGTGATATTGCAGAAGTAAATGATACAGCTCACCTGATTCTTCTGCATCATGTCTTGCTATTCATAGCCTTGGTAAATATTTCTGATGCAAACTTATAGATTTTATTCCAGGTCCTGTGTCAGAGTATTTAATAAGGTGGGGTACATATGGGAAAATTAGGCAAGAGCTGTATGCCAAGGTCAAACTGACTGGTGGATATTGTTGGGAAAAAAATTTTCTCTGGGTTTAAGTTTCTCCATGTATTATGGATAGAGGCATTGAAAATTTTTATTCTGTCATTCCATTGATGTCTGTGTATAAAAAGGATTTGGAATATAGTGATAGTATCTTACTTTTGGGTAGAGGACAGACTTGTTTATTGTATAGGAAAACAAATGTCTCCTTGCATGGTAAATTTGGGGCAGACATGCCAGATGTTCCTTTAACATATTAGCGTTTCCTATGTTCAGAGCCTCACAGATGTGATACTAACCCACTATATGTGCAGCATCTACCTATATCAGTTGGGGGTGGGGAGCTGGCAAGTGAAATTAGTGTGAATAAGACATATATGGTGTTCACTGTGTAATGAGCCATAATATGCTTGGACTTTGATCTAGGGGCCTCTTGTCATCTGCCAGCAGTGGAAAATTGTTAAGAGCCCAATCTGTTATGTTATAGAATATGTGTAATCATGGAATTTTTATACTTCGCAAGGTTTTTGTTGGACTTTATTCAAAAGGAAACAGTCACAGGTTTGTTTCTGGTTTTGTTCATTTGTGTTATTGTTTAGGTTGCACAATAAGTGAAATCATATGGTATTTGTCATTTTTTGACTTATTTCACATAGCATAATATCTTCTGTGTCTCTCCACATGATCACAAATGGCAAGAAACAACCAAAAGAGCAGAAACAGATCCATAAATACAGTGAATGTCCTGCTGGTGACCAGAATGAGACCAAGTGAAAAGATGGGCAAAATGGGTAAAGGGGAATGGAAAGTACTGAGTTCTAGTTATAGAATTAAATAAGTGGGATCCCTGGGTGGCGCAGCGGTTTAGCGCCTGCCTTTGGTCCAGGGTGCGATCCTGGAGACCCAGGATCGAATCCCACGTCGGGCTCCAGGTGCATGGAGCCTGCTTCTCCCTCTGCCTATGTCTCTGCCTCTCTCTCTCTCTCTCTCTGTGACTATCATAAATAAATAAAAATTAAACAAAAAGAAATAAGTTATGGGGAGAAAAGACACAGCACAGGGAATACACTAAATGCTTTTTTTTAAGATTTTTTTAATTTATTAATGAGAGCCACAGAGAGATAGAGGCAAAGATGCAGACAGAGGGAGAAGCAGGCCCCATGCAGGGATCCCAATGTGGGACTCGTCTCCGGTCTCCAGGACCACACTCCGGGCTGCAGGCGGCGCTAAACCGCTGCACCACCGGGGCTGCCCCCAAGCTTGGCATTTTTAAAGACTATTATAGACTCTCTAGGGTCTAAGCTAAAAACTCCTGCATTTCACCTGGAGTAGGTTGCACCTGCGTTACTTGTCAAAGAGGGAGGTATTCCAAGAATATATTTGGCATGATGACTGGAAGAAGGATAAATAAAATGAGTCTCAGAGAGCTGTAGCTGATCAAGTTCACTAGGCAGGGGTGTCACGTTAGCTTCAATGAAAAGCGAAGGGAGGAAAGGACTCCAGGCTCACCTTTTTGTCCTCTTCCCTATGTTGAGAACCCTTTAAAACTGTTTGTCTTCTGTGATGCAGGCCTGGAATTGTGCCTGGAACCTACGTGCTCATGATTTGACTGCCCAGAAGTTTTAGTATGCTTCAGATCATAGAAGTATTTTTTGGTTTTGTTCTTTTTTTTTTTTTTTTTTAATATAGTTGGTGTTCTTTGAATTGAAGCTGGATTGCATGCAGACTTGTTTCAGTCTCTTGGTTCCCATGTGAGATGTGCCTCTTCCTTCTATTTTTCCACCAGCTAGAAAGGAATCAATTTTTATGATTCTTTGGTTAAACCTTAAAGATAAATGAGGTAAGGAACCATAGATTAAACTCTGGCATTAGATGAACTTTGCCTAGTCCTTTTTCACTTGACTAGGTCAATAAGTTTATTTTTGTTCGTTTTAAAGATTTTATTTATTTATTTGAGAGAAAGAGAGCATGAGCAGGAGGAGTTGCAGAGGTATAAGCAGACTTCCTGCTGATCCCAAACCTCTACTCTGGGTTCTGTGTGGGGCTCCAAATGGGACTCAATCTCAGGACCCTAAGTTTAGGCCTGAGCCAAAGTCTTAACCAAATTAAGACTTAACCAAGTCTTGGGCAGCCCCGGTGGCGCAGCGGTTTGGCGCCGCCTGCAGCCTGGGGTGTGATCCTGGAGACCTGGGATCGGGTCCCGCATCGGGCTTCCTGCATGGAGCCTGCTTCTCCTCCTCCCTCTCCCTCTGCCTCTGTCTCTGCCTCTCTCTCTGTGTCTATGAATAAATAAATAAAATCTTAAAAAAAAAAAAAAATAGAAAGGCTTTCTTAAAAAAAAAAAAAAAAAAAAAGACTTAACCAAGTCTTAACTTAACCAAGTTAACCAGCCAGGCGCCTCTAGATCATTAAAGTTTATACACAGAGGTACGTACCTTGCTATGGGTACTCGCAGGTTAGAATAGAAGAATGTCATCATTGAACAAAAACAATTTGAGAGGACATTGGTCAGCATGAAGACTAGGACTTGTATCAAAACTACTTGTTGTGCTGGAGGACATTATTAAGTGAGGACAGGGCACCTCCAGAAGATGAGGTGCCCTCCACAATTCTCATACATCAGCTAAGCTCCCATGTCAAGGGTTTCTGGACCAAGCCTTTGTGATTCAGCTCATTAGAATGCAAAGAGGAGCCTGTGAAAAAGCCTGTGTTCACATCGGAAAGCCTAAACATACTTAAAAATTACAGAGTGTGGGTCCTACATGGGACTTAATAGTTGAATAATAAGGGTGTTTTCATGTTTACATTTAGATTATGACTTAGTTGTTGTTTTGGGCATTTATTTCACAGTACTTATTATATGATCTTTGAAGAATGTTAGGCACCTGACACCGGAGTGACCAATTAACAGGTTTATGCACTTCATTTTCTCTGTTCTCTTTGTCAGATCCCTCCACTAAGGTTAATAATTTTTCTCATTTATCAGTAAGTGTCTAGGGAGAATTTACTGAAAGATGTGCATAAATCATCTCAACCTGGAAATTCTCTTCTCTGTTTCATTTTGTTTGTAGTCTCCTTTTTTTTTTTTTAAATGTATTTATTTATTCATGAGAGACATCAAGAGAGGCAGAAGCAGGCAGGCTCCCTGCAGGAGTCCTATGCGGGACTTGATCCGGGAATTCCGGGATCACGCCCAAAGCAGATGTTCAACCCCTGTAAGCCACCCAGGCCCTGTAACCTCCTTTGAAAAATAAATGATCTCTCCTGTGTTTACTGGAGATAGTGGTATTTGAAGTGGAGATTGTAAATCAGCCTAGGTCCTGCAAGTTTCCATTTTGTTCTGTACTCATGTCACAGACCTACTTTACCTTAGCTCTTCTGTGTTGCTCTAGAGAAAGAAAACAGTTTATCATATATGTTCCGCTGTCTTAAAATTGTGAAATAAAACTCGGCACAAAGGTAAATGAAACAAAAACTTTCGATGCAATAGGAAACTCACAAACAATAGGTACTTCAGTTATAGCAATGTGTGTGTTTGTCTCTTGGTGTGTTTGCAAGTCAAAAAACCTTCATCCACAAATAGATTGCTAAGTTCTATGCCACTGAAGACATTTCTTCGTTTCCTGACGATAAATAATACTTCACCTATCACTTTTATTTTTTTATTCACTTTGTGATTTTTGTGTTTTATGCTCACTTACATCTTTTAGTTCATATGTTCTCTGGTTTAATTGTGCTTGCATTCCCATTGTCACTTTCAAACCTACTATGAACCTTCTTTTAGAGTTGCCTCTGTACACTGATCTGTGTTTCCTCTTAGACAAATTCAATGTCAAACAATCTGGGGTAAAACTCAGACTCTACTATTACTGAAGTTTTGCCAAGATAGTTTTTGAAGGACAAAAAACAATTCTCTTCTCATAGGTTATTGTGGATTCATGGGTGGATTTATGAAAAATTGTTAAAATGTTATGTGGTGGAAAGTAATATGTTCAAGAATTGTTGTTTCTGTTCTTTGTATTAGAAATTGTAGGAAGCCTGGGTGGCTCAGCCGTTTAGTGCCTGCCTTTTGGCCGGTGTGTGATCCTGGAGTCCCAGGATGGAGTCTCATGTCAGGCTCCCTGCATGGAGACTGCTTCTCTTTCTCTCTCTTGAATAAATAAATAAAATATTTATTTTACTTTATTTTACTTAATAAATAAAATCTTTAAAAATTGTAATTTCCACAATATTATTTTTTTCTTAAGATTTTATTTATTTATTCATGAGAGACACAGAGAGAAGCAAAGACACAGACAGAAGGAAAAGCAGGCTCCTTGCAGGGAGCCTGATTGGACTCCATCCTGGGATCACACCCTGAGCCAAAGACAGACACTCAACCACCGAGCCACCCAGGCGTCCCCACAATTTTCTTTAAGTTCAGAATCATTCATGATTTCATCTTTTTTATTGAAAAGTGTGGCTCTTAGAGGAAGATGCTGGGATCACTTGTTAGCATGTGAGAAGTGTGGGAAACTCAGACCTTTCCTAGACATCCAAATCAGAATCTGAATTTTTTTTCCTAAAGATTTTATTTATTCATGAGAGACACACGGAGGGGGGGTGGGGTAGGCAGAGACACAGGCAGAGGGAGAATCAGGATCCATGCAGGAAGCCTGACGTGAGACTCGATCCCGGGTCTCCAGGATCAGGCCCCGTACTGAAGGCGACGCTAAACCACTGAGCCACCGGGGCTGCCCCAGAATCTGAATTTTAACAATATCTTCTGTTCATTGTCATACCCATTAACAGTGGAGAAATAGACCTCTAGCTCACCTATTCCCTTCCATTATTCTATTCTCTGTTTCTATAGTACATTATTTTGATAACTATGGCTTTGCACTATGTTTTAAATCAGGAAGTGTGGTGCTACCAACAAATACTTCATTTTCTTTTCTTTTTAAAGATTTTATTCATTTATTCTTGAGAGACACAGGCAGAGACACAGGCAGAAACAAGGGGAGAAAGAGGCTCCCTGCAGGGAGCCTGATGGGAGAAACTTGATCATAGGACCCCAGGATCACAACCTGAGACAAAGGCAGATACTTAACCACTGAGCTACCCAGGTGCCCCGAAGTCTTCATTTTCAAGATTGTTCTCTGTCTCTATTATCCTGTGACATCCATATGAATGCTAGGAGGGACTGTGTTCTTTCCCAAATGGCATTGGGATTTTGCTAGAGATTGCATTACTTTCAGTGTTTTATTTATTCTGATCAGTATTTTATTAATTTCTGATTTTTCTTTCTTATTTCCTTCCTCAGCTAAATATCAGTTATGTTTCTTCATTTTTGTAGTTTGTTGCGGTGTAATGTTTATTTGAACCTTTTTTCTTAGTTCAACCACTTATAGCATGAAGTATTAAAAATGGAATGTCTGGTAGGGGAAATTTGCAGAAATAAACAATAGGAGTGATGAGCAAAAAATAAAATAGCTGAAAAATAAAAATAAGGATTCTTTAGGGTTTTCTGTAGATCATGTCATCTGTAAGCAGAAAGTTTTCCTTTTCTTTACAATTGGATTCCTTTTATGTATTTTTTTCTTGCCCAATTGTTCTGACTAGAATATCTAGTACTATGTTGATTAGAAGTGTGAAGTCTCTTTATTACCATGTTTCTGATTAGAGAATCAAATTAGAGAGGAGAAGCTTTCAGTATTTTACTATCAAATGTTAGATTTTTATTTTGTGCATATATATGTGCATATCTTTATTAGGTGCAAGTAGTTTCTATTCCTACTATTGAGTGTTTTTTATCAAGAACCAGTGTCCAATATGTTCATGTTCTTGTTCTGCATGAATATTTTTTAAAGATTTTATTTATTTTTTGACAGGGAAAGCACAAGTAGGCAAAGGGGCAGAGGGAGAGGGAGAAAATTAGGTTCCCCGCTGAGCAGAGAGCCCAATGCTGAGCTTGATCCCAGGACTCTGGGATCATGACCTGAGCCAAAGGCAGACGCTTAACCAGCTGATCCACCCAGGCACCCTCATTCTGTATGAATTATTATGTCCTGTAATGTTTGATCTTCATTCTATTAATGTGCAGTCTTAAATGTATAGATTTCACAATGTGGAAACATTCTTGAATTCCAGGAAGAATTATCACTTGATCATGTTGTAGAACAGTAAAATGTGCTTCTGATTCAATTTGCTTCCTATTCACTTTGCTTCCTTTTATTGTGGAGTTTACCTCACTATTTAAGGTGGTCTTTGCTTGTAGTGTCATCCTTGGCTTTGTTAATGTGGTAATGCTGGTGTCACGGAATGTTTGAGAATTTTCTTTCTCTTTACCTCTTGGAAATATTGGAGGAGAGTTCAAGTACTTTCTCATTAAATGTTTGTTTAAATTATCCACTGAATTTATCTGGCACAGGATTTTTCTTTGTTGGGCATTTTTAAAATTACTTTTTCAATCTACTCAGTATTGGTAGATCACGGTTTGGGTTTTTTTTTTTTTTTTTTTTTAATTCATGCTGAAGTCAGGTTATATATTTTGTCAGATTTATACACCTTTTTTTGGTTATCTACCTATGGGCATATAATTATCCATCATCACCTTAAAATTTTTTTATTTCTATGGTGTCAGTTATCCTGTGTCAGCTTTCACTTCTTCACTTCTAATTTTAGTTGGCCTCCTCTCTTTCGATTTTACTTGATTTCGTTAAAAGTATGTCAATTTTGTTGCTCTTTTCAGAAAACCAACTCTTCCTATTGGTGATATTTTTCTATTTTTGCTATATCTTATTTTGTTTATTTGTATTTTAAGTTTAAATTTCCTTCTTGCTGATAATTGTAGGCTCAAATGGTACTTTTCTTGATTTTTTAGGTATGGGAAAGTGATGTATGCTACAACATTACAGTACTACACAACTATCTGTTAGGCTATGTTATCAGTACATTGTCTGCAAGATTATGTGTCTCTGGAGGAATGAAGTCCTGATGATTCCTTCTCAGCCATCTTGCTGAAGTTCTCTGATTGATTTTATTTTTCTGTATTAGAAATTTTCATTATATTCATCTGAGATTAGTAAGTGGAATGATTTTACTTTTCTCTTATTCGATATCTTTCAGCTGTATCTTCAAAAGGCACCCAGAGTTTCCTGCCAAAGCTGTGCATAGAAGCTTCTTTGCAAAACGTGGCAGTGGGTAGATATAAACATAGTGCCCTTGAGGATATACAATTAATGATAGACTGGAAAAATGATGGGGAGAGTAAAGGGCATCAAAGATGTCATGAAGGTTATAAAACATTTTGGAAAACATCCCTTCTTAAGTCTGCTTCTTCTGCAAAGCAATGTGTTTCTATAAGCAAGGGCTCAAATCAAATGGTAAAACATACATATTTGCAGAATGAAAAGTTGGAAAATCTGGAAAGTTACCTAGTCCATGCTAAAAATAATCATTTGAACCATCCTGAAAGTAGGATTGGATTGACCTTTGAGTCAAATATTTCTGAAAATCAGAGATTTAAAAATGAAGAACAAAGTGCTAAGTGGGATCCATTTGAGAAGTCTTTCACAGAGGAGTTGACTCTACAAAATTATCAGAATATATTCAATGAAAACAGAATTGCTCAATGTAGTGAATCTGACAAAAAATTTAACCAGGGTACAAATGTAAATAAACATGTGAGGATTCATTTTCCAGAGAACCATTATGATGGTGATAAATGTGAGGAAGTTTGTTATCAAAGCTCCAAACTTATTATACATAAGAGTAGCCCTGTGGGAGAGAATCTTTATAAATATAATGAATGTGGGAAATCTGGTAACCAGTTCTTCAGTGTTTGTGATTATCAGAGAATTCACATGGAAAAAAACTCATACAGATGTTATAAACATGAGAACATGTTTAGTCAAGAATCAGGACTAAATATATATAACACAGTTGGTACTGGACAGGAAACTTCTATTTCTAAGGAATGTGGCAAAGCCTCTGACTGGCACTCATCACTATCTCAACAACAGCCAATGCATACTAGAGAAAAACCTTACAAATGTAAAGAATATAGCAAGGTCTTTATTCACCACTCATATCTTACTCAACATCACAAAATTCACAGTGGTGAAAAACCTTACCAATGTGAAGAATGTGGCAAGGCCTTTAACCAGCACTCAGCACTTATTAGACATCAAAGAATTCACACTGGAGAGAAACCTTATCAATGTGAAGAATGTGGCAAGGCCTTTAACCAGTACTCAAACCTTATTCAACATCACAGAATTCATACTGGAGAGAGACATTACCAATGTGAAGAATGTGGCAAGGCCTTTAACCAGCAGTCAAACCTTACTCAACATCATAGAATTCACAGTGGTGAAAAACCTTACCAATGTAAAGAATGTGGCCAGGCCTTTAACCAGCATGCAAACCTTACTCGACATCACAGAATTCACACTGGAGAGAAACCTTACATATGTAAAGAATGTGGCAAGGCCTTTAACCGGCATTCATACCTTATTCGACATCACAGAATTCACACTGGAGAGAAACCTTACAAATGTGAAGAATGTGGCAAGGCCTTTAGCCAGCAATCAAAGCTTCCTGAACATCACAGAATTCATTCTGGAGAGAAACCTTTCATATGCGAAGCATGTGGCAAGGCTTTTAAACGGCGCTCACACCTGACTCAACATCATAGAATTCATATTTGAGAGAAAACTTAGACATGTAAAGAATATGTCCATACCTTTATGCAGCACTCACACTGAGTCAACATCACAGAATTCATACTTGAGGAAAACCTTACCAAAGTAAAAAATGTGGGAAGGCTTTTAATTGCTGTTCAACCTTTACTTATTAGCACAAATTTCATGGTGGAGCAAACCTTATGAATTTAAAGAATATAAGAAAACTTTTAAGGACTACTAACCCTTACTCTACATCAGAGAATTCATATTGGAGAGTAACCATAAAATTGTTAAGAATGTGGTAAGGCCTTTAAGCAGTGTTAAACCCTGATTCCTCATCAGAGAATATATGCTAGAGAGGATTTTGCAAATATGAAGAATTTGGCGGGATCCCTGGGTGGCCCAGCGGTTTGGCGCCTGCCTTTGGCACAGGGCGCGATCCTGGAGACCTGGGATCGAGTCCCACATCGGGCTCCCGGTGCATGGAGCCTGCTTCTCCCTCTGCCTGTGTCTCTGCCTCTCTCTCTCTTTCTCTCTGTGACTATCATAAATAAATAAAAGTTAAAAAAATTAAAAAAAAAAAAAGAATTTGGCAAGGTCTTTAATAAGAGGCCAAGCCTCATTCAACATCACAAAATTTATACTGGGAAAAAACTTATAAAGAATATGGGAAAACTTTTAAACTTCTCAACCCTTTTCAGCATCTTAGAATTTATTTATTTATTTTTTTTCATCTTAGAATTTATATTGAGGAGGAACATTACAATGTAGAGTATTACAAGCCTCTAGTTGGAACTGATAACTTACTCAATATCATAGCTATCATACAGGATGGAAACTGTAAAATGAAGGGAATGTTGTAGTGCTTTTAATTGGAATTCGGTCCTTACTAAATATCACAAAATGCACACTAGATTCAAACCCTAGAGACATAACAAATAAGGAAAGACTGTTATTTTAAATATGTACTTCAGCAAACACCTGAGTGCATAAAGGAAATAGCTTTAAAGATGTAAATATTTAGAAATGTATGTAAGTGAACATCAAATGTCAATAAATATCACAGAAATCAAGTAGAAAGCAGTACATGAGTCCATCTGTTCAGATATTACATAAAAATACTCATAAGGAATAATAACAAAGTTAAAATGTTAGAAAATGTATATGCTATTATGCTTGAAAAGATTTAGTGGATGGAGTTTTTTATATAAGTATAATTAATATCCATATATCCTTTTTTTTTCCTTGATCCTACCTGGGATTTGTGACTTGCAAATATTAATGTATTTCTACTCTCAAATCATTTCAGAAAATTCATTTATTCTTAGTGTGTGAAAGTATGTGTCTGATTGTTGCTGTATGAAACATGAGATGCCCTGTTTCATTAGGTGGGACTCATGTGTATCTAGTTTTCCATGGAAGAGGAAGGGCAATATAATATGCAGTATTTGAAGAAAATCTAAATAGAGATGCTGTTTGTGTTATAATATTAATGTCAGTTATAATGAAAGAGGTATTCAGAACATCATTCTCCATGTATTAAAACTAAGAATTTCCTGCATATTATAAATAAAATATTTTACCAAAATAAAATAAAATAAAATAAAATAAAATAAAATATTTTACCAGCTGATATTTGAGGAAAAACAGATGGCAGTCCAGTAAAATACTGATGTGTCCTCATAATAGGTGTAGTTAGAAGTAGAGGATGTCACTTGATGTGCTTGAAATGAAGAAGTCCTTAAAGATATCAAAAGAGATTACTCTTTCCTAAAATAGCAAAGGATTAGACATATACAATTTTTAAGAATTATGTCATGCCTGAAAACTATGGAAATCACTACTCCCACGTCATGATATCAGCACCCAAATGCTTTTTAACGCTTGTATTCTGTATTTCCAAAAAGGATTACAAAGTGCATTTGAAATGCACAACTTAGTCTATGTGTGATTTTAATATATTTTAATTAATAAAACATAATGATTTTTAATGTATTACCACGAATGAGTAATGAATGAAGTGTTATCCCACCACCGATGTAAACCTATCTCATTTTATAGAAGGTTGTATGTAATCCATTTTATCTATCACCTATTTGGTAATGGAGTGGAATAATATACCTAGGAATCCATTTTCTCAGTGGCCTTAAATTTTAAGTAATGTGTGATTATTTTTCCCCTAATTTATCTATCATCATTTTCTCTTCCTAGGAAGTGGTGGGACTGTTGTAATGGACATATTACAAATTATATGGGGGTCATATTGACTGATTAGTTCAAGTACTCCATATTAATGCTACTTGGGATATAGTTTGTGTAGGCAGTACTTTTGCAGGGGCCTTGAACTGACAGCAGCCCTTCTCACTAGTGCATTCCCTACACAACACGCAGCAGTCACCAGTTAATGTAATTTCTGTTCACATCCTCAGTCCACCTTTGTGAGCAACCATATCCCCTTTCTACCATGACTCTCCCTTATATGTCCTTTAAAGAAGACTCCCACAGTGCTTACCTAAATCTGTTTTGTTTTGTTTTGTTTGATTTATTTATTTATTTATTTATTTATTTATTTATTTATAGATTTTATTTATAGATTTTATTTATTTATTCGTGAGAGACAGAGTGAGAGGCAGAGACACAGGCAGAGGGAGAAGCAGGCTCCATGCAGGGAGCCTGATGTGGGACTTGATCCCAGGACTCCAGAATCACGTTCTGGGCCAAAGGCAGGCGCTAAACCGCTGAGCCACCCAGGGATCCCCTCCTAAGTCTGTTTTAGTTTGAATGGCTCAATCTGGACTTAGCCCTGGAGTTCTAGAGCACTGTACCATGGTATGTGCTAATAAAGCTCTGTGCTCCACATTAAGTGGGAGTATTAAGTGTCTACAAAGTAAACATACACTTATATCAATGTTTGGTGAGTAATAGGTACCCTATAAGTAGCAGAAACATATTCCAATAAGAGTGATACTGTAGCCTCAAGGAAGAGAAAATACAGAGGATGAAGAATTGGCATGAATTCTTCATGTGGAGAGAGAATACCTGTCCCAGGTTATATAACTGACTCCCTGAATTTAGAAAAATAGCTTCTACTTATTTTCCTACTTATTTCTAGATCTCTAGTTCTATTTATCTTAATTTTTATTTCTAGCCTCATAGGTATCACAGACATTCTTCTTTGCCTCTGTTGTGGTTAGAGTTTCCACAATAAATCATTGAAATCAGAAAAATGGAAGGCCTTTGGGTATTAACTGAGACATTTAGTACTGGGCTGTAAAATACACAGAAGGAACCATCCTTAGAGAGAAAGAGAAGACCTATTAATAGAAAATGTGAAGAACTCTTTCCTGTGTGGTGAGGGAATCAGGGGTGGCTCTCTTTAGCCACTCCAAAGGCAGAGACAGTTTTTGATGGTGACATCTGATGAAGAAATGTAATAGATGACAGGATTTGGCAGATGTGGTGGGCTTCTGAGGACTAGGGAAGTCTTACTTTATCTTCATGATTTAATTGAATTCCTGTGTTACTGAGGACCAGATGCTCTTGGATGATAGTGATGACTATGTTTGCCCAGGCCTAGATCAGTGCCATGGATGGAGGAGGAGTATTGGATGATGTAATCATTTAGATGTAGCTTTCAAATGTTACGTGGTAGAGTAGATATTGGAGGTGAAGAAGCCTTCTGGACAGTGGAATAGGCAGGATCAGCAAGGTGTGTGCTGTGGTTCCACAAAACACTAGTATCCCAGGAATATAACCCCTACATAGGTTAGATCCACTATAGATGGGTTACCTTTCATGGAAGCTGATGCAATTCTGTGTGGGACCTTCCTCCCTTTAGAGCCATGATGAGTATAGTCTTATGCTCCGGCTCTGACTTTGCCGTGATTTATTGGGGGAACAGTTCAATAGTCAGTGGTAGTTAGCATTTCTGCTTCAAACAGTCAGGCTGAAGTGTTCATTGACTGACAAGTGAATAAAGAAGACATGATATATGTGCGTGTGTGTATAATGGAATATTACTGTGCGATAGAAAGGAATTTAATCTTGCCATTTGTAATGACATGGAGTTAGAGAGTATTATGCAAAATGAAAAAAGTCAGAGAAAGACATACTGTATTTTTTCACTCGTGGAATATAAGAAACAAGCAAAGAGAAAAACTGAAAAGACAGGCAAATCATGAAAGAGATTCTTAACTGTAAAGAAAAAAACTGATGGTTACCTGTTGAGTGGAGGTTGGTGGGGAGGTGGGTTAAATAAGTGATGGGAATTAAAGAGTGCATTTGTTGTTTTGAGCACTGGATATTGCATGGAATTGTTGAATCACTATTATACACCTGGAACAAATATTACATAGTATATTAACTGGAATGAAAAAATCCTTTTAAATGTTTTGTTTTTTACAGATTTAAGAAAACTTTTAAGTTAATGGTCTTGCACCAGTGGCACAAAATAAACCTTTGTAAACAAACAATTGAAACATTTATCTTTTCTTCCTACCCGATTACTACAGAATTCAAAAAGTCTGAGTAACTATAATATTTTAACCAATATATGTATTTACATAATTTTAGTAAGAATCTGGTCTCATTGTGGGGAGACACAATTAGAAACATTGGTTATGTAATAACCAAGGCTTTGACTAAATGCCATAGTTGAGAAAGAGCTGCATAGACTCAGATATGATGACAACTAGAAGGAACTAAGATTGACTTTATAAAACCAACGAAGTCCCTTTCGAAATATTAGCCTGATAGCTTGTTTACAGAGTTCCCAACAGCCTTACCAGGAGAGCAAAGAAGATAATTTCGTAAGAGGTGCAAGAACCTAGCGATAGTTGGGGTCTTCATGAAGAAAGGAGTTCACCCAGATCTGTAGTTACTGTAGACAAAGGCTGGTGGCAAGTACATGGCATGATTTCTGCCCTGGAGAGGCTATGAAAGGTTCAATCTAGGGATTCCTTAAGAAAAGTTGCAGGAAAAGATGTTTTTTAAAGATTTAAACCCTATTCTTCCTGCATTTATGTAAACAGGACAAGTTTTTTTTTTTTTTTGATACACTTGTTTAGCAGTCAAATTAGTATTAGTTTCTCTATCTTTGGTAACAATGCAGATGATTATAGAGAAAAATATGTGGTGTTTTTAGATTTTATTTATTTACTTATTTATTTATTTACTTATTTATTTATTTATTATAGTCAGAGAGAGAAAGAGAGGCAGAGACACAGGCAGAGGGAGAAGCAGGCTCCATGCACCGGGAGCCCGATGTGGGATTCGATCCCGGGTCTCCAGGATCGCGCCCTGGGCCAAAGGCAGGCGCTAAACCGCTGCGCCACCCAGGGATCCCAGATTTCATTTATTTATTCATGATAGACACAGAGAGAGAGAGAGAAGCAGAGACACAGGCAGAGGGAGAAGCTGGCTCCATGCAGGGACCCCGATGTGGGACTTGATCCCTGGTCTCCAGGATCGTGCCCTGGGCCAAAGGCAGGCGCTAAACCACCGCGCCACCCAGGGATCCCCGAGAAAAATAATGTTTTAGTAACACATGTTTGTTGATTTTATTTTTTTGTTTTTGTTTTTTGGGTTTTTTTTTGTTTTGTTTTTGTTTGTAGATTTTAGATTTTATTTTATCTTATTTTAAAGATTTTATTTATTTATTCATGAGAGACACAGAGAGAGAGGCAGAGACATAGGCAGAGGGAGAAGCAGGCTCCTTGCAAGGAGCCCGATGCGGGACTTGATCACTGAACCTGGGATCACATCTGAGCCTAAGGCAGATGCTCAAATGCTGAGCCATCTAGGCATCCAAGATTTTTTATTTTAATATTTATCATCAACTGGACTACATCCTGGCTTCTAGAGTCCTCCAATACCAGTCTTCAAGTCCCCAAACTAACATTTTGATTTTTTAAAAAGATTTATTTATGTATTTTAGAGAGAGAGAGAGAGAGAGAGGGAGAATGGGTCAAGAGACTAAGGGACAGAGAGAGAGAGAATCCCAATTTTAGATTTTAATATTAGACTAGACTAGACTACATCCTGACTTCTAGAGTCCTCCCCTCGAATTCTCCAATACTAAGCTTCAAGTCCCCAAACTAACATTTGTTTAAAAATTTTATTTATTTTAGAGAGTGAGAAAGAATGGGGCATGGGACAGAGGGAGAAGGAGAGCAACAATCCCAAGCAAACTCTGTGCTGAGCAGGGAGACCAATGCAGGGCTCAGTCTCATGACTCTAAGATCATGACCAGAGCTGAAACCAAGAGTTGGATGCTTAACTGACTGTGCCACCCAGGCAACCCTAACGTTTTGATTTTTCTCTCATCATTCTGACTTGGAATCATTTGAGAACTAAAATTGCCTTTAGCTTAATATAAATAAGCTTAATATAATATCATATAACAATATAAATGTCTTAATATAAAATAATGAAAATAGGTCATATATAGACACTCTTAGTTTTGTGGCTCTATGGTTCACTAAAAGCATTATCAGATGTATTTGAAAACTAAACCAGCGGGGATCCTTGGGTGGCTCAGCGGTTTAGTGCCTGCCTTTGGCCCAGGGTGCAATCCTGGAGTCTAAGGATCGAGTCCCACATAGAGCTCCCTGCATGGAGCCTGCTTCTCCCTCTGCCTCTCTCTCTGTCTCTCTCTCTCTCTGTCTCTCATGAATAAATGAATAAAATCTTTAAAAATAAATAAATAAAATGGGGGGGGGGTCCTACCCAGAATAAGAGTTATTAACACTAAGATAGCTTGCCTCAGTGACCCATCTGTAAGCACAAATCTCTAACTGCCAAATATCTACTCTTTATCACCCTGTGAAGTTATTTTTCCTTTCCTGTGAGGCTCCAGGCGCCACCTCTATTTTCCTTAGTTCAGGATGACATTTGTACCTCATTTTGCCTGACAGTCTTTTGAATTTCCACATCCATATGGTTTCCCTATATTTACATATATTTAATTTTATTCTCGGGCAGCCCCGGTGGCGCAGCAGTTTAGCGCCGCCTGCAGCCCGGGGTGTGATCCTGGAGACCCTACGTGGAGCCTGCTTCTCCCTCTGCCTGTGTCTCTGCGCCTCTCTGTGTCTCTATGAATAAATAAATAAATAAATCTCTTACTCTTAAAATAAATAAAAGCCCACCAAACCCAGGTTTGGGGGTTTTGTTGTAAATAATAATAATAATAATAATAATAATAATAATAATAATAATAATTTTATTCTCTCCAAGTAATCTGTGTTGTTGTGTTAATCTGATTCTTAGTCCATCTAGAAGGACCTTTGAGGGGACAAGAATTCTTGTTCTCGGACAGGATTTAATTTTAGTGCATTTCTGGTATCCTAGTCAAAATATAAAAAGATGGTGCAGCAGGAGGAAGTACTTGTACAGCACTCGACATGTTTTAGCTCACTTTTTGTGACTATTTCAGAAGGTCCATTATTTATTTCCTGCGTTGATACTATCATCTCAGTATTTCCTTTAAAAAGTTCTAAGTAGGGCAGCCCCGGTGGCTCAGTGGTTTAGCGCCACCTTCAGCCCGGGGTGTGATCCTGGAGACCTAGGATCAAGTCCCACGTCGGGCTCCCTGCATGGAGCCTGCTTCTCCCTCTGCCTGTGTCTCTGCCTCTCTCTGTGTGTGTGCCTTTCATGAATAAATAAATAAAATATTTTAAAAAATTTTAAAAGTTCTAAGTAGTAGAATAGGTATCACACTTGATTTGTTTAATAGGCGGCTCTTGGGGGAATCCCTGGGTGGCTCAGCTGTTTAGCGCCTGCCTTTGGCCCACGGCGTGGTCGTGGAGTCCCAGGATCGAGTTCCATGTCGGGCTCCCTGCGTGGAGTCTGCTTCTCTGCCTCCCTCTGCCTGTGTATCTCCCTCTCTCTCCCTCTCTCTGTGTATCTCATGAATAAATAAATAAATGAATCTTAAAAAAAAAAATTATAGTTGGCTCTTTGGAGGAGAATGCAAAGTATACAAATTAAATGTTTCAAGGGGATCCTCATTTAGGTCACTGCAGCATTAAGATCATTAATGTAACTTTCTATTTATCTAGATACTTGCAAATATGTAATCCATGTGTGTAAACATGAGTCCTGCCAGATTGTCAGAAGTTGGTTCTCCATCCCTTTTTTTCCCATTGTGATGGTTTATTTTCCAACCTAGTGGGTTGGGATACCCAGCATTACCTATAGGGTTTTAACTGTGTACGAATGTTGTTATTAGAGGGATCTTGCTATTTCAGGTGTCACCATGAAGATGGTTGATTGTATTTTGTCTTGGTTGATTTGTATTTTGTCTTGTCTTTTCTTTCTTTTTCTTTCTTTCTTTCTTTCTTTCTTTCTTTCTTTCTTTCTTTCTTTCTTTCTTTCTTTCTTCTTTCTTTCTGATTTATTTATTTATTCATGACAGAGAGAGAGAGAGGTAGAGACACAGGCAGAGGGAGAAACAGGCTCCATGCAAGGAGTCCAATGTGGGACTTGATCTCGAAACTCCAGGATCATACCCTGAGTGGAAAGCAGATGCTCAACCACTGAGCCACCCAGGCATCCCATTGTCTTGGTTTTCTCTGAAGTTAACTTGCCTAAATTCAAAGTGCTCAGCTTGCTAAGTGGCTGATTTTTCTGTTTCCACTGATGGAGCAACTGAATTATTTGTATTATGCATGAGAATCCCTGTGAAATAGTTGCTGGGTGCTGAAGTTGACTCTACCACTCTCTACTGAGAGGAAGTAATGTCCTTTTTCTTTGGATTCATTCAGAATCTCATCTACAGAATGCATCAGGCATTTATATTGGCCACAGTGTGAAGAGTTTTAGAATTCTGCAATCTGTACTTCTCCTGACACTAAAATGAATTGTTGCCATGCACTATTACCAAAAAGAAAAAAAAAAATCACCTTCCTGGGGTCCCTGGGTGGCTCAGTCGGTTAAGCATCTAACTTTGGCTCAGGTCATAATCCCAGGGTCCTGGGATTGAGCCCTATGTTGGGCTCCCTGGTGGTGAGAGCCTGTTTCACCTCTCCCTCTCCTCTTGCTTGTATTCTCTCTCTCTCTCTCTCTCACAAATAAGTAGTAAATAAAATCCATAAAGAAAGAGAGGGAGGGAAGGTGGGAGGGAGGGAGGAAGGAAGGAAGGAAGGGAGGGAGGGAGGAAAAAAAGAAAATCACCTTCCTTTTAGTAGAGTAATAATAACTGGACACCAAGCAAGTTTGTAACATGCAGCCTAATAGGCTGCAAGTGAGGAGCTAGATCAGAAACACCTTTTCCCATTGCTAGCCAAAAAACAGCTTAAACAACACAACCACAGAACCAGAACCACAAAGCCTCTCAGATTCTAGTCCTTACCAAAATGAGTTAATGATGATACTCCATCTGAGTAATTAAAAATTTCTCTGGTGTCACATGCCAAGTTATTTACCAAGAGAGGTCTTCCCAGCCAGATGCTTATTTTTTCTCACTGCAAAATGAAAGTGCCATACTCCGGAGTCATTTCACATTTTCTTTCATAGTCTTAAAGCTAACTTTTTTTATATACACAGTTATTTGAAACTAAAAAAAAAAATTTTTTTTTTTTGGTTCATGATGGTTTAATTCTAAATTTCATTTCGTACATTTAAAATATAGAACAGTTGTTTTGACATGAATTTTTGCTTACATATATATAGATCAAGACCAAATGGGCCAAGTCTTGGGCAAGTGACATTTGTGATGCATCTATATCAGAAGAAATGTAAAATGGTGACTAATATTAGAGTCTTAAAAAACTCCTTGCTTTATAAATGCATACTTCTGGTGCCTAAATAATGGGATATATTAAAGTAACAGTTTGTATATAGGATGTCTATATTTCACAATAACTTCTCTTGCATCCATTTTTTTTCTTGCATCCATTTTTAATAACATTATTGTATGAGTTTGACAGACTCTTCCAGCCAATACAGTCCAGATAGTATAAATTTATAAAAGAAAGTTTAAAACTCATCATTCTTCTATACTCAAGACCAAAGCACATCAATGGTATTGTAGGGCTCAGAGGCAAAATATATTTCTTATGAATATTTGAGAAAATGTGAAGTCCCTTTGAGAAAATCTAATGACATAAGTAATCCTAGCGTGATGGCACTAATGGAAAAAGGACCTCATTCACTTTCATGTTGTGATTTACTGGTCCCTCTGACTTCCAAATTGGATCACTATAGTGATTTATGTTGCTGTTACCTCTGAAGGTAAGCCCTGGGATCTACATTTGTTTTGTGTTCTTAATCAGCAAGAATAATTAAATTTGATAGTGTAAGATTAGAAGTGTCAAGGGCTTTTTTCTTCAGTGACTCAGCAAAATGATGTCCCCACTTTAATTTATTATGACCCATTTTCACATTTAGGTGCTTTATACATGTGATATTTATTTCAGTACAAATTAAATTCTTCCTCTGTCTTGTTATATATTAATATTTCATTGATATGAAAATCAAATTGTTGTAAAACCTCTCTATGGGCAGCCCTGGTGGCGGTGGCACAGCGGTTTAGCGCCGCCTGCAGCCTGGGGTGTGATCCTGGAGACCCAAGATTGAGTCCTACGTTGGGCTCCCTGCATGGAGCGTGCTCCTCCCTCTGCCTCTCTCTCTCTGTGTCTCTCATGAATAAATAAATAAAATCTTAAAAAAAAAAAAAAGAAAAAGAAAAACCAATTTCTGGAATTTTCTCACCTTCCAAAACTGAACCGTAATCCCTATTAAACAGCCACT
Source organism: Canis lupus dingo (assembly GCF_003254725.2). NCBI lineage: Eukaryota > Metazoa > Chordata > Mammalia > Carnivora > Canidae > Canis > Canis lupus. Next base: position 104,009,822 of record NC_064243.1, read on the forward strand.
TCATGTGTGTGTGTCTGTTTTAAGACCCTGGTGCTCATTCTCGTTGTCTCTTTCCTTACTTCCTTTTTCAGGAGAGTCACATTAGGTTGGACACTTAAGTAAAATCATAGTGTATCTGTTCCTGTGACTCATTATTTCACTTAACATCATCACGTTTTAGCCATGTTGCATAAAGTGACAAGATATGTCTCTTCTTTCTTTTTAAGATTTATTTATTTATTTATTTATTTATTTATTTATTTATTTATTTATTTGATAGTGAGAGAGAGCATGAGTAGGGAAGAGAGAAGCAGGCTCCCCACTGAGTAGGGAGCCCAGTGCGGGGCTGATGGATCCTGGACTGCTACATGTTCCTTTTTTCAAAGCCAAATATTGATTTTATAGCGTGTATGTGTATACTACATTTCCTTTATGCATTCATGAACATTTGTGTTGATTGGCTTTTCTGAATAATGCTGCTGTGAATCTCCTTGTGCAAATATCTGTTGCAGATCCTACTTTAAATTCTTTTGATGATATACTGTCAAATTTCTCTAATGAATAGTGATTTTGAGCATCTTTCATAGGCCTTATCCATTTGTACATCTTCCTTGGATTATGCCCACTGAAAACTGTCCAGTTCTTAATCATGCTAGGTGCTGTTTGGTTGTTTTTGCAAAAGTCTTTTCATATTCTAGATTTAAATCCTTATGCTCTAGAGGCTCTGTGACAAATTTTCCATTTCTTAGGTTGCCTTTTCACTCCACTGTTTCCTTAAAATTACTTTATCTGATTTCCATATGTTTGAATATATTGTTTCATTTCATTAATCTCAAGATATTTACTGTTTTTTTATTTCATTTTAACCCATTGATTGCTCAAGAATGTGTTTTTTAATTTCCAAATATTTGTAGCATTCCCATTTCCTATCTGCTATTCATTCTTAGTTTCCTTCCGTAGTGGTAAGGAAAGATACTGGTGTATTTTTCTTTTTTTTTGATACTGGTGTATTAATCTTCTTAGATTTGTTAAGACTTGTAGACAAACAGGTTGTCTATACTAGAGAATGTTCCATGCATGATTGAGAAGATTGTATATTTTACTCTTGCTTGGTGGAGTTTTCTGTATATGTCTGTTATATAAAATTGGTCTCATTCAAGTTCTCTTCTTACCGGCTCAAATGCGGTCTTTCCATCCAGTTAAATTGACATGTTAACTTCTGCTGCTATCATGACGCTGTGCATTTCTTGCTTCAGTTCTGTCTTGTATGCTTCATGTATATGGGATCTCTGATGTTAGATGTGCACATAATCATAATTGTTATTGTACCCAGGTAATCGCATTTCTTTACATAATGTTTCTCTGTACTGACGATCTATGAACTCAGTGTTCATTTATCTGATGTTAGTATGGCTGCTTGTGTCCTTTTTTGGTTTCTATTTGCATAAAATGTGCTTTTATATACCTTTTTTTTTATAATTTTTATTTATTTATGATAGAGAGAGAGAGAGAGGCAGAGACATAGACAGAGGGAGAAGCAGGCTCCATGCACCGGGAGCCCGACGTGGGATTCGATCCCGGGTCTCCAGGATCGCGCCCTGGGCCAAAGGCAGGCGCTAAACCGCTGCGCCACCCAGGGATCCCTGCTTTTATATACTTTTACTCGCATCTTAAAAGTGTCCCTAGATTTAATGCTACTTTCTGGAAGTGAGAGGTTGTCAGATATTGTGTTTTATTCACTCAGCCACTTCATGGTTTTGCTTTTTGTGGTTTTTTTTTTTTTTTTTTTATAGATTTATTTATCCCAGGGTTAGGGAAGAGGGGCAGCGGGGACGGGCGGGGGTGGATCCAAAGCACACTCCACACTGAGTGTGGGCTGATGTGGTGCTCGATCCCACAACCCTGAGATCATGAGCTGAAACCAAGAGTTGGATGCTTAACTGCCTATGCCATCCAGGTGCCCTTATTTTATGACTTTTAATGGAAGGTGTTCAATGTACTTACCAAGAATGTAATTATTGAAACGAAGGAACTACTGCTGCTGTGTTTTCAGTTTTCTGTACTAAGAAGGATATTTTATTCTTCTTTCTGTCTCTTATTATATTCCATTATGTTTCTTTGATATTTGTAATGACATGCTTTGATACCATTTTCATTTCCTTTTTATGTCTTTTGTGCCTTTTTTTTCCCCCGGTTACCTTGGAAATTACTTTAAACCTCTTAAAGCTGTAACAAACCATTTTAACTTGATATTGTCTATAGCATACAAAACTCTACTGCTTTTCCTGTCTTCCCTGTACTCACTTTATGCAAATATCCAATAGTGCAAATCCAGTCTTTTATGTTGTGTACTCTAATTTACATGTATCATTTTTATCATTTTCTTATTTTATTTTATTTTATTTTACTTTATTTTATTTCATTTTGAGAGAAAGAGAGCCTGGGTAGGAGAAGGAGCAGAGAAGCACAGAGCCCAACTCAGGGCTCAATCTCATAACCCTGAGGTTATAACTATAACCTGAGCCAAAATCAGGAGTTGAATACTTAATCAACTGAGCCATTCAGGCACCCCATTATTTATGCTCCTTTTTTTTAAGATTTTATTTATTTATTCATGAGAGATGGAGAGAGACAGAGACATAGGCAGAGCGAGAAGCTGGCTCCCTGGGGGAGCCTGATGTGGGACTTGATCCCAGGACCTTGGGATCATGACTTGAGCTGAAGACATATGCTCAACCACTTAGCCACTCAGGCAGCCCCCATTATTTATGCTCTTTTTTTTTTTTTTAAGATTTTATTTATTTATTTGTGAGAGACACAGTAGGCAGAGGGAGAAGCAGGCTCAGTGCAGGGATCCTGACTTGGGACTAGATCCCAGGTCTCCAGAACCAGGCTCTGGGCCGAAGATGGTGCTAAACCGCTGAGCCACCCGGGCTGCCCTATTTATGCTCTTATAGTAAAAGTCATCAAATGCCAATTCATAGTAAGAATTCTATATTCAAATCCATTATGAACTATAATGTCTATTATTGTTTGTATGTGTTTCTTATCTTATTTGATGAAATATTTGAATAAATTCCAATTCACTCAAGTTGGATTATTTTGATGAAAGAATATAAGAAGGATATTTATGGGTGATGCCAAGAAGCCGGGGGAGAGCATTGAGGGAAATGACATCTGGAAGACCAGGAAGCCAAATAGACTATATTAGAGTCAGCTTTACTTATGAATAAGAAAAATGTGTATTGTGTGTATGCCTGTGTCATAGCACTAACATCACCACAAATATAGAAGATTTATAAGAGTGACTATCTGTATAACTCAGGGTTGACCTGAGTTAGTGATTTAGTTACTACAGAGGCTATCATATCTTGCCTCAGAATCACCTGATGCACTTAGAAAAACCTCAGATTTCTAGGCCCCTGCCCATGTTATCATTTCAATAGTTCTAGGCTGGGAAGTAGCCCCCCAGTTTGCAGTTCTCGCAAGTACTCAAGTGATCTGTTTGGGGAACCTGCTTTGAGAATTACACTCTGGGAATCTACTTATAGTTTTCACCTTCGATGAAGATATTAGCCCATAAAGGATGCAGTCAGATACATGGATGACCATGAACTGTTATATTTTTTTTTAAGATTTTATTTATTCAGGGGCATGTGGGTGGATCAGTGGTAAAATTCTGCAATCTGTGCGTCTCCTGACACTAAAGTGAATTGTGGCCATGCAGTATTAACACCCCCCCCCCATCACTTCCTGGGGCACCTGGGCGGCTTAATGGTTGAGCATCTCCCTTCGGCTCAGGTCGTGATCCCGGGGCCCTGGGATCGAGTCCCACATCAGGCTCCCCACAGGGAGCCTGCTTTTCCCTCTGCCTATGTCTCTGCCTCTCTTTCTGTGTCTGTCATAAATAAATAAAATCTTTAAAATATTTTTTTTTATTTATTCATTTGTGAGAGAGAGAGAGAAAGAGAGAATGAGTGTGGAGGAGTAACCAGGGAGGAGGAGAAGCAGATTCCCTACTGAACAGGGAGCCCAATGTGGAGCTCAATCCCAGTACCTGAAAGCATGACCTAAAGGCAGATGTTCAACTGAGTGAGCCACCCAGATGCTCCCATGAATTGTTTTAACTGGACTCTGCTATTGGTTCTGCAGATGTGTAAGTGGGCTCATTTATAAGCTGGGCTTCTGTCTTTTAATTCTGGAAACTGGTGGTCTTCAGTGATCAATTAAATACCCATTCACACTGTAGGTATTGTATCCAGGTCTGTACTTAAAGTCTCAGGCCATGGTGGCTGTTTTGTGTGAAGACTTCTAGATGAAGCATTAATTGTCTAATGAGAGAAAAGTCCAAGAACTGGTCTTCTACTGGAAGGGCATTTGAATGCTTCCTGTTGCTATAGGTACCCAGGTTCCAATGATGACTCTAATATTTAAATCATCACTAAACCTTTTATAACTAAACTATTTTGGTTAGCTGTAAAGAACTAAACCCTGATTGTTTCTTTTCTTTGAAGAGGTCTTCCAAGCCATCACCATCAGTCCCCAGGAATCGGTGGGCACACCATTAAGGAACAGTCCCACATTCCATTGACCCCTCCAGTATTCTGTGTTGGATCCTACCTGCGCTGATGAATACAACAGTCCCTACATCAAAGAACAACAAATACATCACAAACAGTATAGGCTTTGGATACTCTTCTGCTGTATTTTGTGAGGCACATGTAGACTTACTACTCTGTGCAGCATTCAAATGCACCTCAGATGTTTTGTGTTTAGGACTCATTCTGGTTTTCATTCTGTACATGTACAAGCCAAGGGGCTGACACCTCCATCAGAACAATACCACACTGTGAACCTTTCCTGAGATAATAGCTACTCCAGCCATTTTTGTCCTGGAAAGCATCATTGTAGCTTTTTATATCCTCCCTTTATCCATCATTCTAATTTTTCTCTTTTTCACTGGAGTATCTGGAAGGAAGTAAACTATTTGGTCTTAATCAGTGCATATTTCCGAATTGCCAGCGTCTTTATTCATCTTTTTTTCTAAGAATGGCTATTGTTTTAAATTTTTATTTAAATTCTAGTTATTTAACATATAGTGTGTTATTAGTTTCAGGGGTAGAATTTAGTGGTTTATCAGTTGCTTATAACACCCAGTGCTCATTACATCAAGTGCCCTCGTTAATGACCATCATCCATTACCCTGTCCCCCTCTTCCCATTTCCCCTCCAGCAACCTTTGGAGTCTCTTATGGTTTGCCTCCCTCTGTTTTGTCTTATTTCATTGTTCCTTTCCTTCCCCTATGTTCATATGTTTTGTTTCTCAAATTCCACATATGAATGAATTCATTGTATTTGTCTTTCTCTGACTTATTTTGCTTAGCATAATACACTCATTTTCTGTCCACATCATTGCAAATGGCAAGATTTCATTTTTTTTCTGTTTTTCTCTTTTTTTTTTAATTTATTTTTTATTGGTGTTCAATTTACCAACATACAGAATAACCCCCAGTGTCCGTCACCCATTCACTCCCACCCCCCAATTTCATTCTTTTTAATGGCTGAGTTATATATAGTCCATTGGGGTGCATGTGCCCCTTAGAATCACTATTTTCATAGCCTTTGGATAAATATTTTACAGTGTAATTGCTGGATCATAGGGTAGTTATATTTTTAACTTTTTGAGAAACCTTCATACTGTTTTGCAGGGCGGCTGCAGCAGTTTGTATTCCCTCCATCAGTGTGAAAAGGCTTCCCTTTCTCCCCATCCTACCCAACATTTGTTTCCTGAGTTGTCCATTTTAGCCATTCTGACAGGGGTGAGGTGGTATCATTGTCATTTTGATTTGCGTATCCCTGATGAGTAATGTTGAGCATTTTTTCATGCGTCCTTTAGCCATTTCTTTGTCTTCTTTGGAAAAATGTCTGTTCTTATCTTCTGCCCTTTTCTTGATTAGGTTTTTTTGTTTTTCCGGTGTTAAGTTTGATAAGTTCTTCACAGATTTTGGATACTAGTCCTTTATCTGATCTATCATTTGCAGACATCTTCTCATATCTGAAGGTCCTATTAGTTTTGTTGATTGTTTCCTTTGCTACTCAGAAGCTTTTTATCTTGAAGAAGTTTCAGTGTTCACTTTTGCTTTTGTTTCTCTTATCTCTGGAGACCTATCTAGTAAGATGTTGCTGTGGCTGAGGTTAGAGGTTGCTGCCTGTGTTCTCCTCTAGGATTTTGATGGATTCTTGTCTCACATTTGGGTCTTACATTCATTTTGAAATTTATTTTTTGTATATGGTGTAAAAGAGTGGTCCAGTTTCACTCTTCTGCATGTTCCTTTCTAATTTTCCCAAAACCATTTGTGAAGAGGTTGTCTTTTTTCCATTGGAAAGTCTTTCCTGCTTTGTCAAGGATTAGTTGACCATATAGTTGAGGGGTCATTTCTGGATTGTCTTTTCTCTTCCATTGATCTATGTATCTATTGTGCCAGTACCCTATTGTCTTGATGACTAATACTTTGTAATATAACTTGAAGTCTGGAACTGTGATGCCCTCAGCTTTGGTTTTCTTTTTCAACACTACTTTGGGTATTTGGGGTCTTTTTTGGTTCCATACAAATTTTAGAATTTTTTGTTCCAACTCTGTGAAAAAATCTGGTGTTATTTTGATAAGGATTGCATTGAATGTGTAGACTGCCAGCATCTTGATTCTTCTTGGTGATGACCACTCTATATCCAGGTCTTCTGTACCCTGGAGGAATTAGAAAACCTCATCTCAGGAGAAAAATGTAGTCTGTTTTTCTCCATGCCAGTCATGTATCTATCCATGCCTCACAGAGTGTTATATAACACTACAAGCCAGTCCCAATAGGTAAAATTGAGAATAACATAGAGAATCTATATTCTATTAATAGATAATTATAGCTATACATTGAATCCTTTAAAATTATTATATAACTGTCCATACAATTATGTTGTTTTCTTTTTTTTTTTTAAGATTTTATTTATTTATTCATGAGAGACACAAAGAGAAGGCAGAGACATAGGCAGAGGGAGAAACAGGCTTCCCTGCAGGGAGCCAGATGCAGGACTCCATCCTGGAACTCCAGGATTATACCCAGAGCTGAAGGCAGATGCTCAACCACTGAGCCACCCAGGTGTCCCCATACAATTATGTTGTATTAATGGTCCCAGGAGATAAGATGAGAGTCCAATCAGTAATGTAACAGTGTTTCCTGAAAGAATGAAGAGATACCCAAAGTATTTTTGAATGGGTATCTTTCAAAATGAGATGTCGTATTTTCTTAACATTTCTCTAGGTGTCGGGTGGGAAGAGAGTTTCACAAAGATAGCTAACAAGTTTGATGGTCTTCAAAAAACTGGCACTCCTAACAGTCAGTGCAGAATATCTACGTGGCAGCAAACATAGGCATTAAAACCTGTTGCACAAGGTCTTGCCTTAAGACAAACTTCAGAAGAGGTAAGATCCTTTAACAGTGCAAGGTTAAGACCCACAAAATAACTAGAATCATGACCACTACAGCTACCTGTAACCTGTGTTAACTGAAGTAGACTTCTTACTCCAGAGAGCCCCTCCCAGGAACAGGATTCATCACAGCTGCATCAAAGTATACTGATCCACCATGACAGGTCTATGGTCTACCTAATGGCACAGACTAAGCCTAAAATTTTTGCTGCCTGGATCCCTATGGGAGCATCAGGTCAGTCTCACTGAGGACACTCTTTCCAGAACCAGGGACTCTTTGGAATAATTAGGGATGTCCTATGTAGATGGGGTTAGACTGGTACCAGTATCTGAATCTGCTTCCATCTCAGAGAAAGAAGATTGAGTCATCTAGGGTCTTCTCTCTGACTGGAAGGAATCTCTTTTGTGGTACCCAGGTGGAAGTCTCTCCTGTAGTTAAAGAACACTGAACCGGTGTAGAGATGCAAACAGATAGAAACTGATTATTTCCATGGCATCTGGTCATTAGAAAAACAGATGAAGGGACGCCTGGGTGGTTCAGCCGTTGAGCGTCTGCCTTTGGCTCCGGACATGATCCTGGGATCCTGGGATCCTGGGATCGAGTCCCACATGGAACTTACTGCATGGCGCCTGCTTCTCCCTCTGCCTGTGTCTGCCTCTCTCTCTCTGTCATGAATGAATAAATAAAATCTTAAAAAAAAAAACAGATGAAGAGTCATGATCCATAACATCTAGAAATTTTTAGGTTAGAACAAATGGGTATGTTGAATTCAGGATTGTAGAGTCAATTTGAGGAAAAACGGGTATACAGGGGACTTTTTCAGTTGGGCCAGTTCCCTGTGTTGTCATGTGAGTTCTGGTGTCACCTGTGATGAGTCCTCCATGGACCAAAGACTTTTTAGTAGCAGTAGCATTTATTTTGCATTCTTGTTAAAAATAAAAAGGTTTCGGGATGACTGAGTGACTCAGTGGTTGACTGTCTGCCTTCAGCTCAGGGTATGATCCCGGAGTCCCAGGATCGAGTCTCGCGTCAGGCTCCCTACATGGAGCCTGCTTCTCCCTCTGCCTATGTCTCTTCCTCTCTCTCTCTCTCTCTCTCATGAATAAATAAATCTTAAAAAAAAAAAAAAAGTTTTCTAATTGTCCCAGAAAATGTCAACCGTTTATATTAACTTGCTTTTTCTTTTATTTTCTGAACTAGGAAAGAGACAAAATTGATTAAAATAATGTGAACTCAGTATATTGAATTTCTTTGAGCAGGCTTAGGAATGACAGAGCTGGAAGTACCCCAGAGTCAGGGATATCAGGGCCTACAGCCAGCTCCCTCCCTAGGCCAAACCAGATCCACCTCGCTTCTGAGGCTGTGTGCAGCTCTGGCCTGGCCTGGCTCTGGATCTTCCCACTCTCAGGACAGATTAGAGGAGATCCGATTCTGAGTGGCTCTTCCTTTCATCTCTCCAGGGCTGGTGCTCACAATTACCAAAACCCAGAATCCAATGAATGGGGCAAAGGACCCTATATTTTCGTGCCTTCATTTCTGTTTTTATCATTACGTTGTGTGCTTCACCAGCCTTCCATCCAGAATCCTGTTTTCTATTCCTGCAGATTCAATAGTTCAGTAGTTGCTCAAGTAACAAAACATAAATATATGTATACGTTATGACGTGATTAAAACAATCTAGCTAATTAACATGCCCATGCCCTCATAGTGTTAGAAGTTTTTATTTCTGATTTTTATTTATTTATTTATTTTTTTTTTTATTTCTGATTTTTAAATTAATTTTTGTTGAGAACATCGACGATATACTCTCTTAGCAAATATCAAGTGTAATAGCCCTAGCATTATGTGCAATCACCATGGGTACACCTTAACTAGTTGGCTTATTTTTGGAAAGCCTAGTTGACTGTAATTCTTTGTTCTTCATTTTCTTCCATTTCAATGCAGTGTCTGTTAAGTAAGTTGTGATTTGCTTATAGAGGCTACGGAGGCATTAGAGCCACCTGAGTCAATGGCTTCCCTGTTTATTTTCTTTACCAGTGGAAACACAATTACCAATGTGTTCTATCATTAAAATATTTGGGATCATACATAGACTAAGTTACGCATTTCAAATTCACTGTATGATCTTTTTTGAAAATACAGATTACAAGCATTCAAGAAGCATTCTTCTGATATAATGACCTACTAGTCGTAATTTCAATAATTTTAATTCTTAAGAAA